>NC_135327.1:97695691-98005005 GCF_023851605.1 Tamandua tetradactyla
GTACAAACCTTTCAATCCTCTGTCCCATAAATTCAACTTTTTAAAATGAAATCAACCTGAGCCCTGTGAAAGCCTGTGCTACTATATCAAAACCAGAGAAATTAGTCTGTTTATTGCCACCTATGGAATGTGGCAAAGAAACATTCTTTTCACATGGGACGATTTCTTCAACTTTACACCAAGTGAAATTTAATTGCTTTTCACTTCCTGGAATCATTACACATTAGTTCTACTGGGGGCGGAGCCAAAAGGAGTTGAAAAATATGCCTGCTTAATACATTTCACCCTGGAATTTTATCCTTCTTCCTTCTATTACTGTTTATTCTACAAAGTTTCAGCCTGAGGAGCAGCTTTAGAAAAATTTAAAGAGGAGTGAAATTATGAAGGTAAGAGGGGTCAGAGTTCACATTGGCGTAGGTAGATTAGCACTCAAAGCAATTACTCTTTCAGTCAAACAACTGGAAGGGCTAATTTTTCCAGGTTAGTTGGTTTGTTTGTGTGTGTGTGTGTCTTTGTCTTCTCAAAAAAAGTAGTAAGAACAGCACTAGGTGAGCAAAAAGAAGCCTGAGCAACCCCTCCTCTGAATTTTAATCATATTTCATGTAAAAAAAAAAAAATCAGAATTGTGCAAACAAGCACAGACAAGCACGTGAATAGGACCTATTCACGTCCCAACAGGTTGTTTCAGAAGGATTCATGGATCCTTTTATTACTGAGTTATAAGTTATGTATTAATATATTACAATTCCTCACAGAGCATTTGAATGAAGATTATGGTAATTTACCTGACAGAGAGGATGAGAAAGGGTAAAATTGTGAAAGTCACTGCCAGAAATGAAGATGGGCAATCTCTACACAGACCATGTAAGGCAAAGGGAAAATGGGAACTAATGGGAACAAAAGACTTCAGATCATATCCATTTCCTAAAGCGTGAAACACCTGTATTACACTGTAAATGTCCTTTTTCATGTTTCAGGGCCCTCATACCATGAGGGTCTGCAAAATGCTTGGTGTTATCATAGTGCAGGATACTGTTAATAGCTGGCTGTGATCTGAAGACTTGTACATAGTATCATTCCTTGGGGACACCAAGGATGAAATATAGAGTTGAAAAATAAAGGAGAAACATAGCATGATTTTTGCGGGGCTGGGAGTGGGGGAGCGGGATAGATGTGAAAGGGGAATGATGACAAGTAAGAGCAGCAATTTCTTTATAAGCAGAAACATTTATTTGTACACACACACTCATTTCACAGTTCAATAAAGTTGAATTCTGAGCATCCTATAAATCTTAGTGTTTTTACAAAACAGAGGGAACCACTCCTAATGGATAACCTACATTAATATGTATATTACATATTTCATATACGGAAAAAGACACATGTATATATTTAAAAGATGAAGAAAAATGACTATATCCCACTCAAGAGTTTTAAAATGTGGGTGATTTTGTGTAGAAAATCCAACTTGATTGAAATCATTACATTGTACCATGTTTGAATTCCTGGAGTTCAGTTTGTTATGAAGGTATATATTTTAAGGTATGAGGAAGGAACATATTTTATTTAACTATTTATTAGATTGGCTTTAAAACTGATACATGTTTAGAGTAACGGTTTTGGGCCTCCAGTTGTCCTCTTGAGCACAACCATGGGTGAAGGCCTGGCCTCCTGCCATCTGCAACTGCCTTAAAACCCCAACAGCTTCAACTTTCAGTCTTACAACCAACACACTGAAGAGATTTTTTTTCCCTCTGAAATACCCTTTCATATTTTCTTCTCTGAATTTCTCCCCAAAGCAAAGTTTGGTTAGGAGGGATTTTGCCTTCTTAAGAACCTTCTAGTACAATGAAGGAAGACTTTTTTGAGGGCCTATACGTAGATTCCCTTTTAGGCTTTGGGGTATAGTAGTGGCTAAACAGACCCAGTCTCTGCATTTATGAGGCCCGGTGGGGAGACAAATGTTTTAAAACGCCAACCTCAGTAATTTTACCTGGTGTTGTGGTCAGCGTGATGGGAGAAGCCTGCAGAGTCTGGGAGTGTGTAAGAGGCGGAGCAGGGCAAAGGTTCTTTGAGGTAGTGACTCCTGCTGAGACTTGAAGGTTAAGTAGGATCTGGCAAGGAAAAATAGTCCCGAAGAGCACTTGGCTCAGCGTGGCTAGGAATGAACAGCGTAGTGGGAGCGAGGCCTAGCGCAGGTGGTGGGGTGGGCGTTGGTGGTGGGTGCGCAGGCCGGGGGAGAGGGTGGGAAGTCAGTGCATGTCACTAGGGCAAAGCCTTTGGAATGGGTCTTGCCTAAATAGAAGTTGCTTGCAAAGATTTTAGCTAGTCCATTCCGGCTTGGGGGGTTCAAAAACAGTTTTTACCTGGGCCTGATCTGCTCTTGCTGGTACTGCAAGCAGAGCCTTGGGGGTCCTGATGGGAATTTTATCTTATGTCCTGAGGGCAATGGGAAGGCACCGGAGGATTTTAAAATAGAGGAATGGCCTATATTTATCAGATGCCACCAACTAAATTGCCATCTGGATCAAACAAAATGAATAGTACCTGCCTTGTAATAGTGCCGAGGACTTGGATGACGTTTGGCAGAGAGCATTATAATGTCTGCAAGTATCTGTAATGAGTCATGACAATTAATTTTTAGAAATTATTTCAAGGAGGGAGGTGGAGTTAGATATGGAGACATTCAATCTGCCTAATTCTTCTTCTGACTGCATAGAACTACAGTGGAGAATCTAACGCAGTATTAGTACCTGACTTATGACTACTTTGAACCAATTAATTTCTGCAGTAATCACATTCGAAAAATTGTACTCTCAAAAGGAACTCTTGGTGGGAGGAGCAGAAGCCAATGCTGACACATGGGCCTTTGATATGGAGGTAGAGTAGGCAGACATGAATTTTACTAGATTAAAAACAAATGTGTAATGGAAGTTGAAGTATAAAGAATTTCCCCATTTATCTTCTTGACTAAAGGGAGAAAAATGCATTGTACACATTGTAGATCATTTGAGTTTTAGGTTCATGATTTGAAACATTTTTCTAATAATTCAGTGGCTCTTTTTTAATATCCAGATGTTAATAATGGTTTCCTGCTATGTGATTAGGAATGAATCTGCCAAGTAAAAATGAAGCTTCTCTCTTGGGGGAAGCTGAGTTACTTCGGTTTTCCCAGGCTTCCTGGGGAAGTCTATCAATATAGGAATAAATGATGGGAAGTGAAGCCTGGCTGGTCACTATGGAATTATCAGCCTTGTTTTCTGAGTTTGACCTTTATTATTTACACACTCAGCTTGAAATGCAGTGAATGTCATAACTTTTCAGCTATTTTATACCCTGAAATCCAATGGTCCTTACAGTTTTTGGGATTGAAAAACCTGTGCTGTTCTAATAAAAGTTTCTATTGTTATAGGTTGTAAAGGCTGTGACTTTTGCCTAAAGCGAGACATAATATGAATAACGGGGATTTCTTCCTAGTAATTAAATTTTTCTCAGAAGAAAACAATCTTTCTTTCTTTTTTTTTTTTCTCATGGCTAGGTACCAGGAATCGAACCCAGGTCTCCAGCATGGCAGGCAAAAACTCTGCCACTGAGCCACCAATCCTTCCCTTTTAAAAATAAAAGAAGGAAACATTGAAAATCACAACTTCTCTTAGAGATGCCCAGTAAGTAGCCTGGATAATTTTTGTTTTCTGATTCTCTGCTTATTTTAATTTCTTCATGCTACAATTGCCTTTGGCATAGAATCCCTTTCAGAATAGTAATGTTCAACGTTAAAATACTCCACTTGCGGGGGTGCAAGAGTAGCTCAGTGGTAGAATTCTCGCCTGCCATGCAGGAGTTACAGGTTCAATCCCCAGCCCCTGCACTTCCCAAACAAAAAAAGAAGCAAACAAAAGAAATTCAACAAATGGTGCTGCAATAAGGGGATACTCATGGATAAAGAAGGAAATGTGACCCCTGTCATGCAGCATATAAAAAAAAAATTAAAAAAAAACAACAACTCCACTTGCTCTTTATTAACCTTTGTAGTCTTCATTCCTACATAGGAGCTGAAGCATTTCAGGTATGATATCTAAAGATAAAGATATATTGGAATGGCCTCTTCCTATTCTGTCAACAAACATTAATTGAGGCTGTCTTTGGTGATTTGTTGTTGGATTAAATCTTTTTTTGGGTAAAACAAAAACTTATCATCTAAGAAAGTACATTATTACCCTTTTAGTAGCATTTATCAGACATTTAATATGCATAACATCTTGGAAAGAAGCCGATGGTAATAACACTAACACTACCGATAGATGGCGCTAACATTTGCGGCGGACAATGAGCACGGCGCTGAGCTAGGCATGTTCTGTACTTAGACTTATTTCGTCCTCAAGCACTCCTTTGAGATAGAAACTAGTGGGGCTTTCAAGAGAAATTAAAATTTTGGAAAGCTTGTATTTGCTACCATGAGCTTGAGAGCTTCTAAATATTCAAGGGCTTTTATGATGAGATCAGAGATGAAATTAATAAATATATATTTTTGAAATTGTGAAATAAAATGTGTCAAAATTTGGAAGGTCTGCGTGACTTAGTGAATTAATATTTCCCAAATGACCAATGCTTAATGTTATAAAATCATGCATGGGATTTTAACATAACAGAGTATGAAAAATTAATTCATATAGTTTCAGATTCCGCATTGCAACTAATCTTTAAGAAACTACCACTTGTTGAATTTTATTGTAGTATGAAAGAGGAATAGAACAATTATCTGAAAAGGCTATCAAAATGCTTTTCCCTTTTCTAGTCACATATCTGTTTTGTTGGATTTTCTTCACATACTTCAACTAAAACAACATATTGTAGATTGAATGCAGAAGCAGATATAAGCATCCAGCTGTGTTCTGTTAAACTAGACATTCAGGAGATCTGCGTAACTGTGAGACAGTGCCATTCTTATTGCTGAAGTGGTTTTTGTTTGGAAAGCATACACATTTTCTTCATAAAAGTGTTATGTCACCATGCCATGTGTTTATTACTGTTTTTTTAATGAATAAGAAATGCTTAAAATTTTCAGTTTTAAATTCTAATACAATAAATTCTGATAAGAGCCCATGTAAACAAAAGCTGTTTGGGGGACTCAATTTTTAAGAGTATAAAGGGGTCCTGAAACCAAAAAGTTTGAGAGCCACTGTTCTTCTGTATTGTGTCATTGAATCTGGAGCACTCTGTGAAGTTCAGAGACATTTGATCATTTGCTCAATGTTCCACAGCTAGTGAGTGCCAGAACTCAGATGCCACCTCTTCCAGGAAGCTCCCATGATAGAATTAAGCACTTCCTCTTCCGCTTCCCTGTGACTTTGTACACATCTCTATTGTGTCACAAGCGGTCTAAACTGTAACCTTTAATTCTAATGTCTGTCTTCCCAGCACCTGGTGACTATCGTGACAGGGGCTGTTGTAGTCTTCCTTTTGTCACCATAGGGCACTTATAACTGAGTATTTGATAGGTAGATGAATGATAAAACCCCAAATGCATCCAGCAAACTTTGAAAGTTAGATATCAGTTCATTGTGTAAGTCATGTCTAAGATGAGTAGACCACGTAGGCACATATGAGCTTATTCTGTGAACTCATTTATGTGATCACTTTGTGATGACCTTATAAAGACTTGAAAATGAGGCCAGATGTCACTAAACATGTACTGACTGGTATTACTTCCATGATAAAATTGTACCAATTTGGACCTGTTGTAAAAACCATTGGAAGCCTGTCTCCCAGGGAAGTTAGAAAACACTTGTTTTAAAAACTCTCTTGTTTCAGATCTTCTGCAGCACAGCAGCAGGACTGCTCCATGGACAAATCCCTCAGGGCAAGAGGCAGAGAAGCCCAGCAGCCCACGTGGCCCTTAGCGTCTGGCAGAATTTGTGCCAGTGTCACTGCACCACCAGTTAGCCTGGTGACCTTTCACAAGCTCTCTGGACTCGGTTTCACCCGCTGCCAGTTGGGCTAACATCAGCGCCTTCCTCCCAAGGTTAAATAGGACCAGAAAACATGCAGAACGGTGCCAGGCCCAGAGGAAGAATCTAGAACATATTAGGTATTCTTATACATGACCCCTAAACCCAACCTAAAACAGCAGCAATATTAATATACTAATAATGCCATTGTAACAATGACTCAGGGATGCTTTCTTTTTCACATGGCTTTCTCTTTTTCTTTGTACTATTGTCACTGAAAACTCAGTGCCAATGAAAAGGGCCTGTCATTACTGCTTCTAAGTTTTAGTGAAGACCCTGAGCCTCTTTCACTCCAGGAAGGCAGTGGAGACAGGTGAATATCCTAGGTCTGCCCTGGTAGAGTGGGTAGGATCCTCAATTTTCTTCAGATTTTGCCTTCCAGTGTCTCCTTCCTCAATCCCCTGCCCTCAGCCAGGTGAATATGTTTCCTATGAGGTAAAATGGCTAAAAGCTGGCAGAAAGTTGAGCTTTTTGGACCGATGGGGTGGACAAATTGCTCATTTTGTCTGTAAACTCACAGTGAACGTTTGATCTGAAACAACCCTTTTTAAAAGAGGATTCACTGCTTATAGATGCATTTTGATGAAACATTTCTAGGGGAGGTAACTAAATTGGGCAATAAGACATTGCAGCCCACATTTTAATGTATGGGTTTATTCCAAGCCCACACACAGGTTAAACGCTGTCATTTATTAGCAGCATACCAACCTCTTGCTTTACAAGGACCATTGGAAAACAAGTTCCTTCTTGTCCCAGTTAGCACTTTTTAAAGGGCTCAGCAGAGAGGATAATTACAATTTCATTGTAATATAATTTTATACATGGAAAATAAAAATTCCTCTGTTTTTGTTATAGAAACCACAGAACATAAAACTCGAGTCTTGTCAGTAGAGATTGGCAACATTTCTTTACTATAGCAGTGTTTGCACCTGGAGAGGGCTGGGATGATAATAAAATGTGAGATGCTACTGTTTATCAGAAGGGAGTACAGGCATACAAAAGAATTGAGACAATTTGAGAAAGACTGTCCTTGACTGATATTTCCCAAAGTGAGGATTTTGTACCACTGGTGGAATGTGAAGTAGTTTTAGAGGGTTCTGGAATGAGGATTCTTAATTGTTATCATATAGTTTAATACATTTGGAAAGAAATGTAACACATATTGAACCTGTCATTTCACAGATATCATTGTTTAGTGTATAAACATAAAGCTAAATGTTAAGTAAATAATATCATAATTATTATTATTATCATAATTATTAATATCATAAAAATATCATAATTATTTTGCCATTGGAAAGGCAAAATACTGTGTAGATGGTACTCAATGCTGAAGTGTGGAAAGTTTAACCTACTCCCAAATTTCATTTCTTCTAATTAAAGAGTTTTCTTACTGCGCTTCTGCTGATAGAGAGAAGCCCATTGGTTGAGATTCCCTGAAATTTCCATGATATGTACAAGCATTAATATAAAATTCAAGAATTTGCGGGCCACGGTGGCTCAGCAGGCAGAGTTCTTGCCTGCCATGCCAAAGACCCGGGTTCGATTCCCAGTACCTGCCCATTCAGGAAAAAAAAAAAAAAAAAATCAAGAATTACACAATATGGGATTTGCAAGCCAGTACTGATACTTGCTAATAATTAATTTTTAAAAACTCTATCTTCACTTGCTAATGACTTTCTCATTTGTTAAAACATGTTTTTAAATCTTTCCCTTGATAGATGTTCTTTATTTCTCTGAAGACATGGAATCATTGAAGACAATTTTTGAATTTGATTAAAAATAGTCTGTGTTAAAAATATGAACTCATGGAATGACATATTAAACCTTCACCCTCTCCTTATTTTATTAGTAGTAAATACAGTCAATAAATATAGATTCCAATGTGATAAAGGAATCTTTACTGCTGTAAACATTGTTTTCTGTTTTACCATGATTTGGGTATTTATTGATCAAGGGCTGTGAGCCTGAAATTACTAGTGTTTGGGGTCTAAATTAGGTTGGATCTCATGAGACCTTAAATTCCACCAGGGAAAAGTGTCTGAGGAAGGTGCTTTTTGTTGCTTTCAGTGGAAGAGAGCTTTTGATCTTCTGCATGCTTGGTTTTGACTCCCTTTCAAAGCATTGTTGGTCACTCTGGCACTAGTGGTTGAGGTTGGGTCATTTAAGTAGAGCAGCAGGGTAGGTACATGGCCTCGTCACCCCCTCCCTACCTGAAGAGTTTGGAAATCTGGTCCAGGATTTAGAATTTTTGAAAGCTGGCTTGACCTAATCTTTTATCAAACTCTGTTTAAATTTTTTAAATCACAGGTGATCTTAATTTAAGGGGAAGACAAAACTGTTCAACACACTCTTTTCACAGTTGAATTAACCTGTAACCAGAGAAGGTAAGTGACTTGCCCAAGTCAACAGTGAACTGGGGACAGAGGTGAGGCTAAAATTCAGGTCTCTCATTGGCAGTTTAGTCCTCTCCCAGCTCCTGGTGAATGGGAATGTTTGAGGGGATTCTTGGAATGCAATACTAAGTATATAGTGAAGTGGGATCACCCTCCACCCCCACCACACCCCCACCCCCTGCCACACACACACACAGGCACGCACGCACACACATCTCAGCTCTGACCCTCAGCAGCTTTGTAACTTTGCTTGCATCACTCAGGGAAACTGGGGTTCAAGGACTAATCAGCTCCACAGTGATGGTAACACTTGTGTTAGATGTTGGGCAGATTTCCCTAGATGGTGGGTGTGGAAGCTCTTTGAGGGGGTAGAACACCTCATAGTGTAAGCTGTTGGTAATAAGAGACTATTTTAAAGTGAAACTCTGAAATGCTTAGTTCACGCTGTCTTGTACAGGTACAAGAAATCTCATGAGGCTGTGAATCCTGCCTCTGTTTTCATTTGCATAACTCATAACCGTAATATAACACCGCCATAAGCAAATAGGTAGGCTTCTCCCTTTGTCTCCTTATCCTTGGCAGCCTTGTAAGCCTAATTCTCAATTTCAAACCTTAGTGGCGGTCTCCTTGGTCCTTCAGTCTGTTATTTCGTAGCTATGTTAAAAAGGGCTTAGCGGTAGGGACATGTTGAAGAAAAATAGACTTATTGCTTTGGGTCTCTCTTTCGTTCCATGATAGTTCACAATACTTGCTAGAACTGTGGGCTGAGGTTAGGAGACTGACGGGGCTTTGACCCCAGCTCTGCTCAGAATCCCTCTGGAGGAGATACTTAACCACTGTGTAAAATAAGAAGGCTGGTTCCAAGGACCACTTAGCCCTCTTCCCGTCTAACCGTCATGAGTCTATATTATGTATGAAGCATAATACTAACTACTGTGCAGGTTCCAGATAATGCAAGTTACAGAAAATACAAAATACAGGAGAATACAGAGTGTTTAGAAAGCACCGGTAATACAAAGTGAGAGGACTTAAGGGAGCAGAGACAACAGGACCTAAAAATTTCAGAGGAAAGGGAGAGCCCTTCCAGCTGATGTAATTAGGGAGGGCTTCATGCAAGAGGTGGCATTGAGTTGGATTTGGCGAGATGGCAAAATGTCAATAAATGATTATGCAAGGTATGTGCCAGGCAATGAGCACAGAGATAGAAAAGTTCTTTTTTAGTAGAACACATATGTCAACATGCTTGCCTTGAGCTTACTTGAAATAGTCTGGAAAACACTGGTTGAGCTCAGATATCTCTAAAAGCCAAGCTAAGAATTTTGGAACATATGTGGTGATTAAGGAACTCTTCTGTGAATTGATAAAGTGGGTCTTCGAGAAAATGAACCTGATTACACAGACGAGGATTGTCTGGGGCAGAGAAGAGTTGGAACAGAGAGCTCACCTCTTTTTACATAAGTGGGAACACATTATATACTCTCTTTTGCATCTTGTTTCACGTAGAAATAGGTTCTAGATCAACTAATACAGAGCTTTCTTGATCACTTAAAGATTCTCATTATTCATTTATGAGTGGACTTACTGATATATCTCCTATTGATGGACACTGTTTCCAATCTCTTGCTGTTACCACAATGATACCATAAATATACATGCCATACATCATTTCACACATGTGCAAAATACTTGCAATGGACAATACACTTTTAGAAGTGGAGTTGCTGGAGCAACTGTATTATGCATTTCAATTTTAGGTAAATGTTACTAAATCACTTTCTATAAAGGTCATACATCTTTCCATTCTCACCAGGCTCCTTTGCCTTTGCTAAGCTGATTGGTGAAAAAAGTTTTCTTTTTGCAGTTAGACTTTGTGATTTCCTACTATAGTAAGAGAGGTTGAACATCCTAAAAATACTTAAAAGAAAGTACTTTTAAAAATCAGGTACTACCACAGTCCTTTTTTGGAGTAGGTAGAGGACAGAAGGGAACAATAACTCAGGGGAAAAAAAACGGTCTCAATCAGTTGCAAGATAATTGCAATAAGTTCCTTAAGGACAAGCAGGAGTCTTTTTTCTTTTTATCTTCTTTGGTACTCAAAACTTGCTATGAATGCATGTCAGAATGAATTTGTGTCATTTTGATGTAAGAGTGGGAGCCTTTTTCATATCTGCCCTTCAAACTTTGATGTTTCCCTTTCAAGAGTTTGAAAGTGCTTTCTGAAAAAATTCAGTTCAAAGAGTTCAAGTTTCATTTCTTGTTATAATATTACCTCTTGAAGTTCCCATTAAAACATAATACCATTATTTCCCCTTTTTTCTTGTTGTATTTCTTAAATTATTGTGTATCTGTGGGGATGGTGGCAGAACCATATTGATCTCACAGTATGGGGAAAAAACATTCTGTGAACTGCCTTGACTTCAAAGCTAGAAGAAGAGTCTCTCCAGCCTGCATTTGCTGCTGGATTTTTCATATTGCATCAGCTAGTATTAAATGTCAGTGAGTTATAGCTATTTGATGCGTTAACCTTAACTCTAGGACATTTACCAAAGAAGTTCTGATCACTGGATCCCATGGGAGACATTAGTATATAGTCTACATTACAGCCAGTATTGAAAATTTTATTAGAATGCAGCAGGATATATCAAGATCACTAAAAAATGAATCATTTTTGCAATTTGACTTTGCAACCATTAAAACTTTCCATAAATATAGATCTATGCATGTAATAAAGAGCATACAACATGAAGCTTTTTGTACACTCAAATATTTCAAATTTTAGGATATAAGGGTTAGTGGCAATAAATTTGATATCTATGCCCCTTGTTCTGCCCTCTTAGGAATAGAAAATTATCTGCTTTTAGCTGCTAAGTTCATGTAAAAAAACATTATGGATGAGATCTTATTCCTTCTCTTCTTTCCCCCCTTCCTCTTTCCTGCTTTTCTTTCATCATTTATTTTGCAGCTATCACATGCCAGGCACTGGGATGGAGTCGAAGTGTATGTAATTATACAAGTATGACTGCATGTGTTTGCAGCCATGTAAGGGTAAATTATTTTTTTTTTCTATAAAACTTTGTGTTGGCAACAAACGTTGAGAAAGGAGCTGATTCCACAGTCCAGGACTAGCAGTTTGATAGTTAAGTTCAAGTGTCAATGTGGCCAGGTAATGATTTGGTCAAGCAAGCACTGGCCTGATTGTTACTGTCAGGACATTTCTTGAATTTAAATCATTGAAAGTTGATTGCATCTATGGCCGATTACATCTACAATCAACTCAGGTGATTGCCTCAGTAATGAGAGAAGTCTCATCCAGTCAGTGGAAGGCCTTAATAGGAGACCTGATGATTTCAGCAGTCAGAAGGGAGAATTTCCATCCCTACTTCAGTTACCCAGCTTCTGGGGAATTCATCAAAAACCTTCATCCAAGTTCCTAGCTTGTGCCCAACCCTATGGAATTCAGACTTGCCCATCTTCATAGTAGCATGAGCCAATTCCTATAATGAATCTCATAATATATACATTATGATGGCTCTGTTTTCCTGGAGAACTCTAACTAACACAAGTGGTAAAATACCACTTTCTAGTACTTAAAATTCCACCATTAGGGTTTATCTGTTTGGCTTAAAGCATTACCTCAGAAAATGTGTTTAAATGCAAACACATAACTTAGAATAAATAATATGAACTAATGTGCACCTGGATAACCTGGAATTTAAAAATTAGATATTTAACCATTATCTAGCAGAGAATTGACTCCTGAGGAAACAGATACACCAAACAGTGTATTTGAAGGAGAAAAGGGATAGACCAGAACAAGAGATATTGCTTGAGGAACAAGACAGGAACCCTACAACTTCGTCATCTCTGGGTACTTGACAACTGGGTCATTGTAAATGTCATGCAGTCCCTTTTCTGGGTATCTCTGTCCATCTCTTTTGGTTGTTGATTGGAATTTGTTGAGTGAGTGAGCTCCCTGCTGCTTACACAATATGGACTAAGCTCCAATTCCAACTTCACATCTTTCCCCCTCTCCTTCATTGACCCTTAGCCATGGGAAATTACTTGCTGATTCCCCTGAAAACCAGCCTGATGCACTTCTCCCTGTTGCCTTTGTTTGCATTTACCTGGATGCCTTAGTTTGGACATTTTCATGGTGTTAGAACTATAAACTTGCAACTTAATAAATTCCCCCTTTTAAAGGCAGAATCATTTCCCGTATATTGCATTCTAGCAGCTTTAACAAACTAAACCAGTTGCTCATTTTTATGCTTTTAGTTTCTTACAGTGAGCCAAATACTAGTCAGTGGTCATTGGCTCAGAACTTGCCCAGCTCAGGTTGTGTCTGTGGGTGGCAGAGCCTGAGTTGTGCCTTTGTGTGACTTACTGGCCTTTGCACCATGGATTTAAACATGGCAAACGTTGGAAGGGTTATGGCAGTGAACTGTGGTATCTATATTCACTGAGAACGTGTGTGAGGTTGAATCAGAAGTTACATTGCAGCCCGGCAGAATAGCTAGTGCATATACACTAATAAATAAATTGGATGGTTCATGTATAAAAGGTGCTTATAGTGAATGGGAATTCAGCCAAGTGAACATATGAAGACCAAAAGTTTGGCAAACTCAGGGAATGGCCATTTAGGTAAGGTGTGGGAAAACATATGGCCATTCAGACTAGACCACCCAGGCCTGGGTCTGATGATGTGCTAATCTCTGTGGTGTGGAGGCTTGCCCGGCCAACCACTGACTCTTCTCTCCTTGTGAAGGTCTTGGGTGAGAGAGGATCAAGGTAGAGGAGGAAGATGGTCATCAGGAGAGACACTCCACTTGGGGGGGGGGGGAAAGGGAGATCATCCTGACTTGTTGCCAGGCAAGATAACTTATTCTTAGTCAAGATAACTTCCTGACAAGTCATTCTAGGAAATAATCTGTGCTTTTGACATACCCTTGTAAGATCTCTGGGGTAGATCTAAAGAAAGGAGCCAAGAGAGTTAGGGTTAGATCCTCCTGAAGTGGCAGAAACTCCAAAGTAACAAGTTGAAATAATTTTTAAAAAAGTCTATTTTTCTTTTACATAAAAACAACCCAGACATGTCAGTCTAGAGCTGATCTCACTCCCTAATATCAGGGACCCAGTCTTCTAACTCCCTCTGCATGTGGCCTTTACTTCATGGTCTAAAATGACTGCTCAAGCTCCTGCCATCATATCTTTATGTCAGCAGCAGAAAGGAAAAAAAAGGCAAAGAGCTTGTCCTTCCCTGTAAGCACTGTTCCTATATGTGGCACATGTACTTTCTGTATTTACACAGGAAGTTGCAAAGGAGGCTGAGATCTATAGTTTTAGTTTGGCCAAAGGTCCAGTAAAAACTTAGAGGCTCCTTTATTAAAGGAAGAAGAGGAGAAAGGATTTTTTCTGGACAGCCATCAATCTTTCCCCTTTAATGAGGACAGTAGGAACTTCTTGGGGTTCTTCAGGTATTATTATTGTTAGTAGTAGTAGCATGATGAGTAGTATTTGGCTGAGATCCCAGGCTGGTTACTCTGGATCTGTACCTAGAGCCTTAGCTGGAACTGCTGCACCCTTCTATGATGGGTGGAGGGATAGGAGGATGGAGAGGGAGTTTATTTCCTGAGGTATGATCCATAATGAGCATTTGGTTCGTGGATAGACCTGCCATCCAGATCAGCAGCATTTCACTGGACATATTCCTCCAGAAAGCTGTTTTGCAAAATAATAGAAGGCATGACTCAAAAGATGGAGTCCTATGGTCAAATAAATTTCAGTGACTCCAATTTATTGTTACTGGGAGAAGTCTCAAGATCTTTACTGTGGACTCATGAGTGTTATGGAGCTCCAAGAGTATAATACAGCACATAGCATGCTTCCCCTTTCCATGGCAAATTTCCAGTGTTCTAGTGAGCATACTCCATGAGCTTCTCAGAAATAGAAAGGACAAAGGACTCTGCAGTTGCATCTCTAGGTGCCATCTCCGACAATGTGCATGACAGTACATTTGTGTAACGGGGTGAAATTTGATGGGGCAAGCAAACAGAACAAAAGGTACTGAAGCTCAAGTTGGAAAAGGAGGAAAGACAGCAGGCCATATGGTTTGCAATTTGGATGAGGGAGCAAAGGCATTCGAGAATTTAAAATGGAAGCTCAAATAAAATGGGTGTAGAAAGATCTCTGACTGAGCCTTCTTCCAGGCTGACAGAAATAGAGAGCCCGACTGTTCCTCACAAAGCAACGATCAGCCATGTCTCAAACCTCCCTGAGTGGACTTACCCTATTTGTCATGAGAGAGTAGCCTGAGAAATCCTAAGTGAAAATGAGAACTGTCTTCCCACAAGCCCCAGAAACTCATGATCAAGGGCACATTATTAACACCATTAGTAAGCTAAGATTTTTAGGCTTCCTAAAATATATAAGATTTAAAACCTTCAGATTAAAAAATGTTCTTGCAGGTAAACTGTCCCTTTCTGCTAGCAGGGGTAGAGAAAATCTTTCAATACATAATGATGATGGTGGTGGTGTCCGTAGATGGTGGAGAGGTGGGTTGGGCCCCCCTGCTTTCCCCCTCTTTCTCTTCATGGGCTGTGGACAAAAGCTTCAATAATGGGAGCAGCTCTAGTTCTTGGCAAGTCCCACTTTTGATACAGAGGGAAAGAGACAAGGAAGGGGGGCAAGACGATACATCATTTTTCTCTTGCAGTATAAATGCCACACTCCTTCATCGCACCTCCTCTTCCTTCTGAATCTAATTTGTCCTTCCACTATTACTGAGATCTGTTCCCTTGGACACAGGTTCTGGATGCCCCTGTTCCCTCTCCACTTTGGGGTCTCTACCATGCACTTTGTCTTTAACAGAAAGGTCAGAACTTTCCTACTGGGCTTTTTAGATGTTAGGTGTGCAGAGCCGAGGCGTTGTCATCCTGGACCCCAAATGGGGAGATGGCCTGGCGCGGGAGGTGGGGTGTGCTCCAGGTTGTGACTGAGGAGGGTGCGTGTGAGGGAGCTGGTGGTGCATCTGCCAGCTGGTGCTAGTAGAGGCCTGAAGTTTCTGGGCATGCAACCAACCCCCACGCTCTCCCCAGTCATCTTAAGCCTCGAGGCTGCCCGTGATGATTATTTTAATGTGATTTTACTGGAATAAATGTGCTCAAGGTGGGAGTCAGGGACAGAGTCCCCGTCCAGCTCATCACCCTCCCACTCTGCCCATCACGTGGCCCCCGACACTTTGGCAGCCCCACCGAGTGCAACAGAAAATTGCTTAACTTGTTGATTTTAATAGCCATTGGAATTTCAGAGGGCGATTGTCAATTCTGAGGGAGCCTCTACTTTCTGTATTTGAAGATTAGTGCTGCAGCACGCATTTCCAGAACGGCTTGAGCTGACCTAATAAATGTTCCCAGCACCTCCCTGCAGACGCTAATCTGTACACAAACTATGCCTTACTTGGTATGATAATTTACCCCAAAAGCTGCTGAAAACCAGCAGAGGGAAAGACAGAGGATTCGCAAATGTGTCCTTTTAGTCTAGGCTGGTATTTATTGGATTCATAAGTCTGAATTACTGATAAAGAGAGGGGAAAATAAGCAGAATTGTCAGTGGCATTAATAACATGTGCCAAAGGCTAGAGACACCCATACGGTTGAAAAGAACAGTACAAAAAGGCAAGCCCCTCAAGAGGATGGAGAATTTCAGTAACTCCTGACCAGTGTGGCTCAAATAAATCCATCCAGGACCCTGAACTCGAGCCTCTCCCATTGAGTCCTGATAAATGTGCCATTTCATTCCCGTGAACTGTGTGTTCCATGTGTGGCTAAACACTTCAACCCTTCAGACCACATCCTTTCTGATTTGGAGATTTTTTTTTTTTCCAAACAGAGGGGATATTAAAACCTGAACTCTTGGATGCAGGAAGAAAACTTCTGTGGACATACCAAGCAAAATGTTCAGCTGCCTGTGGCTGCAGATTGGAAAGACAATACAGGCATTTACAGGCTGTGACTTCTGGAATCCTCATTGAGAAGTGCTGGATGGAGCTTCCATAGAAGGCCAGGCCCTTCCCAGTGCCTCTTCCTCTTTTAAATATCACACGTCGACGGGAGCAGAAAGCTTCTTTCTTTCCCTGAATGGGAAATATAAACTCAGATCTTGCGATTTGTCTGAAGCAGGGCTTTTTAAAAAATATTTTTTCCCCTTTTACCCCCATTAAGTACTTTGGAATCAATAGGCATTCAGTTCCCCACCACCTTTCCTCAGTGGCACTCGACTTCATTTTTACGTCTGGAATGGTTTCAAAACCCATGAAGAGCTGACTTCCACCGAGCCACTTGGTTTTCAATCATAAATGTCACATACATAAACAGTGTAGCACTGTCCCACATCACACAATTAAAAGATGTAAATACAGGGTCCTTCAGTTAAGTCAGCTGTGTGTATAAATATACGATAGAATGTTTTACATATGTGCATCTTTAAAATTATAAACACACACATTTGTTTAAGTTTTGTATATACAAAGTTCACACAAAAGAAAAAGTTGGCGATTTTACTTTCTCTACCCAAACTGTTTAAAAAATGTGTGTGTTTGTGTGTATCGAACAATTAGACGCATTCTAAAGACTAAATATATATTTCTGTACGTATTTTTTATCTACAGTTAAATTATTGATGTTGTTGCTTGGCATTTAAATTCTCCTTCTTCATAAGTTATATTCTTAAAGAATGGTTCTATTGTTTATGCTGTGCCTGCTGAAATCCGCTAAATACAATTGTGATTTTGGGGGGATGAAGGTAAAAGGAAGCCCCTGGTATAAGCTCATACCTTGCACCTCTCTGTGATACAGGCAAGGAAGTGACAGTAAAACTAGGTGCGTGAGGTTATTCCACAAAACCAGAGGCTGTCTCAGCTTATAAATATTAGTACATGCAGTTCACCCTGGGGACAGCTGCCTGTCACGCTGCCATTTACATGGACATGGTGGCTGGGGGGGTTGGCAGAGGCCAAGTCTCTGTCAGGGAGCTCGGCACATAAGCTTGGCAGCCGAGTGAGAAGGGAAGACATTTTCATTCTCATGTCTCCATCTTTAAAGCCAGCACATTTTGTGGGTGCCAGTTTCTATCATACGACAAAATACTTAGCACTGAAAAACCACACTTTCCTCATGCTTGAAGAAATTGGGATTTGGTAACTGTTTTAAATAAATAGCCACTAACTCCCAGAGGATGGGGCCCTGGAATGCAAACTGACTTCACGCAGAAGAGGGAAGTGAAATAATGGATCTTGATCTCTTACTGCAAAAACCCAAACCCTCTCAGAGCTTAAATTCATGAGCCCTGGGCCCAAGTGCCTGGACCCTTTCTTCACTCCTCAACCAAGGGAGAAAAGTGGGCCAAAAGTCCACTAGCCACTCTAGGCTATGACTCTATGTAAGACATCAGAACTGGGTGGGCCGGTTGTCCATCTCTTGGTCTGGAAGTCCCACGGAAGCAGTGATTTACTCAAAGTCACAGGGCTGGTTAGTGGCAGAGCCAAGTCTCCAATCTGGGCCTAGTCCAGTAATCTTTGTACCATAGCTCATTCCTTCCATATGATCTCAACATCAAATGTCCAGACTTTGCAAGCTCTCTTCCTAAAAGTGATTGCATTTGGCAATGTTTGGGCCTCTATCCAGTCTTTCCAATAGGATCTGCCTTGTGCACACTCTGTGCTTCCAAGATGCTACGCCATGCCATCCTTGAACCACCCATTCCAGAGTCTGTTCGCTCATTCCCATTCTTTACCCTATTTAGAATGTTTTCTTCCCTCTACACTGCCAATCTGAATCTTACTCCTCCTAGACTCCTTCACATTCTACCTCTTCCATCTTATATCCCCTCAACATGGAGGAAAGGGTGGTCAGCAAACATGGTTTGGATCCTAACTTCTTTGCCTGACCAGTTCTGTGAGTTAAGTCACTTAACTTCTTGGAGCTCAGTTTTGTGTCTGTAAAATGGGTCAGGTACTATCAACATTTCAGGTTGCTGTGAGGATTTGTGTCACGTCCTCAGAATACTTAATGGCACCCAGTAAACAGTGGATGTTCTCATTATCGTTATCATCATTCATCATCTTCAAGTCCAGAAATGATTTCACCTTCTTTTGGATTCCCACAACCTTCTATGTATGTCCATGTCATGTCTCCAAATTATAACTGTGTGTGTGTGTGTGTGTGTATGTGTGTGTGTATATGTGGCTGCTTAACCCCTTTGGCACTCAGGATTGTCAGAGATGGTCTTTGCACAGCATTCCTTTCTCTTTTAAATTGGTGAGCTTAAACTGCAATGATCCCTGCATTTGAGGAATCCCACGTTAGTTAAGCTTTTTGTGTCTCTGTGGGTACATGTGGCTATATGCAAACATCCCTGTGATGGCTGGGTTCAGGTGTCAACTTGGCCAGGTGATGGTGCCCAGTTGTTTGGTTAGGCAAGCACTGATCTAACCATTGCTGCAAGGATATTTCATGGCTGGTTGATAAATCCGAAGGCTGGCTTATTGAATCATCAGTCAGTTGATTGCATCTGTGACTGATTACATCTACCAACTAAGGGAGTGTCTTTGGCAAATGGGATAATCCAATCAGCTGTATTTGATCCAATCAGTTGAAGACTTTTAAAGGAGAACAGAACTTTCACTGCTTCTTCAGCCAGCAAGCCTCTCCAATGGAATTCGTTTAGACCCTTCATTGGAGCTGCCAGCCTCACAGGCTGCTCTACGGATTTTGGACTCTTGCATCTTCAAGGTTGCATGAGACACCTTTATAGATCTCATATTTATGGATATTTCCTGTTGATTCTGTTTCTCTAGAGAACCCTGACTAATACAATCTCTAAACACCCATTTTTGCAGAAGGATACTCTTGTTGGATGCCCAAATATTTCTGAAATAGTAAGATGTCAGACGCGAGGGATGTCTGAGAATTTGTGGCTAGTAGTTGCTCCTATGTTTATTGTTTCTTTTTCTCAATTACACATGGCTAAGGGTACAGTTGGGGGATAATCCAGACCCTCCTGCTTTCTGCCTCTGGTTTCCTGACCCTGCTTCAACTTAGGGCAAGGGGACTGAGAGAGAAGCCCAGCTTTGAACCCACAATGATGAAAGTTCTTTGGAGGGGAAGAAAGTTATAATGAATGGGAAGATGAGAAAAACATACAACTTCTACTTAAGCGACCCCCAGCAGCCTGTCAAATCTGAGAGTACTATATATGCAAAAGTAATGCATGCTTATTTACACACAGATCACAGTCACTTGCAGGTGTGGCTGACACCTCCAGGAATTGTTAGTCTGTCTGCTACATAGTCCAATAATTGGCTTTTAGGTTCCATAGCACAGGTTGGTAAACTTTTTCTGTAAAGCACCAGAGAGCAAATATTTTAGACTTTGCAAGCCATAAGATCTCTGTTGATTCCAACTATTCATCTCTGCTCTTGTAGCCCCAAAGCAGTCAGAGAGAATACATAAACAAAAGGGTATGGCTGTGTTCCGGGGGAACTTTGTGGACATCGAAATTTAAATTTCATATGGCTTTTACATTTTGCAAAATATTATTCTTGTAATTTTCTTTCAATCATTTAAAAAATCTAAAAACCATTTGTAGCTCGTGGGCTGTACCAAAACAGGTGGCAGCCACATCAGGCCAGAGTTTGCCAACTCTCACTTTAGAGCATCACAGAGAAGATTGGTCTAGGCAGAATTAGGGTGGGTCTTTGGTGGGGTGAGTGAAGGAGAGGAGTTTGGCACCCCTCTGTTTCTTTTCTCTCCTGCTAAACTTAAATCCATAACCCCCTATTACCTCAATTAAGTTCACTGAGTTTGCAGCTCAAGGTGTTTCAGCCTCAACACCAATGGCATTTGGAGCTGGAAAATTCTTTGTTGTGGGAGGACGCTTCTGTGCATTGTAAAGATGTCTAGCAACATCCCTGACCTCTGTCCACTTGATGCCAGCAGCAGTGCAACCCCAACTGTGACTACCAGAAAAAGTCTACAGATGTTGCCAAATGTTTCCAGCGGGACAGAATTGCCACATGAATTTTGAGTTAGTGAAACAACTTCAGGATGAGAAGAAATTTGGTAAACGCTAGCAACCAATTAATTGGGGAGAGGAGAAGCTCGTGTGTGTGTGTGTGTGTGTGTGTGTGTGTGTGTGTGTATCCTATGGAACCATCTTCCCTGGATTCAAACAATTTTGAGGCAAATCTAGAAAGAAAGTGGAAGGAGAAGTGGGCAGTTGGCCTCCCCAGTGGCAAAAGTCTATCAATAAATAACGCTTACTTTGAATTGGGAACCCTCTTAGGGAAAACCACCTCCCAATACCTATCATTAGCAGGGTTCTTCTAATGTCAGGCGTCATAGAAAGTCAGTGGTTTTCCAGGTTTTTGTTAAGGTTTTTATTGTGTAATTACCCTTTGAATGGCAATTAATTCAAAGATCTGGTTTTAGTGGGTAAAATACTTCTTTCTTTATATGGAAAAGGGATGTTAGTAGGGATGGAATTGTTTCACTTCTTGGCCAAAAGGAAAAAATATAAAAGGAAGTAGAAAAGATCCCTTCTTGGATGCTGTAAAAAGTGTTTGAATTCAAAGGAAAAGTTGCATGTACTGTGTTAACTTGGGGTTTCAGTTAGAATATGTAGAATGGAGAACTGCTGTATTCTGTTTTGGATCTGGCCCCTACATATTACGTGGAGGTTATCTATATAGATACTAGATTACTAGCTTGTTTAAGCAAATAGGCAACAACAACAAAAAAAAGCACAGACTGAATGAAAGAATTGTTTTTTTTGCATACTGGACCCCTTTCTGCACTGATTTTTCATCATTTCAGATGAAACTGACAGAGATGTATAAGTATTAGTTTTGCCAGTAAAACAATCAGATGCTGTGTTGGCATTGCTATCTGCTCTCTGTTCCGTTACAGTTCAGGGCCAGGAAGTCAAGGCTCAGCTATCTGCCAAGAGAACCAGTTCCTCCTTCCACCCCCCCAAATCCAAAATTCAAAACCAAACCAAAGAAATCAACAAGTCCCGCCGTCATGCGGAGTAAGTTAATTGGAAACACCCAAGTGGGTTAACGCTCCTCTTTCACTCATTTGCCACAAATCAGTTTGTTTTTATTTGTCTCAAAACCCCCATTAAATAAAAGTTGTCTTGTAGCACACAGATCATTTCCCATGACCAAAATGCAGCTCTGTCTCCTTTTCCAAGTCAAGAATCTGAGCTATGTTTCTTTTCAACAAATCCCTATTCCCCAACCCATATTATACATTTCACCATGTTTTGTCTACTTGTCTTCTGATTCCAGCTGTGTCATTTTAGTTATCACTCCTTTGTGTCTCAGGACAAACATTGTAGAGTAGGAGCAAGACAAGGATGCCAGAGATACAACCCTGCCTCGAGCTCAGTTGGTACCTGCCAGCACCCCAACCAATGACCTCCTCCCACTTACTGTTGACAGGAGCTTTTTTTTCCTAATGCATATTTTAGTCTTGATTGACCATCAGCCATATGGCAGGATTGTCCTGTGGGTAAGTTTATTATTAACAGCTCACAGCTGGAGTTACAATAACTACACATGGCTGTGACATTGCACTAATTGACCAAGACACGTCTGAGAACAAGAAGCAGAAAGTGCCCATTGCAAATTGTTTCAAGCACAAATGGAGAGCTCAGTGGGAAACACCAGTTTTAGATTAGAGGTTTCTGTATGTTAAGACAAAATGGGAATGGGAGAGGAGTTGGCTGGAGGAGAAGGGCAAAGAGGAGGTAGAAAAGTCATGCAACGGCATTGTTCTGAGCCTGGATTAGGTTTTTATTCAAATGTATTGTTTTAAACAGAATCCTGTTAATGAGAAGAAGCAACCGCACTGAAAAGTGGAATTAATCCTGAATTCTTAGTGCTTTAACAATTAAATCACTAAATCCATCGGGTGCCTTCCGTCCATATTTTCCTGTCTAATCCTGCTGTCTCAGGCGAGGCCGGGCGAGGTTGGAGAACAGTGTGTGCAGTGTTAGCCCCATCACTTAGTATTAAAGTCAAAGAGGCTGAACTTGGAGGGGACCCGGCGTTGTCTGCACCACTGAGGGGAATGATGGGGTGGGGGGCACTGGCTAGGATTTGTGCCTGAATTAACAGCTACCACCGAGTCCTCTGCTGAAAGCTCCTGAAAAGTATGAAATGTGAATAGGCTGTCTGTGCATCTCAGTAAATTTCTTTCTCAGATGTTTCCAGTCCGTGTGACTCGGTTGAGAAATGACTGGGGGAGAGCAGAGGATAAAGCCAATGAGCTCAGTGTCTTATAAATCAGCGGTGCGGAGCTGGACTGGAACTGTCAAACTGTGGAAAAACCTGCTGCCGTGTGAGTTTGTGAGTCTTTTTGAAAACAAAACTGAACCTTTGCCTTACTCTCTAGATGGGAGAGGGCTTCATTAAAGTTCACAGAAAAATGAGGAGTGGAAAAAGAAATACGTTTGCTAAGAAAATAAAAGAGAACCGACACAAAGCAGTCCATGTGTAACATGTCCCAATTCCGAGCCTGACGCAGGCACAGAATTACAAGCGGAGTCATGAAAAATTGCTCAGTGCTGTCATTGGTAAATTCTGCTGAGAAGTCTAACACCCTGTGCTCCAAAGTCAAACTAACCAACAACCCTGTGTTCTTCCTACCAATATCATCATCCTGACTTTATGGATGAGGGAAGTGAGGCACAGGAAACTAAGTGCCTTGCCTGAAGTCATATGGCTAACTAGATGGGCCATCTGGGAGTTGAACCTGCAAAGTCTGGCACCAGAGTCCATGCTTCTAAGCAGCGTGCCATCTCTTTTGGGGGAAGGGGTCCTAGATTCCAGGAGAATAACCCCTGCTTAGGTGGTAGGAAGACCTGATCCTCCCCCTTCACATTCTAAGACAGTCTAGCTCTGCCATTTTGTGTCTCAAATGAATCCGGACTCTGGATTTGTGCCCGTGAGGCCTAATCATTCCATACCTGTACATGTCTTAGGCTAAGTTAGCACATTTTTTACCCCCAGTCTTTATACCAAACGCTGAAAAACTGTTAAATTTGGAAGCCTAGTATTTAGGAGGACCCAGTGAGGTTTCTCAAGGCAATCCTAAGTCTGCCAGATGGCAGTGCCTGCAACCACAGGGGAGGGTCAACCCTGTGGGCACCAGGGAACAAGGCCAGTGCCCCAGGCCTGACGTTGTGTTCCTGTTGCTGGGAAACCATAATTGAATTTCCTGAATTATATGCAGGGCCCTAGAACCTTGGATAACCATATTTATTTGCCTTCGAGGCCCTGCCAGCATCTGCTCTTTGGCTCACAAAGCTCATATTGACTGAAAGGGGGGGTTGTTGACCCAGAAAGCAGTCATGAGCACCGGGCAGCACGAGCAGGAGGACTCGGGAGGGGTCCGTCCAGCCCACAGGCCTCCAGCTGGGAAAGTGAAATTTACTGAGATGCACAGAAAGCCCCCGGTGTGAGAACAATCCCTGTCTTCCCTGAGGCTCTCAGTTTTCAGCTCAGGGAAAGAGGAGCAGTGTGGAAAAGGGAGAGTAAGGAAAAGGAGAGCTAGAGGAAAGAGGCAGGAGGGCTTGGGGGCGGGGGGGTGGGTGGGAGAGACAGGTGGAGGGATTGCGGTGGGGGGCTGGGGGCTGGGGGCTGGGCTGCTCCACCTGAGGCGCAGGAGCAGGAGGCCCTGAGGCGGCGTCTGGGGCGGGGCAGGGCTTGGGGGATGCCAGGGGGGTACAGCCCAGCCCTGCCCGAGTTAACCAACCAGTCATGGTTCTAGATGCCTCAATGTGTTACAAAAGCTCTACAGGCAGAGGGCTGTGGGAATCAAAGGGAGGGATGAAGAGTTGGGGGAAAGGTCTGTGGATTTGATGGCATTTAAGCTGGCTTTTAAGAGATAAGTAGAGTCCAGTAGGTGATGGGCTTCTTGAATTCAGGCAGTGGCTTAGGAGAGCACCCAGGTGGGGGGTGGCAGGATGGGTGCAGAAAGCCTCAAGGGGATGTTGGGTATTTGCTGAACTTGCCACCCCCCCATGCCCCTGATGTTTTCAGGCTGTGTGTAACCCTGGCATGTGCCCTCAGCTGACTCAATGGGTCAAAATGAAGTCACATTGACCTGGCCTGGGCCACCCTGTCATATCGCCACCTGGGTGTCCTGGTAGGGGAGCTGACTGAGTGCTCGGGGACCTGGCTAGAAACCCCAAGCACAAGTACCAGAGAAAAGAGATTTGATGGTACTGTCTGAAGTCATTTGCAAAGAGGCCATGAACATTTCTTTTCCTTCCTTAAGTTCCCTTCAGATATCTACCGGCATTGCTAGCGCTGTAGAAACAGGTGAGTGGAACAGAGGAATGTAGAGCAAAGGAGGGAGATGGATGACAGAACTGGGTTTCAAACAGGGTGCCACTGAGGCACAGAGCCCTTCCCTCTTAGAAGCCTGAGTTCTGAGTCATGCTTCCCATGTCACAGGGTTGTTTTTTTTCCTCCATGGGCAGGCACTGGGAATCGAACCTGGGTCTCCGGTATGGCAGGCGAGAACTCTGCCTGCTGAGCCACCGTGGCCCGCCCACGTCATATGCTTTTGCTTCCTCACCTGAAGTCCAGGAGTGTTTTCAAGGAGAAGTCAGTTTCTAATGGAGATGTCGAAGCTCTCTAACCGAGTTATTTCCTGATACTTGCTTTAATTTGGTTGTTTCAATAACTGAGATAAAGATACAGATGTGCTTCCGCTGCCCCAGGCATATCTCTTCTAATTTTTCTTGGTATTCACCATTGTGTCCTCCAAAATAATGTCTTAAGTGTTGTGCAGTACACCCTGCTGGAGAAGACATTTTAGAAATAGTTCCTTCAAAACTAATAAGATGGAAAATAAATGACTTTTTCTTAGTTTTAAACTATGTAAATTTAAAATTATTTTATTTTCTATGACTTTAATTTCTATAATAAAATATCATTCTACTTTAAATTTATGGAAAATTTCAAGCATTTATCCAAAATGGAGAACATGGTAAAAAGAATGGGCATCAGCTTTAACAGTTAACAGCTCATGGCAGATCTTTCATTTCTCAACAAACCCACTTTCTGTACATTTGCCGCCCACTGCTTCCACCCAATGGATTATCTTGCAACAAATACCAGCATCATGTCATTTCATCTAGTAAATGTCATCACTTCAGCATGCATCTCTAAAAACTATATAGTTGCAATGCCATTATCATGCCTAAAAAATGACAATACCTTTTAAACAGGGTCACATTTCCAACCCCAGCTGCCTCCTAAACATTTATTTACAGATTGTGTGCTTAAAATGGGTCAAGGCTTACATACTGCATTTGGTTGTTGTGATTCTGAAGTCTCTTTTAATCTGTGGATCTCTCCCTTTTTTTTTTTTAACCCCCTCACTATTTATTTGTTGAAGAAATTAGGTTATTTGTATTGTAGAGTTTATCACATTCCTTTTTTTTTTTTTTACCAACTTTTAATGAAGTAATAAATTGAGACAAGGATAATCAATGTGCAAAACTATTAGGTGAAAGGCCACTAGGAAACTTTATAATGGATGATAAGGCTGATGATATCTGAACCCCCCCATCGATCTTGTTATCACAGACTAGAAGACCAGTGACATCAGACGCTTTCTGATGTTCATGTCACCTTCTGTGATGAGTTCTTTCAAAAAATTTGGATTTTTGATTGAGGCTTGGGTCCTCCCTACCAGTCTATCAGAAATGCAAGGGATGAAAGTCCATGACAAACCACACCAGGTGTTTTAAACACCTCTTGTATTTAATTTAGCAAACATTTATTTAAAATTTATTTGATCCCTCTGTTCTTATCAGGCATTATACTTTGATGTTTTTCCCAAGGATTACTGAGGACTAGGGTGTATTTGTCCCTACACTGAATGGATTCAGACTGCTATAACTGATTTTTTTTAGTTCTCTTGCCTGCTTTTTACAGATTTTAATCTACTTCTACTGATCATGGACTGTATGTAACAGTTTTTGTAGGTCTCTGCAATGTACCTGCCTGTTCACCCCCCTCCCCGCTCCCCGGCCTCTCCACACCAAGCTCTTTCCAGTTTACTGTAGGTTGAAAAACCTTTTCAGAACTTATGAAATAAAGGTTGACATGAGCTAAGTGAAAACTAAATAAGGGCTCATATTAGTTAATATACAAATATTAGTGTCTAGACTTTATTGAATTCATTGAATTTTTCATGGATTTTTTTTCTTTCTTTTCTTCTTTTTACCTAATTCATGATGTTTCTTGGCTAGCAGAAGCTTCTGCATAAATGAGATGTAACCCAGGCTTGCTAAAATCTTCTCATTGGAGAGAAAGTCTCGTCTCAACACCCAATAATAAACCTTATTTTTTGCATAGGAAAGATGGCAAGATTCCAAGTAGGAAAATCCCAGGACTGTGCACAAACCTGAAAATCCAATAGGAATGTGACCTGGATTAGGTCATCAAGGATAAGAGAATATAAGAGCCTCACTGTTGACATGTCTTTCTTCTTAAAACACCCTCTTGCTTTGGATCCCATGACCTGATATTCTCCTAATTTTCTCCTACCCCTTGGAACTCTCTCCTCAGTCCTCTCCCTGGCTCATCCTTCTCTTAGCGACTTTTAAATGTTGGAAAGATTTCAAGACTTGATCCACTGCCCTCTTCTCTTTCGCATTCTACACCCTCCTTCTGTGAGCTCGTCGATGCTTATGGTTTTAATTATCATCTATATGCTGATGACTCTTAAATTTATATCTCCAGCCTAGACTATCCTCTGAGCTCCCAATCCATAAATCCAGTTGCCTATCCAACATCTCGACTTGGCCATCTCACAGGCACTTCAAACTCTGCATGTCCAAAAACGTAACTCATACCTTCTCCCCCAAACCCATTCCTCCCCCAGGATTCCCACTCTCAGTAAATAACACCACCATCCAAAGATGAACAAGCCAGACACTTGGCAGCCATTCTTGACACTTCTCCCTCCCTCTTTGCCGTATCTGTTTAATCAGTAAGTGCTGTTGATTCTCAATTTCTAAATCTGTCCATGTCTCTTCATCTTCACTGCTGCCATCATCACTCCAAGCTTTTACCAGCTTGCTTCTGGAGTATAGCAAAAGCCTCCTACTCCCCCACATCCCCCTTCTGTCCAATCCATTCTGCAGCTAGTGTTCTGTAAAAAACAAAAAAACAAAAAACAAATATGCTTATAACTTTAATAAATCTTCCCAGGGCCTTTAGGATAAAAACAGTATCCTTACCATGGTTGTAAGGCCCTATATTAGCTGGCGTCTATCTCCCTATCCAGCCTCATTTCAAAGTCTTCTTTCCCTTGCTCTCTGGGACCTAATCATTCTGAGTCATACAAGTTCAGGCCCCAGGACCTTTGCACATGCAGTTGTTTTTAGGATTGCTCTCTTCTCTTTTTCTTAGTTAATTCCTTTGTGTATTTCTGAATTCATTTGTTCTAGAAAGTCTGCTTTAATTGCTGGTAAGTCTTCCTGATGTCCTAGCTAAGGAAACTGAGGTCCAGAGACATTATGTAACTTGCTTGGGGATCTTACTTCCATGTATTGGTTGTGCTGAAATACACCTGGGAGTAATCTCACTGTAAGAGCCCCTAGATCTGTGTGAAGTATTAGAGTTCAGTGTCAAGTTTTGGTCTCTAAATGATGTGTAGAAGCTCCAATAAATTGGAAGAAAAGGAGCAAGCTAATTAAACAGAAGGCAAGCAGGATCTGTGAGAAAAAGGAGAGGGGATTGTTTAGTCAAGAATGGTGTGGGGACATGGGAAGAAAAGAAGATTAAAATATTCAAGTTAGGGGAGATTATTATAGTGGAGATGTCAATAAAAATATTTTTGAACAACCACAGGGTGCAAAAGACTATAATAGGGCTTGCATCTCTGCAGAGAATAGAAATTGTAGCCAGAGAGTATATGGGTTGACAAAGAAAGAGAGTGATTAAATATTTGAGCAAAATACAGAGTCAGCCTCTGAGTGTCCTTTTGCTGAAATGGTTAAAAGCAGGATCAAAACCCATCTACCTCACTTGGTGGTTTAGGCGTTGCCCTACCTGAGGCAGGAAGCTGGGCCAGCTGACCTCCTGAAGTTGTTTTGAAGGAAGGAATGAATGTGCATGTGAGCCTTTCCATCTGTCAGGGGCTAGACTGTGCTCCCACCCTGCCGTGTGGAAAGAGAAATATTGAGTGGCATGCTGCCCCAAGGGCTCCTCAGCTGATCACACTTAGTTGGCCTTATCTGGCTCCCAGGTGTTTCCATTTATCTCTGATAAACCATCAGCAAAGAGTCAGCTTTGGGGTGGAAGGTGGAGAATGAGTGTGTGTGTGTGGGGTGGGGGGGAGGAGCTGGTAATACCCCAGATGTTTTCCGAGAAGATGGGAGAAAGTTATTCCTCAGTACTAATATGTTTAGTCATCCTCCCTGCCTGCAGATGTTCAGTTTGGGAACATTTCCAGGTTCCCTTTTCCCTCTTCAAATAAAATAAGGGGTGTGTTTAAAACACCCAGGATCCAGTCATCTCCAGGGATGTATCTCTTTTGCATATGGATGAAGCTTTGGAGGTGTAAGAGGATTCTAAATTTTTACTGACTGTATTTCTTCCAGTCTTACCAATCCTGTGGTTTTTCTCTACTAGAAACCAGGAAAAATAGTCAGCAGTGGCACCATTTACTGAACGCCTACTGTGTGCCATGCAAAACAAAATCACCATGGCAACACTGCAAGAGCAGTATTCATATCCATTTTATAGATGGGGAAGTCACACAAAAATTGTCATCTCCCCGCGCTCATGAAACTGCCAAGCTGCAGAACCTGATTCAAACCCTGGATTGTGTGGCTCCACGTAACAACTGCAACATTTCGAAGGCTTGCGTATGTGCCACTTAGAGTCATTTGGTATGGGATAAGCACTATTAGGTCCATTTTACAGATGAGGAAACTGAGGCAGAAAGAAGTCCACTAGCCTGCCCAAGGTCACATAGCTAGTAAGCAGCAAAATAGATAGTCAGAGCCAAAGAGTCTGGCTTCATCTCTTGTGCTCTTAACCACTCCCCTATACTGCTCTCCCTCCCCTTTCTACATGGCATGGAAAGCGAGGGTTGGCTGATGCAACTTTTATTCAAGCTAGCAGATCTAAGCATTCAATGATTCAAGGCAAAAACCTCTCTTCCCTGGATTGTCTTATGTTTCCATCGATGGTCCGTTGTTTGAGCAGCTGTAGGCCCCCCACCCCACAAGGACCTTTGCAGGCTAAGCCACTGGCTATAGGTGGCCAGGCCATGGCTCCAGTTCAAGTCTCTCCCCTGGAGCTGAATGTTCCAGAAAGGACGCTCTGTTCCACTGGGCTGTGTCTGGCACAGGCTTTGATCTGGGAAAGGATGAGCCTCATTGCAGAGCTGACGGTCTCAGGGTTTGTTTATGTGAATGTCTTTCCAGGACTTGGTCTGCTTTTGGGGTGGAAGTGCCCTGCCAAAAACCCCAGCTCTTCACACTGGGTGTGTGGCTTGTGAGGTCCCCACCTTCTCACCAATTCCTCTGCTTGGATGGAGGACCGTGTCTCCTAACGGTGTGGAGACTACAAAAGTCTCTGTGGAGGGGTGAGCGATTGACTTGGCAACAGCTTCTTGCCTTGTGGAGTTTTCCAGGCCTGAATCTGAAAATCATTTCATCTTGTATAAAGATAGGGCTGCGAGTCCAGATGATTTCAAAGGCAAGGATTATATGAAATCCCCTTTAGGAATCTACCCTTCTTTCAACAGATTCATGTAATTTGAATTTGTGAATAAAAATTTTCTTCTGAAATCATTTGCTGGCTAATGCACCAGTCATTTTAGGGACTTTGAGAGAAAGTAGAATATGTTTTTACCCCAGGAGACTTTGGGAAAAGTAACTTGTCTATGTGTTGACTACTAACATATCATCAAAAACATTTAAGGCCCTACTTGGTGCAAGTGTTCAGGGGGCAGGTGGGGGAACAGAGTGGGAAAGAGTGGGAAATGTTTTGAAAGAGATGTTAAGTCTGAAAAGTTCATTTAGAATATCCTCTTTCATTCTGTCATCTCAGAGAGATGAAAATCTCTTGTGATTATAAAGATAGTTCAGGGTTAAGCTACTTACAGAATTGGAAAAGTATTTGGGGCAACAATTTAAAGTATGTCATGTAGTTTATGCACATTTCCTCTCGTAATCCACCAACCAAAGGGAATCGGTCAAGGGAAGGCTGTGATATGGGGGGTGGGGGGGAGTGTTAAATGTCCAACGACAGGGGAAACTTCTTTGCCACACTGCTCTTCTTTAAGCTGTTGGCAGAACAGTGACCCACGTGCACTGAGTATACACTTTTGAAATGAATGTTAAAAATTAACCATGTTGAGTTTTGGAGTGAAAGCCGAGGGTCTGTCTTTTAACCGGACTTAGAAGGCCCAACTCATTTTTTTAGGGTTAGAATACACATGATTCAGTGTGATTCACAGAGTTTAACGAAAACATAGCAAAAGATTCTGCTTAAACATTTGTTCATCCCTCAGAAGATAAGAAACCCTTTCCAACAAGTTACACCCAGGGAATTGGATTTTAGTTGTTTTCAGTCAAGTTGTAATGATGAAAGCCTACCCAAACTGATGGAAACTGATAAGCTTGGGAGGGAGAAAAGAGGCCTGAGAACCGTAATGTGTTAAACACTAAAAAATGTTACTTCATTAAAACAGGACCAGGAGACAGATGCTGAGAGGTGTATGTGTTTGCATGTTCATACAAGTAACCAGTGGGAGAGCTGGTAAAGGAACCCCTGGCTTTCAAACTTCGTCCCTTCAATTCAACAGGCTCCCTCACTTACGACCGGAGGGAAATCACTGTGGTGAGCTTTCCACCCAGGCTTCACCCCATCCTCAGGGGCCGCGCACACCTGCCTCCTGACGAGGGCGGCCATGCCAAAGCCACAAGGAGGCGTGAGCGGGTGCTTGAGTTAGGCTGCCTGGGCTAGTACTCTAACTCGGCTGCTTCCCAGCTGTGTGGCTTGGGTAAATGACTGAAATTCTCTGAACTTCAGTTTCCTAATCTGTAAAAAAAGATTATGAAACCGAACTCATATACCCAACGCATAAAGTTATATGAATATTAAATGAGATGGAAAGTGCTTTGTCTAGTGCCTGGGAAAAAAAAAAAGGTTCAACTTGTCTATACATTTTTCAGAGTATTTGGAGCTTGAATAACGTTTAGTAATTTCTTTAGCATAAAACCACTCAGAATAGAATGTAGAGGCTCTTATGAAAAGCAAAAAGAGACACTTTGAAAGCACTACTGGAGTACAACAAAGAAGGAGATAACCCTAGATGGGAACATAGAATCGGTGTCCATGTTTGATTTCAAGCAGTTTAGAGGTTCACAATTAAGGGGCTACTAGAACAAAGGTGAACAGGTTGAGGAATTGATGTGAACCCCAGTTCCTTATAGTAACCATTTGCCAAACAAGTGGGAAGGAGAAGAACTCAGGCTAAGGGAATGTCTCTCTGTTACAGTTAATTCCATCGTTACCGTTCCCACCAGGAGATGTTTAAAAGAGGGGAATAAAAAAAAATTTCAATTCTGTTAAAAGTTGGATGTTGCAGAGCCTCAAGAGTGAGCTATGTAGTATTGCCCTAAGCCAGAAAAAACAAGTAAGCCATCTTGTGAGAGTATCTTAAAAAAATTTTTTTAAACTTTAAAAACCTGTTTCTTACTAATTATTTGATTTACGTTGAACATTTTGAGTTTTCCATTATACCAAGTGTCTAATTTCTTTTGCCAAGAGCAACGAGAATCATAGCAAGGAACAAAAAAAAAAGCCTCACCCCACCCTTTTGTGTAAAGTCCATTAATTTCTGCACCATCTGAACACATATTAGTTTTCTTTGCACCCACAGAAAACACGCCCATACAGAGACTCCAACCTGGACTTGAGAAAATAAGGACTTTTCCAAACAACTCAAACAGTTAAAAATTTCCCTTAAAGGATTGAGAAAAACTCTAGAATGAGCTGAGACCCAGCATCAAGGGATTGAGAAAACCTTCTCGACCTAAAGGGGGAAGAGTGAAATGAGACAAAGTGTCAATGGCTGAGAGAATCCAGAGTCAAGAGGTTATCCTGGAGGTTATTCTTACACATTAAGTAGATATCACCTTGTTATACAAGATGTAATGGAGAGGCTGGAGGGAACTGCCTGAAAATGTAGAGCTGTGTTCCAGTAGCCATGTTTCTTGAGGATGATTGTATAATGATATAGCTTTCACAATGTGACTGTGTGATTGTGAAAAGCTTGTGTCTGATGCTCCTTTTAGCTACCTTGTCAACAGATGAGAGGAACATATGGAATAAAAATAAATAATAGGGGGAACAAATGTTAAAATAAATTTAGTTTGAAATGCTAGTGATCAATGAAAGGGATCAGTAAGGGGTATGGCCTGTAAAATTTTTTTTTTCTGTTTGTTATATTTTTCTGTTGTCTTTTTATTCCTTTTTCTGAATTGATGCTAATGTTCTGGGAAATGATCATGATGATGAATATGCAACTATGTGATGATATTGTGAATTGCTGAGTGTATGTGTTGGGAATGTTTGTTTCTTGTAATTTTTTTTAATTTATAAAAAATTAAAAAAAAAATTTCCCTTAAAACAGAAGCTTTTTTTTTCTCCCCTCGATTTTCCTTTAAGGGTCTGTTGCTTTTGACCAGGCTTTCTGCAGACTCTTCTTTTTGCCATCCTCTTACTCAGTATTTCACTTTCAGTGGGGGTGACGCTCCCGTTGTGGGGCCATCAGTGAAAATAAAGGCCAGCCCTCTGCTATCTTCACTGGGTCCATGCTGTCCTGATTTTGATCGTTTCCCCCAAGTTGAGATTTCTGCATAACCCCCCAGTCTGTGTTGGGCTGGCAGTTTTTCGGCTGACGGAATTGTGTACTGTTGGGTGTTCTGGTTGGCTGCATGTTTACACAGGGAAGGTGGGGGCAGGCGTGCAGACTGCCTGTGAGCCGGGGGTGGGGGGGCCCTGTGTGCAAGGGCCTGCATTTTGTTACTACAAATTGCATAATGACACGTTACATTTCAAAGTGTATTTTTACTTCAGGGAAAATTAAACCAATAAACAAACAAGCTGAGTGGAAAAGGGGGAGAAAAAAAAAAGACCCTGGTTTCCAGATCTTCCTCTTGGAAAAGGGTCTTAATTAAATTGTAGCTATAAACACATCTTTGTTTTATTGAGAAGAGAACAATCTCGCATAAAGGCTTTTTTAAAAATTAGCATTTGAATGTTTGCTGGACAAGGGTCTGGTCCATGTTATGTTTTACGATCTGTACAAAATGAAAAGGCAAGTTTGTGTAGCCGTGGTAGATTTTCCAATTTTTTGATTGCTAATCCCTCTCGGATGTTGCTTCTGCTGTGCTTGAATGGTGCCTGTAAACACAGGAGTTATCTTAGTTTTTCAGGTACTGATTCAAGCGAAACTGCTCAGCGGAAACATGAAGCTGTTGACTCTGGATTTTTGGTCATGCAGAAAAATCAGGTCTCTTCTGCTGACTATTTGCATTTTAGCAACTTTGAAACAGTTTTCTTTTTAAAAATCAGCCTCTCTAAATCAACTTCTAAACTTTGGCTGCGCACCTATGATTTCAGTATGAATTCTTTTCTATAAGCTGTTGAAGCGTATGTCCAGGGTGGGTGCGAGGTTAGAAGGATGCCCCTTTTGTGTAATAATCATGCTGACGTGTTATTCGAGCACGTGCGTATGTACTCGTCCCAATTTTGTTCAGCATGAACTCTGTTTCTGAAAGAGAATGTGTCCTCACGCTCTTTTCTACAGTTAATTGGACTACTGAGAATAAAAGACACTTAAGAAACTGCATTTTAAAGGAGTTATTTTGCCAAATCAATCCTGCCCAAGATCTGCAGTTGTCAGAACCACTTGGCCTGGAGTTCTCTCCGTTTGTTCAGGTGTTTGGCTGCTGTTTGGAATAGCAGCCGTCCAGGGACCGTCTGGATGAAAGAGTGCCCTGATTATATTTTAAAAACATCCCAAGATGCTTACACTTCTTCGGCAAAATCACGATGTGACTTAAGATAATTTATCAGGACAATATCCAAAATGAGAAATCACCAGGGCAACTGAGATAGACAGCCTGTGTCTTCGTGTTTAGTTTATTATTTTTAAATTTAGGATATTAAAAAAGAAATCTTTCCCCTCAAATCTGAGAAATAAATAATGGGGTTTTGAACCTCCCAGTTAATATCTTGAATTTCAGCCATGACTGGAAAAAGTTAAGGAGAAAGCGTAGCGAAATAAAGGGCAGATACCTGGTGTAGATTTTTTGAATAAAAAGGCAGCGTTTTAGAAAGTGCTGTTTGTTAGCAATAGCCATGCAAATACAAAAGACACCCCTATTTTTTTGTGTGGTAGAGAATGCTTTCCTCTATCTCATCTTAGATTGACAGTTCCATCTGAGGGATTAATTTAGATAAATATTAGATAATAAAATATTACCTGTGATGGTATTCACTATTGACCCAAATTGACCATCCGCTTTCCAAGTGTTTTGTTTTCGTCTCCAGGCATCTTGGTGTAAGAACTGCTGCGTGAGACATTCTGATGGGGTCTGACCCTGACATTAGAGGAGCAGAAAGGACCCCCTGACGTTTACACTGTTGACTGAATTTGCCATCACTGTCGTCAAATAATCGACAGTCCAAAGTTAAGAGTCACATGTGAATCCAGGGATTTCATTCTCCGAATGACTAGTCCAATAGGGAAGATTTTGACCCAAGGACTAGTCTCTGAATTGCCTAATAAACAAAGATATGTCTTCCGTGGAGAGGTGGCAGTGGGGCGGGGAGGCACACAATAGCATTTTGATCAAATGAATGAAAATGGGCATTGTAATAATACAGCATTAGTGATGAGGACTTTCCCTCTCATTCTCTTTGATTGGACATCTCTATGCTTTTCTATATAAAGGATATATAAAGGATATGAAAGGTGTATGCCTTTTCCCTTCTGCCTCTCTTCCACGGCTTGCGTCAAGGCTCTAGGGGAAACCCATCAGCTCTGCACCTCTGCACAAGTTAAGACAGGAGAAAGAGAGAGGCTCAGGCAGAAGGAAGGGGAAAAGTTCAGTTTTCAAATGGCAGTTCAGATTTAGATAATAGAATGAAAAAGAGTGGCGGCGGCCATCTCATCTTAACTTTCACCTTCAACTTTAAATTTAGCACTTATAACCTATCTACATCTACTCTGCCATATTCTCTACCTTTATCTATCATCTATCCCTGCTTCTCTTTTCTTTCTCTGTTTTATCTTTCTCCCTTCCTCCCTTCTTTCCTTCCCTCCTTCCCTCTCTCCTTCCTTCCCTCTCTCTCCCTTCTTTCCTTCTTTTTCAGAATAAAGATAGGATTAATGTAAAAGTCTGAAATTAAACCTTAAAGGCTAGCACTGACTTTTTTTTTTTAGGGGGTGAAGAGTTTCTTTCTTTCTTGGCTTTGACTCCTACTCTCTTATGATACTTGTCCTTAATGTGACATATCAGAGAATCTCCTTGAAAATGTTGCTATTTAATGGGCTCAAGGAAATAAATATAAGTCCACTTTTAAAAAGACAAATCCTTCTGGTATGGACTTGATAGTTAATTTCAGTAGAGGTCCATTTTCATATGTATGCAAGTCTGTTTAAAGTGCTGTTTCAAATTTAAATCACAAGCAAGTATATAAAACTCACGGATTTTAAAATGCTGTTTAAAATTTTAAAGCATATGTATGGGCGTGGGGAGAGATAACAGTGCTAAATATGCATTATAATGGCTTACAACCTGAAAAATAAAAGTTTACTTTAAAGCTTAACTGACTTTGCAGTGCAACAGACTAATTAAGTAATGTTTTGAGCAATCTATATGCCTATAATATGAGTGCAATGTGCAAATGGGCTATTTAGAATGTTTTCCTGATTGAATGAACAAACCCATAGGTTCACCATTTTATGCTCTCTTAAAAACATGAAACTCGTTTTGAAAATGCTGGTTTAAATGGACATTATTAAGTCTTTATCAGTTCTGAGCATTTCAGCCTTTTGTATCCAGAAATTTCTCAATCTGACAGAATAAGAAATGCATTTACATGGCCTAAGCTCTTAAATTGTCCCTTTCAATTAATGCCCCATCATGGAGCAATCTGGAAACCATTACTCAGTAACTCTTCATTATAATTGCTTGCAGCTGAGTATCCAGCCCTTGGTAATATAAGAATAAAAGAAAACTCAGTTAGTAACAAGTGCAATTGATTCCATTCAGAATTCCCCTGGTGCTTTGCCATGTTTGGCCGGCATGAGAGGAAACAAGCGGGTTTTTTTTTTTTTTTTCCTTCTGGGGCCAGGAAATGAATTGGCAGACATAAGATGGCTTGTGTGGTGCTCGCCTTCATTTTTCAGCTGGTCCTTGTTAAAAATGAGACGGTGGGGCTCCTGCTTTCTCCCCCACCGGCTACATTTTTGGGGGGTGGGGGGGGAGGGCTTTTCTGGTAATAGATAAAACTACAAAACTTCAATTTGCTGCAAACTAACAGCATCCAGAAACTGTCACCTTCCGTGGCCACAGCCGATCCTGGGACTTAGTCCCGCTAAGGAGAGGGTTTTAGCATTTTATTCACTCCCGCCTTGATCCTGCCTTTGTGAGAGCAAAGTCCCTGGTGCATTTGTACAGGTGGAGAGTGTTTATGTGTTTGGAGGCTATCAATCACCAACTCCAGAAATGTAAAGATCTAAATTATGATAGATGAAAATGGGAAAATGTGACGGGATGAACATCCCCCACCCTGTGTCATTAGGGACTTGGCTTTTAAAAATGGTGGAAGGAAATGGTCTTATCACTTACTCCTCTTAGAGCCCAAGCAGCTCAGAGGCTGACTCTGCAGAGGGGCCCCCGTGTCTGCCACCTCAGGGTGGCCAGGACCATCACCTGTCCTGTCAGCTCATGGCACCCTAACTCCTCCCAGCCCCCTATACTGCTGACTGAGCTGAGGTGACCTATCATCCTACTTTATGAATTAGAAATGTGTGACTTACAAAAAGAATTGATGCTCAGCATAGAAAAGTTGAGCCCAATAAAATGAACTGCTCCTAACTAATTTCCATTCTTTGCTTTCATAATTATTGAGAGGAAAAAAACAACAACCCTCTGCCTATGAAGTTAAAAGACATTTCATTTTGATTTGGTGTAGAAAGGAGATTGTAAAAGCTCCTATAACCGGCATCCAGGGAAAGTTGCTATTAATAGTTGATGTTTCTTTAGTAATAATTTTTTTCTAAGCATTTTGGGGAGATTTGTTTTTTATATTGTTGTGAATATTTTGGGCTTTCTGCTCTGTTGTAAACTTTTCAAAGAAATTGCTGTTACAGTGATAACTAGTTACGTATCTTTAAATCCCTGCATCAGGGTTTTTAAACAAGACAGAAGCACTCTCACCGTGACCCCCAAATAAGAACAATAGAAGGAGTAAAAATCTCCCCACCGCTGGGGCCCAGATCTCAAGTGAAGAGGAGCTGCCCCCCTGTCAGCTGGAACCAGGAAGCCCTACTTCCCCAGACTCTCTAACTTCACAGCAAAGTCAAATGAACTGCAAACAAGCCTTAAAGGAGAGAATTTCTCCATCAGGAAATACATAAAAATGAATACTTAGATACCGTATGTATGAATGAATACTGTCACGGGGCAGGGAGGATTGCATTGTTTTATAGGTGCCTGACCCCACGTATCCCCACTGACGAGCTATGAAACAATCACATGAATTATCTTGAAATTAAAATGATGGAAAATCATCAAGTTCTCTGCTGCTATTTTTCAGTGTTGCCCCAGTTTCATTTCTTTAGGTATGAGGAAGTGTGGTCTATTAAAACCTGGTTTAATGAAAATCTTTCAAGAGATATGTGATAAAATCAGCAGCTGATGTACAATGACCTTGTCCCATGGCTATGAGTTCAGCCAATTAATTATATTATTAATTCCCAATTTAGAGATGAGTTTGGGGGTCATGGTGGGATGGAGGAAGAGTCCATTTCCAATAAGGAATAAGCTTCCAGTATCATAAGTATCTATGTTTGAAATAATCAATCCCCAAGTCCAAATTTTATGCACTACTAGTCTGGCCCAGGTTCTGAGCCAAAGGGGCATATAGCTACTGGCGTGTCTAGGAAGTTTCCCTGTTGAAAGCCTCATCCAGCCTTCATGGGATGCAGTCACAGATGGGTCCTGTTCCTTCAGAAACCAAACAGGCCTGTCTGCTTGGTTCTCTAGGCTATTTACAGGAGTTTTGCTTTGTATCAGGTTTTCAGCAACTTGATTCAAAATCTCTCTCCCTACCCCTCCCCAAGCAGGGTTTAAGCGAGTCTCCATTTTCCAGTCAATCAACACAGATCTTTCTTGAGTTCTAATTGAGTGAAATTCTCTACCCCTGCCCAGGGCTGCTAATTAGTCATGTTTGTGGTCTGGCTTTCCAAGACCAAATTCTTGGATCTTAAGAATCTCTTACGTCATATCTTTTCAATGAAAAGTGTATCTGGTAATGCTAAGTAACTTTTACGTTGAGGAAAGAAATCTTTTTAGAGAAAACGAAATAAACTAAGGCTTGTAAGAACTCACTTCTCCCTGTAAATTGAATTTATCTGTATCCCTAATCCATATACTTTCTGAACATGGGTTGTTTTATTTTGCTACTGCTCATGGAAATCCTGTGCTCTGGACATGAACTAGAAGAGTTTCTCAGTTATAGCTGGTTCTTGACTACTTGTCAAGGGGGTCGACTCACAGAGCTTGCAAACCAGGGGCCCTATTGGGCATCCAACAGCACATGTGTTTGGCCAACAAAGTTTTCATTTTTTAAAGTATGAATTGGTTTGCAACATTGCAGAATTGGGATAATTCACATAGAAATCTTTATTCCCCATTTCTCTTGCAAAATTGGTAGAGCTGGCCATCCTGGGTCCCACTTGACCTGACAGCCATCATGGGAGCTGGGGAGTCCTCCCCTCTCAGAAGGGGCAGGTGCTCTTCATTTTGCCTCAGTCTCCACTCAGCAGGCCTCACTCTTCCTTACCTCCTTGACCCCTGTCTGCCTTTGAGTATGTGACCTTGACCGTACTGTAGAGCAACTTGAAATTCCCTGATTGCTGTCCTAGTCATCACTGATGCGAGAACTCCCTATTTCAGTGCTGCCTTATAGGCCCGGGGGTGTTGACTGTGAACTAAGACCTTCATGAGCAACTTGGAATAGAATGTCTCCCAGGAGAGACTATCAGGGAAGGTCTGGGGGAGGCCCTCTTTTTACTGAAGGAAGTGGACAGCTTCTTTAATTTCCTGTTGCTGCCCACCGACTGGGAGGGCAATAACTGGTGAAAGAAACATCAGATGGGAGGGCAGAGAGGAGAAGAAAGAAGCAAAGCAAGAAACCCACAAATATACAAATGGATCTTGGACAGTTCAACTATATAGAGAGCTGTAATAATGTGGAAAATCTTTCCAAACATTTGAATACTGAGTATTTAATCCTATGCACCACACAGAATGGCCCAGATGCTTTGCCACCAGGGGGACTGTAGGCCCCCAGTGAGCTCTCTCACCTAAGCAATCAGGCATTTCTCTATGGACAGAAGGCTGTGGGCCCTCAGATCAATGAGAGCAGAACTTGCCAGAACCCCATTCTCTTCCAGGATCCAATTCATCTACGTTTAGGGACAATGAGTTGTTACGGGTTGAACTATGTCCCTCCCTCTTCCCACCCAAAAGACATGTTAAAGTCATAATTCCCAGTAGCTCAGAATGTAACCTTGTTTGGAAAGAAGGTTGTTACAGATGGAATTAGGCAAGTTAAAATAAGATCATACTGGAGTAGGGTGGCGCCTTAATCCAATGTAACTGGTGTCCGGATGAGAACAGGAGAGTAGATACAGACAGACAGACCGAAGATGGCAGTGTAACAATGGAGTCGGTGATTGAGTCATACCACAAGCCAAAGAACAGAAAAGATTGCTGACCACCACCAGAAGCCAGTAAAGAAGCACGGAACAGATTCTTCTCTCCAGGATTCAGAGAGAGCATGGCCCTTCCAAAACCTCAATTTCAGACTCATAGCCTCCTGAACTGTGAGACAATGCATTTATATTGTTTAAGGCACCCTGTTTGTGGAAGCTTGTTACAGCAGCCCTAGGAAACTAAGATGGGGACAAGCCCACATATGGTGACCCTTCTTAGGGTCTCCTAAGAAGTGAAACTGGACCAAAAGCAGAAAACAGCATTTTCTTTGACCCACCTCCATTCTGTTGGCTGGCCATGTGGTCTTGGAGGAAGGGGTGATGTGCATGTGGGATCCTGGCATCCGGTTTAGATTGGCAAATCTGGCTAAATGATGACCAAATCTAATCTGAGAACTCTTACTTGGTGTTAAGGGTTTCCAGCCTTTAGCGTCCATAAAAGCAAACAGGATAAAGTTACACTAAAAATAGCAACAGTAAGGAAGAATCTCTTCCAGCATTTACCATAAAAATCAAATTACTCCCAGGACCTCAGTGACTGTTAAATCACTGGGTTTCTTGCATCACACAGAGCCATTACTCGGAAGGAAACTTTCTCACAGATCTTCAGATATCTCATTGTCTGCTCTCCCAGAACACGTGGACAGGTTCAGCTGGGTCCATGCCAACCCGTGGCACTGACATCTCACCATTCTAACAAATGAGATGACACCAGAAAATTGCTTTATGCAGCTCAGCAAGATCAAACTCCTTAGATGAGCCTCCCTCTGACACTGGCGATCAGGGAAAGAATGTGTAATGGAATTAGCAGGTGACATGGCAGGTCTATAAGCAGCTCGCCAGCCCCAGCTGTGGACTAAGGAGGTGCTAACATTTTGCTGCGCTACCAGGTACTTCTCTGGGCTTCTCAAAGTGAACACCTAACTTCTTGTCATGTCTGCTTGTTATGACCTCATGCACCCATGTCAATAGTAACAAAGGAGCTATGACTTCTTGGTAGTTTCTCTTGTCAGTTTTTTTTCTTTCCTCTCTTCTCTTAGAAGACCTTTCCATGGGCAGATGCAGGAGACACCTTACCAAGAGGTCAGAAAGCTAGGAATGAGAGAGTGGCTGCAGCAGCCCTTCAGTAATTTCTCACTCTTTCTGCCATCCGCCTTCAGTGAAAGAATATTCAAAAGGGCTATAAAAGCCTTTGTGGCAGAGGCTGCTGAGCAATCACCAAAACCTGCTCAGGCTTGTACAGCTAACCCCATGGCCCAGCCTCCGGGGCAATTGGGTGACTCAGGCCTGTGAAACGGAAGCTGCATGCTGTGCGCCACTCTCCGGCCTGGCTGAGTAACCCTCTCACATCAGCCTATCCACGCACAGTGCTCCTCAGGCTGATTAGGGTGCAAATGACTCCTAGGAGAGCGTTGGGAGCAGAGCTCCTTAGGATGGCTGAGCCACAAGAGGGAAAGCGCCGGAATCATCCTGTGGAGAGGAGCCTCTCAATCGGGAGCAATCTCAGTGGACAGTGACATGAGTGAGAAATGAGCTTTCATTTTTGCGAAACCATTGAGATTTCTGGGTTTTTCTTATACAGTAGCTAGTGTGACTTTGATAACTACAGCCATTCATCCAGGAGCCATTTCTGCAAAAGGGAGATGAGTAAATAAAGCCCAGGAACAACCTGTAGGAGCTGGAGAGTAAGGCCTGTGGTGGATAGAGAGTGGAGAAACAACCACAGGTGCCCCCTCAATCTTCAGGCTGAAGTAACAAGTACAGTAGAAAAGTAATATCTTAAGTGGGTCAGTCTGGACCCACCATAGGTTCTCTAAATATATTCATTAAATCCTTATGTGTTGGAGAGATTGGCACCTTGTCCAGGCAAAATCAGGAGCCAGCAATGTGTGCGGATGTCCACATGGAAAATTTTGGAGCTCAAGACTGTAGAATTCTGGGAAAAGCTTATGATTGGCACACAACCGAACATGGAGTATGCAATTAGGTCTGTCCTAGAACTACAACCTTTATAATCATGCTGAAGCTGGAAGTGATACAAAGCATTTAAATGCTGAACATTTTAATTACAGAGCAGGAGGAAGAAAATATGTAGGGCATAAGAATGCTATGGTATATAGCAGCTGCAAGTTCTTAGGAAAGTAGGCAGAAAGCTATATTTTCACAGAAGCTCTCAACAGGATCCTGACTTTGAAGGAAGGAGACTGTGGGTATGAAAGAAGTGAAGACTTGAATTGCCCTGACATTATTATTGTAGAACATTCTGCATGTCTTTCCTGAATAATTGTATCCCCTTTTAAGTATATCGGTTTGCAATCCTGAGATGGGATTGCATTTGCAAGAATGTTTTCCAGCGGCTGTCATGGTGGTACCTGTTTGGACCACTCATCCTTTTAACACCAGATATCCAGACATGGAAAATTAAAAGACACAGAGGAAAATACTTCTGCTTTCAATATTTGGAAGACAATCCTTTATTCAAAGAACAAGGTCATTGTGGGTTAAATTTAATAGAGATGCATAAGAAATGAATACATAGACTCTTAAAAAATATCCAAACAGTTAAACACAAAAATATTCTCAACCAAAATTTCTTGGATTTTTTCCAGACATAAGATGAACATTTATTCAGAATTTTTCTCATAGGTTCAGGAGTTCTGGACTCCAGGAAGAAGCTCTTCTGGTCTTGATGAGGCTGAAGGTTAAATAAGTCTGCCATTTTCTCTTTCCGCTGTGTAAATTGCCTTTAATTAACTCACTTAACCACCAGGCAGAGAACTTTATCCATGTTATCTTCCAAAGTGGTATCTGCCTCTACCCTTTTTCTTCTATAAAGTGTATGTCTTCTATCTCCTCATTGATAATGCAACACATTCAATGGAGACCATCACAAAGACACAATGTATGTCGTTTCAACTATGCACTCTTGGTATGAATGCATAAGTTAACTCCTACCTGTGTACTGATGTATTTTAACATAACACTGTCTCTTAAATGTGTGTGTGTGTGTGTGTGTGTGTGTGGCATACACTTCATTGACATGCACATCACACAGGGAATGCAAATCTCAGGTCCAGCCAGACCCACTGAATCAGAAATTTTGGGGTCAGGTCCCAGCAGGCTATGCTTTAACAAGGCTCAGGTGATTCTAAGGACAGCTAACATTTGAGACCCACTGTGCTAAAGGGTACACAAGGCATGAGGTGCAGCTTTGCTCCCTGTGCAGATGACTTCAATTCTCCCGCCCCCTTCACCACACACACATGTGGTTACACTGGGTATCATTTAGGGTTTATAGACACACATTTTTCATGCCAACTGGTCCCTAAATATAGCTCCATGAAGTCACAGTCAGTTATTTGAATGATAAAGTCTAGCTGAGTTGACTTTATTGAGAGGCAGTATGTCCATCTCCGGTGGGCCCCTTTCTCAGTGGCTTTCAAGAATGATTTTGACCATAGTCTGTTTTCACCTGATGGTCATCACTTTTGAAGCCTAGGCAGGTCCACTCCACTCGCCCGCTTCCTCTCCATCTCACTGTTCTGGCTTCCAATCAAGAAAGCTTCATCTTGGCAGCCAAGGACACACATGTCCCCTTCCCGTTCTGCTGGTAGAGGCAATGCCATACAATAAAGAGCCACTTAATATTCCACAATGCTGCTAAATCCAGCTAAAACTCTAACTAGATAACTTCCAACACAGATATTTGAAGGGGACAGAATTTTTTCTTCTATATTTCTGAGGGCTTTGAACGCAGTTGAATTTCTCCCAGCCATTGTCCTCCTACACCTGGGATGATGATCCTGCGTCGATGTTTGGTATTATTAAAAGCCTTCCTTTCTATGAGCCTAGAGATCCCAAGAGAGACGCAGTCTGGGAATCCTGTTCAAGTCCAGGGGTAACACAGAGAGCATTTTCTCTGGGTCCCATAGAAACACTCTAGCTGTTGCTTAGGGAAATAGAAGAGAACACAGTTTCCTTGCTGAAGTGGAGAACAAGGAATCCTGGCACTAAACATTGCTTTCAGATGGGAGGCCAGTCTGCCTTCCATGATCCCCAAACTTGTGGCAGTGAAATCTGCTTTGCTGGGTTTAACCCAGGACCCATGATCCAAGGAGAGTATTGAATGAAAGATGATGAAGAGGTGAGTGAGAAAGCCATGGCTTATAGAGGGTTAAGCCTGGCACCCGATGTCCCATCCAGGATATTGGCACCCGATGTCCCATCTAGGATATTATACTTTGTAACTGCCATCGGATGACAAAGGTTTCATGGAAATAGCTCCCTGGGGATATAGAGAAGGCTGCCTCACAAAGGGCTCTGGTTGGCTCCTTCTTTATGTCCGCTACTGAACAAGAAACCAATAGCAGGACAAGATTTATGATTTGGTGGGCAAAAGATAAATGATTTCAGTCCCTAGTTGCTTTAAGAGCAAATTTTTGAACATCATATAGTTAATATTGATTACTCCATTGACTTCTGAATGGGACAGCCCAAACTAAAGATGTTAAGTAATCAATGAGAAAAGGCTGCCTGTGAAGAATTAAAAACCACAATTATGGATTTGCTGTTGCAAAAGGCTCCACATCACAAGAAATCAGAGGGGGTGGTCGCATTCAAAGCAGGCTAGCCCAAGAGCCTCCTCACGCGAGTCCAATATGCTGAGCAGACTCTATTATGGCCTGATATGAAAAACAGGGCTCAGGAAGTTAACCCTCTGACAGTTACAATATTTTCATAGGGATTCTGATTTCTCTGTCTACACTAGAGTTTCCCGCCTTTATAAGTTGCCTTTTCCTCCTAAGAAACAGTTCCCAGGGTGCTGCTGTTTGTTACAAGCAGCTCTGGCTATCGGCTCTTCCTGTAGAAGCTGGTGTGAGAGGACCAGGCCTTGGCTGGAACTCGCCCAGAGGGACTGAGGCTGCTGATCACGCTCTTGGCCTGACTCCTAACATATGCTCGGCCACTGGCCTCCCTACGCCGCAGCCGAACATCTTGGGGCATCTGGATTCATGGGACTTACTCCCCTAACTTCCCAGCAAACCTGTGGAGAATAAGACCAGGGCATTAAATTAGGCCTCATTACCTAGCCAGTTGGGCCGCCCGGCTCTCCCGCACATAATAATGAGGTCTGATTTATTGTCATCATTATTCAGGCATTACAGGTCACTAAATAACATGCTCTGCCCACACATGTCTTCGGGGCTAATAAATATCCTGAGAGGAAATATTGTTGAGAGCGTGAGTCTCAGGTTTGCGTCGGTAACTCCAGGCTCATTAATTGTGCTAAGGCACTTTGCCTATTGCCTGGAAGATCTTGGGTACAGAGAGGGGAAAGTCTAAATAACCGCCTGGGAGAATGTGAGAGAGAGACAGAGAGGTGGCTCTCCAGTGAATTCTTGGACCCATGGGATGCAGGCCAAGATGGTTCACTGGTGAAGGGGACCCCAGGATGGTCTACTCTGGCACCACCTCCCTGGAACAGTGTGCAGTCCTTCAGGAAATGGACTGCGAGTTCTTCTGTTTTCTTGCACCATGCACTCCAGACACACCACTTGGGAGCTCTCTGTTATATTATTCTCTTTTACTATCAATTCTGAGCATTTGAGCATGCTCTTCTTCTCTGTCTGATTTGTCACATCTCTTGCCCACCTCCCGTTTTACATGATATTACCATGTTTAGAGATGCAGCTTAAATGTCACCTCCTTCAGAAAGCCTTCCATGATTTCATAGCATGAAATATCTGCTCTTCTATAATGTCTCCTGCAGTGTGGTTTTCATTGACTTGTCTGTTTTCTCTACTAGGCTGTAAGGCCCTGGGGGACCCAATCTAATCTCATTGATCACTTGTATTCCTAACATGTAGAGCAGAGCCTGGCACAAAGCAGGTGTTATCTATCTTTTTAGTGAATGAAAAAGTAAGTGCCTGTGAGAAAGGGAAGAGTACTGTAAGCAAGGGTATGAATGAGGTGGTGGTAGTGGAGGATGGTGAGTTTTTAGCCCTGGCGGTCTCTACCAGGGAGTAGAGGCCCTAGCCATCTTGGACATGGCTTTCCTGAGTCTCACTGTACATGCATGCACCAAATTAAAAACTCCTTGAAGGAAGGAAATGTGATTTGGTCAATTTTGTTTCCCTCAGAGCCTAGGTGCTCCTTAAATGTTGGATTACACTCTTGGCACTAATAGCTAGGTTTGCCCACTCACCAGAGGCTCGGTCCACTTTCTTAGGTTGTGAGGGGAGACTGAGTCTTCTTTCCAACACCTGCCTGGTTAGAGCATTGCAGGGGAGAACGGGGCTCTGGCCAGGCTAACTGTCCTCTATAAGATTAGCTGCAGCATGCTGACACCGTAATGTCTGCCCACATACTTTTCCTTGTATTTGTCATAATCTGAAATCACAGAATATTGAGGTTTCAGCTTTGGACCCATAATATAATTACAAGAGAATGACAGCATCAATTGATGGTCACACGTCCCATATTGATGACTTCCATGTTTATTTTTTTAATTGTAATATGCTTTTTTTTAAAGACCCATTTGCCTCGAGGAAGACACTGGGGATTGGGAAAACAGGATTAAAAGTAATACTTTTATTCCAACCCATAATGCAAAATGTGTGACTGGTAAATACTAAGCAAATCTGACCATATATCAACATTATTTATGGGAATAATTTAGGATTATTTGCTTTATAGAAAATGTGTTGGAATGCTTTAAAAATTACAGAAATTAAATGAAATGAGGCTCCTTGAATTATCCATGAATGCAGCTTCAGAAAGTCAATACTTCAGCCATTCTGGGTTGACATTACACCTCAAGACTATTTTCTAACTTAATAAGATTAGAAATAATAAACTGATATTATTTCTTTGTGAATTGGGGCCTCTGACCTGGTAATTTAATGTCTTCATTATTGCACTAGGAGAATGCTGAGAGACCCACGTAATTGCAAGTACATTCTGTCCAAGTGATAGCCTGATTCCTCACACTTTCATTTGAGGGCAGGTTATATGTGATTCAGGAATATTCTTAACTCATTTTTTAAACACCCTGAGCTCTATTTTTCAGAGAGTAGTATATAAATTTACAATGGAAAACTTGTATGATTCAATAACAGAGACAGGTAGGAAATAAGATGACATTCCAGAGTGGTATTGTCATGCATATTTACATGCTGGCCAAGAGGTGAGCTCAGTTATGGGGCCATGAGACTCTGTTTTTGTGCAGCCTGGCCTCCATGCAACTGTGGTAGATCATACTGCTCTTAACTGCTGTCTGGAAGAAAATGTAGGAGAGTTTGTTCACGTCTGAAAGTGCTGTGGGTCTTGGGGTCTGCATTCTCATCCCATTTTCTCATGAGTTCTGTTCCTGTCCCTCTGAGTTGAGGAGTCTCTTGAGCCTGCCCGGATTGCAGCACTTTCTCATGGACCTTTGCCATTGCCTATGCAGTTCGAAGGGAATTTACCCCCCTGCTTAAAATATGTTGGGCCCGCTTCTCAGCCCAGGAGACATATCTGAGCCTCTTCTATGAAGCTTGTTCCCAGAGAGTCACCTATGGTGAGAAACCAATGGAGGTTGTGATTCCCAAGGCTGTGAACTGACTTTAAATTGGAAAGTGCAATGAAGTGGATGGGAATATTCCATGAAAAGAAGGCCCTGGCTGGGAGAGGCTGGGCTGCAAGGGGCCTGAACATGTTCTATTTAGGGAGCAGGGTTTACAGTGCTGAGCACTTAGGGTGGGGAGTTATGAGTTCTTTGATTGACCGAGATAATAGGAAACTGAAATTTCTCTGGGAGAATGGAAGTTGTTTTGCCCCGTGGGTGTGTTGGGTGTGGGCAACTTGTGCTGTATGAAATCAAGGGTAAGAAGACTCTTGGTTCCAGAAACCGTGTGCAGCAGTCAGGACAATGGCAGGCCACCATGCTCTGGGGACTATTCTAGGCACTTTGCAACCATCATCTCATGGCATTCAATCATTTATTTGTTAAATGAACTACCATCATGTTACTATTCCATAGTTGGTGCAGCTGTGGCTTGCCCAAGGTCGCCCAGCTGGGAAGTGATGGGGCTGGGCTTTAAGTTACATGACGGTGAGGTCATGGGCTCATAACAACTCACCCTGCATCTTTGGGCCATGCATGTTGAATGTTACCTCAGAATCAGTTGCCTTCCTGGGAAAATATTTTATTTTGTTCTGTTTGTCTTTCTCTTTCATAAGTGACAACAGTTTTATAGCCTGTGGCACAGCACTTTGGAAATACTGCAAACAGAGAGCAAGTTATTACTAAAAAGCAGTGTATGCTTCTGGCCACTTCTGTGGCACCTCTAAATGTCCTGTGCCCGGTAAACTCTCATGCTGAGCAAAGACTTTACAAAGGTTAACAAAAAGCACTGACATCAGCTTTGAACTGGAAGGTGTTTTCCTGAAGACCCAGGGATGCCTCTGTCCATGGGAATTTGAATATGGCAGGGAATTAGAATCTTTTCCTAGCTGCCCTCCTTATTCCCCAGATTCCTCTGGCTCCCAAAGACTCTAAAGTAGAGTTACATTTGTGGGGAGCTTCTGGAGCTTTCTGGTCTTTAGTCCTGACAAAGGTAAGTCTGCCCCACACAACTGCATCTTCAGGCAGCTCCTCACTCTTGGGGAGGTAACACCTTCTCCATTGTCACCTCTGTCATCAGCCCCAAACGCTCTGCTGGGCACCTCTCTCAGCTACCTGGGGAGCAGTTAGACCTGCTTATGAGAAGAGAGACAAGTGAGAAAGCAGAGAGGTGAATATGCAGGTATAGGCTTGGGCAGACTGGACAGATAGACAGATGCGATGAGCAATAGGCCATCATAGGGTCGGTGACTGCAAGACTTAACTAACACCAGGAAAAGCAAAACACCCACAGCATAGGCTCCAAAGCAGCAGGACAGGTGATGACGAGAAGACTGGCAACAGCTATATCAAAGCAGACCTGAAGGGGCCCCTTCCCAGCTTGGGGTGATGGAGAGGGAGAATTTCAGAATTGACCTGGCCTTTGATCCAAACCAAAGCTGAAAATTTGCGTTGGGCTGGAAAGAAGACCCTTTCCAATCATCATTGCAGTTCTTTTCAGATTTCTACACCCTGCCCAGCCCAGTGAGGGTTCAGTTATCTTAGAGTAAATGTAGACAAGGCACTTGACCCTGTTGGAGCTGGCCCAGGCCCTGCCAGAAGCAGGAAATAGTAAAAAAAAAAAAAATCCTGGGATTTCTTCCCTCCAGAGATTGTCATTTTGGTTTCTAGACTGGAAAGGTCTGCAGAGGTCTGAGTCAATAGCTGGGCATGGTGGGCTTGCTGATTGCATCTCCCAGAGCCTCCCAGAACTGGGGTCAGGGAAGGGTTACACACACAACGCTGAGCCTGCTCTATAGGATGCCTGGGAAATTTGTTAAAAAGTTATCCACCAAACAAATATGTACCACGAAAAGCTATGTTTAAGACAGTGAGCTGGATGGAGGCAGTGGGGGTTCGCTAGGGGGTATGGATGTCACGTAAAGATGACAAAGCAATGGCCTTTCCCAAGGGGTTTGATGCCTAAGTCACCAACCCATGGCGTGAGTAGATGGCTCTTCTCTTGGGTCACTCATCCAAGGAAAGCCAACTGCTAATGCCACATGGCTTCTTTGCAGTTAGAATTATTTATCCCAATAATTGCCCCTGTGAGATGGCTGGTTACTCTCAATGGATGCCGCATATTGGGAATTGGATTATGTCCCACATGAGAGACATGTGCAGGTCTCAAACTCTGGTCCTGGGGGTTTGAACCCATTTGCCAATAGACCTTTGAAGATATTGTGATTTAAGTTGTACCCAGACTGAATGAGGGTGGGCCTTAATCCAATATTGCTGAAGTCCTAATAAGAAAAGGAAATTGGACACAGGAGAGAAGCCCTGGAGCAGCCGGAAGCTAGCAGTCAATGAAACCCAGAAGGGAAAGGAGAGGCCACATCATTGCCATGTGTCGGAAAAGCCGAGGGACCCCACAGATCGCCAGCCAGTCGGAAGATACCTACCCTGGGAGAAAACAAGGCTACTAGTCTCTGAAACCATTAGCCAAATAAATTCCTATTTATCGCTAAGCCTAAGCCAACCCATTGCCTGGTGTTTGTTTTTAGCAGTCAGGAAACTGATACATCCCAGATCAGTGGCTTTTTCAATGGGCATTTCTGTGCCCAGGAAACAAGATGAGGGAAAGAGGCCAGCATGACCCTGCTTAGAAGACCACTGTCCACCCCCTTGCAGGGTAAGGCATGTGTTCACAAAGACAATCCGATTTAATTCTTCCACCTCCTTGGCTGAGAGAGAGCAGAGCCCATGTCCTTCTTATCCATAGGATGAGATGATACAACACTAAAACCAATCATCTTTCAAATACTCACAATGTATCAGACTCTAAGCCATGTATTCTATAAACATTAGCTGTTTTCATCTTGACAGCAACCTTCCCCGGAAGGTAAAGTTTTCACCATTTTGTTAATAAGGAAAATGAAGCTCAAAGAGGTCGTAATTTATTCAAGTCCTCATAATTAGTTAGTGGCAGAGTCAGGATTTGAACCCACGTCTGGCTAACTCTAAAGCCTTCTTTCACAGGCGCCAAATCTGTCTGCAAGGTGATTGTGATTTGCCAAAGGCACACGGCTGGTCCATGCAGGACTCTGAGCTCCTGAAAGCCTCCCCCCCACCCCACCATGGCCTCTGCTGCACCCCTCAGAGTGGGTGGTTTCCAAGTGTTCTCCTTTCGCCAGCCGGTTCTTCTACCCACTCTACTCAGATGTGGGCAGTTTTCTTTCTGTGCGCACTAATGAGGTCTCTCAGTCCTGGCAGTGGCCTGGGGTGTCAGACATTAGGGTCACAGTGGGAGTTACTGGGGAACGTAGGCATCTCCTGCTTGTTTTGGGAAGGCACCAAGTCTGGACCACCCAAACTGCTCCTTAGCCGGAACGCCTCTAGGGAACTCTGACATGGAATTGGCAGCTTTCCTGTTCCTCCTCTACCTCCTGATAACTCCCCCGGGCCAAATGCTCAAGTACCACAGGCGCTTCAAAGCACCAAACCAGTGAGCTGCTGGGGCTAAGGCACAGCCCTCACCAGGGAAGGTCCCATGCACCACCCCCATTCACAGAGGAGAAGACTGTGCCCCCTTGCTCTGGCAGCCCTGACTTCAAACAATGGTGCCTGTTTCTGCCCCCACTTTTTCAGGAGGAGGTGAGGAACTGGAAGTGGCCTGATTCCAACTGCTTAGAGGTAAGGGCCCTGGAGGAGGAAATGACTGGAGGCCTCAGGGGGAGTGTGTGTTTTCATTCCCCAGCCCACTGTTGATCCTGCAGTGTCCACATTCAGAGGAGTAAAAGAGAACATGTACAACCATGGTTCCCAGTATGTCAGGAAAGGACAACAAGGTGTGAGCTCTCTACATAGGAACACAAGTACCTGCTCTCCTGCTTGTCAGGGAAGACCGCGCCCTACAAAACCCCAAACAATACTTTCAGGTTCATCATTGATGTATTCCATAAGTTTGGCTCACCTATAGCCAAATGAGACCACTTGTGTTTCCCACTAAATGATAGAAACTTTCCTACCTTCTCATCATTGCAAACTGTTCTCTATATTCTCTTTGCCTGGAACACCCTGCCATCTAAATCTTTTATGAAGCTTCGCCTGTTAAAATGCCTTCCTTGGGAAGATCTTTCTTAAGCGTCCTCAAATCTTTTCTTGGAAGTTAGTGTTATAAATAAGTAATAACAAAAGGCAGTTCCTTTGAACCCTCCAACTAAAAGGGTTCTTCCATCTCTCCTTGGAAAGCACCGACTATGAGAAGTACCCATAGACCAGGTATGGTTTACCCTGTAGGACGGCTATTTATATTCTTGTCCTAACATCCTTGAAATATTATGAACTCCATGAATGCAGGGACTGCATTTTATCTATATGTCAACTCTATCCTTATAGGATTTAGTCTACAGTCTAGGTCGGGTTTCTCAAACTCAACACTCTAAACATTTGGGGCCAGATAATTTTTTGTTGGATTCTACCCATCAGATGCCAGTGCCACCTTCTCCATCAGTTGTGACAAGCAAGTCTCCTGACATGACCAAAGGTCTCTGGTGGAGAGTGGTGGGGGTGAGAACCATTACCCTAGATTCTTAATCAGCACATTTATAAATCTTTTATTATAGAAAATTTTAAGTATATATAAAGTAGAGAGAAGAGGTAATGAACCATGTATCCATTGTTTGCTTCAATACTTAATATTTTTCCACATTTATCCTCTACCTCCCCAAGCCCACTTTTTTCTGGTGTATTTTAAAGCAAATTTCGGGCATCATATCTTTCACTCATAAATACTTAAGTACATACCTCTGAAAAATAAGGATTTTAAAAAACCATGATCTCAATACCATCATTTTTAACAATGTTTACAATACTTACTTACTATCATCTAAATCCCAGCTCACATTCATGTGTGCATGATTGCCTGAAATCATGGACCTTTTCATAATTGGATTAATCAAATCAGGATCAAAAAAGGCTGATGTGGTGCATTTAGCTGATAAATCTCTTAAAAAATTTTTAATATGTAAGTCTCCTCCATTTTTATGATATTCATCTTTATGAAGAATTAATATATAATCTTAATTACTGAAAGCGAAAAGCACTGAACCAATTTTGAGGCAAGAGAAGAGGATTTCTGAAGTTTGGTCTGAAATTTCCTATTGTGAAGGCTGTAAAGATAACTAGTCTTGTGGCCATCAGCTTTGGTATAGTTCTGCTCAGAGTCACCTTGACACACTTGCTGCCTAAAATGCCATTTACTTCATGCATTTATAAATCAATGATGTCATTTCACTTTCAGATATATTTGTAATGCTCAAAAATCGAATTCTACGCCTTCTCTTAGAGAGAACAATGCTATGTGCAACTTGGACAAGATGCCTACAGTCTCCCACTGTTGTTTTCTCTATTTGCTTTTCCAATCCAAAATCAAGTGGAAATGGAAAGGCATCTCCTGTAGAAGTTGTTTGCTTCTCTAGTGATCAGGAATTTCAGATATTAGGCAAATTGCTTGGCCAATAGTCCTTTTGACCAGTATGGCACTGTCTTTTAAACATGCGTTGCTGTCTTTTTGAGCTTACAGAATTATTTCTACAGCAAAATGAGAATACAATTTATTTTCTCTACAAATGTAACCTCAGGGTGATAGGAAAAGTTATATATCTATCACACCACGTTGTTTTTTTTATTTGTAGAAACTGCAATTTGTTTTCTTCTCTTGAAATGTTTGCTTTCCTTATGACATAGAGAATATTTGGTGATATAATAGATTATGTATACATTTACTCCATGCATATATTCTTGCCCTTGGGTAGAAATCTAGTGTCCATGGAAGAATGTGGCATTTGATTGAAAACCAGTGAGCCTGGTAGTTTTCCAATAGTTAGTGTTCACAGTTCTGCCTGAAGCAAATGCCTCCAACTGGGGACAATGTGCCTTCCTTGAGAACCTGAGACAAGTTGCTGGTTAATGTCTCTGAAACAGCCTGTTAAGACTGTTACTACAAATTAGAGTCTGGATCATTCTGAAACCCAAATAGACTTCTTTCATCTTCCAGATGGCCGTCTGATTGGGAGCTGGGCAGGATCACATTTCAGGTTGTGACTTAATGATTCAGGACAATATTTATGGTTATTACTTGACAGAGGGCAGTGAAGAAAATTAAAGCACAGCCCCATGCTTCATTTATGGCAAAAAAACAAATTCATGGCAGGGTTGTAGATTAGAGATGGCATCTCCAAGCTCTAGGCAAAGTCCAGGCATAGTTCTGAGATGACCCACTTGACCAGGTATAGCTGGGTTAAAGCTGGGAAGTCTGGACTTCAAGACTTCAGATGCTGCATTATCTTTGGAAACAGCCAAGTAATTCTCTAATAGGAAATCTTGGGAATGGTATAGCTATGAGTGAGAGATTTCAGAGAAGACAAATAATGCAGTTATGTTCTTTGCTGGTCTGATGACTGTGTACATCTGAAATATTATGTTTTGGAGCACATTTTTAACTTTATTATTACAGTCGGTAATATCAACAGGAGAATAAAAAGTAATAATGCCTGCCAGTTGAGGGCATTTTGTTTATGTAGTGTATAATTTCTTGCATTAACTTCTTCTAAAACATGCTCTACATTATATGATATTTATCTCTTGCATTACTCAAAAGTTTAGGAATTCTGTAATTATTGATATGGAGACAAGAAGGGCAAGATGAGGTAGTCGAGACATAGAAAGGGAGTCAATAAAGCTTGGATCAGTTAATGAAAATGTTGATCGTCTAGAAAAAAAGCCAGGAGAAAGTTTATCTTGCATCATTCATCCTCCACTCACTCTGTGAAATGAGAATGTGCTATTGTTCTGGAGAAAAAAAGAAAGAAAACTAAACCATATGCCATTAATACATTTGACCAATTGTGACATTTTTAAAATAAGGTTTTAACTGGTTTTATTACACCAAATGTGCAATTTCAAAATGACTCTGACATCTATTATATCTATTATAAACAACCACTTTGTTTTACCAAGCCAATAATAACCTTCCCAGACAGAGAGAAGGTTGGGATTGGACAGAACCAAATCCTCTGAATGTTTAGATAAGGGGAAAAAGATTGTTTGGCTAAAAATAGAAAAAAGAACATTAACAGGAAAAAAAAAACAATGTACCACACTGTTCCTAATAATTTGACGTTCTCCTCTTTTGGTGGGTAGGAATGGTATTCCAGTGCCTGAAGCCCACATCCAAGGGGGTGCCATTTTGGTTCCAGCACTCACAGCCTGCTCCTGGTCTCTCAGCTTCCAAAGGGACAGCAAAGCTGGGTTGCCTGAACACTGGCTGGAGGCCCTGCCAAAGGGGAGTTTGCTGGACAAAGTGTGGTCAGGCTGCCTTACAAAGGAGTCACAGCCTTTTCTTTAGGCCTTGGCCTGGTCACTTCAAATTGCACATGGTTGCTGTTGCTAGGTGTAATGGAGAACAGGGAATGGGAAGAAGTCTTCTGGCCTCTTTATTTCTTGTAAGGTGCACCCAACACCTTACTGGGTTCAAAGAAAAGATTTCAGCTTCTCTAATAGTTTTCAGCTGGTGGCCTTCTCCTTGAAAAACTCTTTTTAACTCATTGCTATGCACATCCTGCTTATTTCTTTCCAAACATTCAACTTTGCCCCACATTTTGGAGATGCTCTGGCTGTTTCACTTTGCAGGAGGGTGGACTGGATGTTCATGCTCTGAGGTGCGTACATTTTTCGTTTTCCTCACTAGGTGGTGCTCTGGGTGAGTGAGGCTACCAGCCAAAGTCATACCCTCACCTCCTTTTTACATGGCAAACTGGTGTGACTTCAGGCTGACGGTGGTCAGCACCGTGGTTCTGGCAAAGGAGCCTGAACTTTCAGGTTGGTACAGTTAAGTTCAAATCCTGATCCTATTCTCTATGACGAGAAGAAATTGCCCCTAGGAGCCATCACCTTCCTCTGTCAAGTGGGAATAATAATGCCGGTTTCACAGGGAGGAGGTGGGGATGACATGAAATCACGTTTGGCATGTAGGAAAGACACGCTATAATTAAAAGCACTCCCTGTGATTTCCACCAAAGAAAAACCATTCCTTGGGGAACATTGCCCCACGTGCATCTCACACTGCATAGTGGCAGCAGGAGCCATAAACCCAAGGCCACAGGACTGGGGTTCCCAGGTTGCCTGTGCTCTGCATTGACACCTACTCCCAGAAGCTCCAATCTCTACATCCGCCAGCTCTCCACGATATCTGCCTCTGCAGGATCTCCCATGCATTTTCAGCTTCGTTGCATGCAGTCTTGTGGCACCCCTTATGTTGTCATTTTATATTACTGGAATCACAGAAAATTGAAAAGCTAAAATTTCCCTACTTTGCCTTCTGGGCCAATTCTTCCACTCTGCTGAGGGCCAGGAGGTTGTATGACTTCCTAAGGACACCAAAGCTAGTTTGGGACAAAGCTAGATCTCCAGATATACAGACCAATGATGCTTTTATCACTTGAGTCTTATGTTGTTGTTTATCTCCTGTGTGCACACATCATTCTTACCCATGCCTCCACTCCTGACACACACACTCATGCACACACACAGACACACGCACATCAGATTTCAAGTTCCTTGTGGATATACCAGCTTCTATATTGTCCAAGATTCTAAGGAAGCCACCAATGGCTGTCAAACTGAATCAGTTGAGGAATGGAGCACTTTCTGGACACATTGGCAAACAAATATTTTATCAAGTAGTCTCCCCTACGGTTTTACCAACATATTGATCTGAAGAGCAACACAGACATAATTTTCATGTGGGAAAAGGAATTTTATCCCAAAGCAATGGCCCCTGCATTTCTTCTTTAGGTGCTTGGTTGTCCTTGAGAAGGTGGCATTTGGAATGGCTGTGGTGGAAGAGGATTGCTGCACAGTGTTGAAGGCTCTTTGGGACAGAAAGGACAAGGGATAGTTTCAGTGCCTTTTGTGCACCCTGTGATGTACAGTATTTATTTATGCAAACTTGACCAAGTATCAGCTTCTAAACCGCTTCACTTTAAAACGTGGCAATGGGAGACAAACATTCAAAGCCAAATGGAAAGCATTGAATAAGCACAGTGAGAGAGGTGGATGCAGGAAAAGTGGAGGCCAGTCTGCCAGTCAGTGGAGTAGTGAAACAGATGATACCTGACACCCGGCAGGGAAGGCAGAGGTTTTTCAGTATGTATTGGATTCCCTTTTCACCAGAAGGTCAGCTTTAATCAAGTTCCGAATGTAAATATTACCAATATAAACCAAGTAATGGAGGTTAACTGTTCGCCCTCAAGGTCAGTGACTCTTGGTCAAGCTGGAAGATTTCTTATCAAACGGGACCAGTTGGAATTTACCGGGAGGGCCTTAGCGCCAGCGGTGCAACCTGAGCCGCGCCCCCCACCCCCACCTCCGCCAGCTCTTCTAGCTGTGGGACAGAGTGCAGACCTACACCGAGCATGGGGCTGCAGGGGGTGGGGGTTTGTCTGCTTTCCAACTCGGTGGCTGAAATCAGATGCGCTGGTGCTTGGGGGTTTCATAAACATATTAAGGATTGCGGTTTCTCCGTGGCTGAGGAGGAGAGCCATTTGACTCTTTGATGCACAAGCTGATACATCTTGCTTTCTGACATCAATGTGGAGGGACACCTGGTAGTCCTGAGAGGAGACCTCACCCCCTCATCTTGGTTCTGGAGGCTGAGGTCCCGGTTGAACCCTCAGACAACCTTATACACAGTATAGAGAGGAAATCTTGTAGAGATCAGACCACCTTAGCAAACAAGAGGTCATTCTGGTCTGGAGAGTCAAGTCAACAGGATTCTGATTATTTGGGCATTTTTAGATATTTCTTCCATATTACCCTTTTGCTTTTGTCTGCCCATGTGGAATCATACATACAAAGCATCATTTGTCTCTGTTTCCTGTTGTGCCTGTTCCCCAGTTCCCAAATCATTGCCCTTGTCCCGCTCACCTTATCTGCACTTAACCCATGGCCTGAACGTCTCTGCTGCCCTTTGTTCTTATATATCACACAGCTTGCTTTCCCTGCACTTAGTGACAAAGGAAATAGTAACTCAAGTTTCTTTTATTCTTCCAATGTGCCAATCACTGTGCTAAGCAATTTACACACCTCATGGCATTTAATATTCACAGCAATCTCTGAGATGGATATTCTAATCATTCCTACCTTACAGATAAAGAAATTAAGGCAGAGAGGTTAAGTAACTTGTCCAAGGTCACATGGTAGCACAGACAGGGCTTGGACTGGAATCTTTGTGACGTCAGTCTGTACTCTTAACCAATAAGCACATTGCCTCCTTAAAAAAAATCATTAAGCAGTGTCTTCTCTGCATGCACATTCTTGAGTTCTCTATCATTTCTAATCAGATTCTGAGTATATGCATATTTTGCCATCTGCATGTCGCAATTCCTTCTTTCAAAAATAGGCTTTGAATCAGAAATGTGTAAAGATCCCACTGTATTTTAATCCTTAGAAATCAATCTGAGTACAGAACTACTTTGGAGGAATGGGGAGAGGCGGTGTGCTTGGCTGACTTCTATGGGCATTGAAGGGTGGACAGTCACCCCATTGGATGCCCAGAAGGTTCAGAGAGTTGTGTGGTGGCTGAGTTGTTCCTCCCTCATCGCTAAACCGCATACCCGGGAGGGAACATGTGGCCACCCAATAGCGTTAGCTTATGGTGCCTTGTCTAATTCAACATAACACGGCATCGGGAATAGAAGGCTGCTGCCTGTGAAATGCACCTCCTGTCATCTTTATGGGCACGCCAGACCATAAAACCAGGAGACATATTGCTGGAACAGCCACATTATCTCTTTCAAGGCAAAAAGGAGAGGAGGGTGAACACTGAAATTGATGTACAGAAGGGCTAGTCTAAATAAACAATCTACATAAATTTGCATTTGCATGGGAGCATTGTTATAAAATGTGGTCTTCATTAAAGACAGAGGCTGGTGATATACTTTAGGAGGGCCTGACATAAATGATTTCCGATCATCAGGTTCCCTTGTTTCTCTAAAGTCGAATCCTGTATATGGAATATCTGCCTTGTCTAAATAATGCAACAAAATCACCTGAAATGCAACTGTTGAAATCTATTAATGACAATATCATACATAACAGGGATTAAAGATGTGTATTCACATATGCAATTTCCAGGGAGCTTAGAAACAAATGTCTCCTGGTGATATATTTTGGGAAAGTAATTAAAAGGGGCCATCATGATTAAAACTAAATGTAGCTCACTGATCCCAAAGGAACATGGAACAAAGAATAATGAAGAGTGACCTAAAAGAACTTCATTTACAGGAGGGATGGAACAGTTGCGTCCTCTCTCTCTCTCTCAAACCATGACTGAATAAACAATAAAAGAAAATGGCCTTAAACAACAGCTTGAGGGACTTAGGCAAGAAAAATGAAAAGCCTTCCTTTCAGAGGGTTGTTTTAAAATGGCTTTTTTCTGTTCCAGTGAGAAGTGGAAATAAAAAGGAAAGTAGGATGGCTTAGGACACTTTCAAGAAGAAATAAGGAAGAATAGTCCCCAATCTTGATTAAGATATTCTAAAACAGAGCCATATTGTGGAAGGGAATTACAAATAAAGGGCTTATATTCTAGATCCTGGTTTTAACTTATCAGCTGTATAACCTTTTTCACATATTACTTCACTACTCTGGACTTTATTTTCCTCATCTGTAAAACTGAAGATTTAAACTAGATAGTACTTAAGATATCCTTCAGTTCTGACAAATTTTTTATTTGAGGCTCTTTCTAGCAATATTTTATGGTTTGCCTGGGATGGTCCTGAGTTATGTCCATTTTGTTGGCAGCATTATTAATAATGTACTGTGTTAGTTTGTGAGCAGCCAGAATGCAATATACCAAAACTGGACTGGCTCTTAAAAAGGGGAATTTAATAAGTTACAAGTTTACAGTTCTAAGTCTATAAAAATGTACGAAGTAAGGCATCCTGGGAAAGACACCTTAATTCAAGGATGATCGATGGGTCAGGAACACCTCTGTCACCTGGGTAGTCACATGGCTGGCATCTATCTGCTGGTCCCTTGCTCCTGGGCTCTGTTGCTTTCAGCCTCTGTTCCTTTGGGGTTCCTCACTTGTTTCTCTGGGGCTGGCTTTCATCTCTTGGCTTCCCTTGGCTCTCTCCACATTCTGGCTTGCTTAGCATCTCATGGCGACGTCTGCTAGGCTCCAGGCATCTCCAAACATCCGTGTCTCTGTTCTCTGAAGCAACTGTTCTCCAAGCATCTATATCTGCTCTCTTTGTTGGCTTCTGTCATTTCTGAGGTTTCTCCAAAATGCTTCCTCTTTTAAAGGAGTCCAGTGAACTAATCAAGACCCACCTGGAATGGGTGACGTCTCATCTCCATCTAATCAAAAGATCACATCCACAATTGGGTGTGCCACATCTCTGTGGAGATAATCTAATCTAAAATTCCACCCTACAATATAGAATCAGGATTAAGAGAAACGGCTGCCCCTAAAAGATTGGATTAGGTTTAAGATATGGATTTTCTGTACTTTTGAAAGTACATAATACCTTCAAAGTGGCACACGCACCTTTTCATTTTCAAAGTACTTTAGTTTAGACAATAAATTATATGGCCACCATACATTTAGTAATCAGTATAGTGGTTTTCACTTATATCAGCTTCAATTGTTTCCCACAATACTTATATTCACTAAAAAAGAAGCAAAAATAGCCAAACAACTAGTGCTTTTTATTCCAAGAAGCAAACAATAAAAATAGCTCTCATTTATTGAGCTGATGGCATGCTTGGCCTCCTGCCTGTATCCTGCAAGCATTAACTCATTTAATTCTCTTCATAACTCTGGAAGTTAGAGACTACTCTTACTTCTGTTTTACCTTTGGCAGCACTGAGACGCAAAGGTGACTTGCTCAGTCAGGATTTGAACCTGGGTCTCTTGATTCCCAGGAGCAAGCACAAAAGATTTATGCCATTCTACTTGCAGCATAACACACTTTACTGCTATCCATAGCACTCTCTTCTCCCCAGGGCCTGGACAACACTCTTAGCTGTGAAAGCAAAGCCTTTGCAAGTTCTCTTAAATCAAGCCATTCCATATGAAAACTCAAACTTACAGATGAAAATCTTCTAAAATCACAAGGACTTCATATGTGCAACATTTTTAGCTTTCCAACAGAGACATTGTGACCCTTGGGTCGTTGTGAAAGAGTCTTTGGAGCTCTAAACTTTGGGATATTTACTAAAACAAGGTCTGCCCAGAGATTCTTGGGAAATTGTGGTGCTGATTAGATCATGATGTTCCTGGTATCCAGCGAGGCAAACGGATGAGTGATAAAAGCATTCGGGTGTTCTAAAACTATTTTCAAAGCAAAAGAGGGTTTCAACAAAATAAATGATTTGAATGCAATACATAAACAACTAAACAGGCTTGCAGACGAGACAAGTAACGAGGCATCTGGGATACCGGGTTCTCTCGCTGATGACATTCAGGGCGAGCCTCGATGCCTTTCAGATTTTCAAAGAAAAATAAACTGGTGACAAAAGAATAGCAGCTGTGGGCACAATAAGGAAATTAGTTGGAGCAGATTCGTAATCAAGCCTTGAAAATGCACCAATAGGATCTCTCTTCACACCCGTGCCTTTTGCGTTTTGCCTCTTCTCAAAATCCCAGTTTTTGAAATAAACACAAGCTTCAGCTTCAGTCAAGCATATCTCATCCTGGGATTTTAGCTAAAGACATTACTTTTGGGGGTGGGAGATGAGAAATTAGCTGGCAGGAAGCACGGAACCCTGTGGAATAAAAATAACATTGACTCTGGGTTCCTGTTTCACTTTTATTTTTGTCATTTTATAACTTTGGAAAGACAGAGAGAAGAGTGGCCTCTATTCAAAAGAAGATATATCTGTAAATACTGAAGGAAACCTGAGGATTCTGGCACTTTGAGAACAATTAATTTTCATTTCACAATAGAAGGTGAAGATTAAAATTTTACCATGTTTGTGATTATCCTAATGTCATTTAATAATGGCTTCACATACAAGCTTAGGCTTCAAGGACATGACTATACACTGACGGGTTTTTAAAAACAATAGTGATATTTTTGCATGGAATGAGCTTTAGTGTTGAATATAGTGATTATGCCTTCTAGAATAGAGGTGCCCCCAGTCCCTAGCTCCCACCCCTACTGTTTATTCTTCCCCTCCACGACTCCAGTTAGCTCTACCCTTGTGGGGACACAGCTAAAATTCCCCAACAGCTATTACAGGGGGGCAGACCCAGACCCCCCCCCCTTCTTGTCTCTCAGAGGAGTGGATTCCCTCTTCCTGGTCCACCCGGAGCGCGCACCCTTCCTCCTGCTTCCTGCATCCTCTCCTCTCTTCCTGTAAATCACCTGGTGCCTGGAGAGATGTAGGAGTGGGTCAAACCCAGGTGTCCTCCTGAATTATTAAGCACACTAGCTCCTCTGGGGACAAACCAGACTCTCTGAGCTTTGACAGCAATGAAATGTGACAATAAGTAAATATACTAGTGCCCCACTTATCCAGAGGTCAGGCGTCCCTCAACCTCAGCCTTCTGGAACGCAGCTTGAGAAGCAGGAAGGAAGCAAAACAGGCTGGAAGCAGCGGAAACACCAGTCAGTAAGCAATGTGCTGTAACTATGTCTAATTGACTCTTAATTAGCACGCACTCCTAACAAGCCCATTTATTTAGTCTCCCAGTCCACGGACACGTTAAAGGAGAAAATTGGAGGGGGACCAGGAAGGAGGAAAGAGAGATTAGTAGCTGTCACACTGCACGCAGTCAGAAATGATGGCAAACAGCCTGACATCAAAGGAAGAGATAAAAACAGGCCCCTATAAAGCTGCCCCAGAATTAGCAAAATCAGCAAGCCACAGCCATTTCTGTCGGGCGGAGCCGGGGCACATCTGGAAAGCCCTGAAGGCACCGCTGGTTACTGAGCACCGCAGTTCCGGCTGGGGAAGCGGAGGCCATGTGGTGGGAAGGAGGAGGCCTGGGAACCGGGAGACTTGGCCAGGTCTGCATCTTGCAGCCCCTGTGCTTCGGAATCACCCGGGCCCTGCCCCTGGAGGGGCTGAGCAGGAACACCTGGATTGAGGCCCAGGATTCTGCAGTGTAACCAGGCCCCACCCCACGGTGATTCTGACTTGGGGTCATACTTTCAAGAACACACCCACTCCTTTGCCAATCTGGGAAGTGGTTTAGGCAAGTCATTTACAACTCCGAGCTGCCACCGTTGAAGCTGCATCTCTAAATTGCCTTGTAGCCCTGCCCACCGAAAGCCCTAACGTTATGGCCAAATCCTGAGCAGCTCCTAACAAAGCAAGTAAGACCTCTTGAGGGTGATGACCGACTTCTTTTTTAAAAAAACAAGGCCTAGCAGAGTGGGTTCAATCAGTATCTTGAAAGCTTTCTAACTGCACACCCCATCAGTAAAAAAATTGGGCTATTCATTCCCAATAGATGTATATTTATTTATTTATAGTTTATGCATGTACAACTAAGCTAGTATATCATTTATAGCATGAAATGTGTACAAAAATTAGATATGTGTTAAATGAGTTCTAGTATTTCCTTCACTTATACTACTTTTAAGTAGTTTTTTTAGGACGAATTCTATTCAACTTCCATTAGAAAAGTGATTGGGAGGGCAAATTTTGCTTAATTTTTCATTATATTCTCAAGGCCCAGCACAATTTCTGGTGCACAATCCAGGGATGAATGAATGAGTGAATGAATGATTTGAAGTGGCTAAACTGCAGTTATCAGGAGTATTCACCTATACAGAATATCTCATTTTTCAGTTGTAGTGAACGAATATGGTGTGACTGAAACAGGAAATAAAGAGTGAAACTGAGAAATTTCACTCATATTTGAGGAAACCGCCTGTTAGAATTTAGGAGTTTAGGGAGTACAATCAGTATTTATGAAGCTCAGAAAGCCCTCCCCAGGGCAGGAGAATGATTCACAGTTCACGGAAAGGTAAAGGCATTGGTCGTTCTGGAACAGGTATGCATTAAATACCATATGTGTTCATGAAGGGTTTCGTTTGTGTGTATGTTTAAGACATTCTTTAGGAGGTAATCGCGATTTCCTTTTCCAGAGATATGCTCTGTCAGATTCAATTTATTCCAACTGAATTTTTTTTCTTTTTGTCTGGGGAAAACCAGGTAATGTTTTAAAAATGTACTTTAAAAATTAATATTTACCAGACCCTTCTTTATGCAAAAACATTGAGAATCCTGTTGAATACACTAAACGTGCTTTGTGACTGTCATCTGAAGGGCCATTTTGCAAAGCCCTTTAGTTGTGTAGTGTTCATTCTCTGTTTGCTGAAGTGACCAAAGTAACCCATTATAGTGGTCTACCTGTGGGTCGTTGATATGGCAGTCCCCTCCGTAATTTACAAGGATCACTCCTAACTGCTGGGACTGTGAGAAAGAATTATCTCAGGAAAGAGGGCAACCCGCCTTTAAAGAAATGGAAAGGGTGATGGGTACCCACTTCATTTAGTCTACCGCTTCTCAAATTTTCTCGTCTTAAGATCACTTTAAACTCTTAAATATTATTGGTGACTCCAAAGAGCTTATGTTTATCTGGGTCATACCTATAAATATTTATTACATTAGAAATTAAAATTTATAATTTTTCAAAATGTAAGAACACACATTTGATAAGTCATCAGAGTGATGAAATTTGAATGTCATATAGCCTTTGGAAAACACCACTGTAAATTCCTGAGAGAATGAGAGTGAAAAAGGCAAACAACATTTTAATATGATTATGGAAACAGTTTTGACCTCACATGCCCTGTGGAAGCATCTTGGAAGCCTCTAGGATTCCCTGGATTACACTTTGAGAACCACTGGCTTAGTTCATTTCAGAGGCAAAACCTTGACCCATGCCCATTCCTGGAAGAAGGTGTATGTAAACCAAGACGTTAGAGCGACATCTGGCTGGGTGGGTATTTCACTTGAATGGACAGCTGGTGGCCACCAAATTATGACAAAGCACGTACCTTGGTGTGCTGAATGTGGAAGACACGGTATTAAGAATGACCTTTTAACCTCTGAAATATTTGCAACTGGTGACCTTCCTTGCTTGATGTGATCTTTGACACAGTGACCAATGCTCCTGTGGATTCTTGGCTCTGACCACCTCTGGAAGTCATTAGCGTCTGGTGTGGGTGAAGAATTCCACGGAGTAGTCGATCCAGAGCTCAGTCCTTGAGTTTCAGTAGCAGTATTCTTTTGAACTGAAATCTTTACATTTCAGCAGGAATTTCCTGCTGTCAGAAGCAGGATAGAAGAGGTACCTATTCCCATGGGCAAATATTTAATATTATAGCATTTAAATTTTTTTTATTAGTTTTTATTTTTTTTTATTTTTTTATTTTTTATTTTTTTATTAACGGAAAGAAAAAAAAAAGAAATTAACACAACATTTAGAAATCATACCGTTCTACATATGCACTCAGTAATTCTTAACATCATCACATAGATGCATGATCATCGTTTCTTAGTACATTTGCATTGGTTTAGAGGAACTAGCAACACAACAGAAAAAGATATAAAATGTTAATATAAAGAAAAGAAATAAAAGTAGTAATAATAGTAAAAAACAACAACAACAAACAAACAAACAAACAAGCAAACAAAAACAAAAATAACCCTATAGCTCAGATGCAGCTTCATTCAGTGTTTTAACATGATTACTTTACAATTAGGTATTATTGTGCTGTCCATTTTTGAGTTTTTGTATCTAGTTCTGTTGCACAGTCTGTATCCCTTCAGCTTCAATTACCCATTGTCTTACCCTGTTTCTAACTCCTGCTGAACTCTGTTACCAATGACATATTTCAAGTTTATTCTCAAATGTCCATTCACATCAGTGGGACCATACAGTATTTGTCCTTTAGTTTTTGGCTGGATTCACTCAGCATAATATTCTCTAGGTCCATCCATGTTATTACATGGTTCATAAGTTTATCTTGTCTTAAAGCTGCATAATATTCCATCGTATGTATATACCACAGTTTGTTTAGCCACTCTTCTGTTGATGGAGATTTTGGCTGTTTCCATCTCTTTGCAATTGTAAATAACGCTGCTATAAACATTGGTGTGCAAATGTCCGTTTGTGTCTTTGCCCTTAAGTCCTTTGAGTAGATACCTAGCAATGGTATTGCTGGGTCGTATGGCAATTCTATATTCAGCTTTTTGAGGAACCGCCAAACTGCCTTCCACAGTGGTTGCACCCTTTGACATTCCCACCAACAGTGGATAAGTGTGCCTCTTTCTCCGCATCCTCTCCAGCACTTGTCATTTTCTGTTTTGTTGATAATGGCCATTCTGGTGGGTGTGAGATGATATCTCATTGTGGTTTTGATTTGCATTTCTCTAATGGCCAGGGACATTGAGCATCTCTTCATGTGCCTCTTGGCCATCCGTATTTCTTCTTCTGGTAGGTGTCTGTTCAAGTCTTTTTCCCATTTTGTAATTGGGTTGGCTGTCTTTTTGTTGTTGAGTTGAACAATCTCTTTACAAATTCTGGATACTAGACCTTTATCTGATATGTCGTTTCCAAATATTGTCTCCCATTGTGTAGGCTGTCTTTCTACTTTCTTGATGAAGTTCTTTGATGCACAAAAGTGTTTAATTTTGAGGAGCTCCCATTTATTTATTTCTTTCTTCAGTGCTCTTGCTTTAGGTTTAAGGTCCATAAAACCGCCTCCAGTTGTAAGATTCGTAAGATATCTCCCTACATTTTCCTCTAACTGTTTTATGGTCTTAGACCTAATGTTTAGATCTTTGATCCATTTTGAGTTAATTTTTGTATAAGGTGTGAGATACGGGTCTTCTTTCATTCTTTTGCATATGGATATCCAGTTCTCTAGGCACCATTTATTGAAGAGACTGTTCTGTCCCAGGTGAGTTGGCTTGACTGCCTTATCAAAGATCAAATGTCCATAGATGAGAGGGTCTATATCTGAGCACTCTATTCGATTCCATTGGTCGATATATCTATCTTTATGCCAATACCATGCTGTTTTGACCACTGTGGCTTCATAATATGCCTTAAAGTCAGGCAACGCGAGACCTCCAGCTTCGTTTTTTTTCCTCAAGATGTTTTTAGCAATTCGGGGCAACCTGCCCTTCCAGATAAATTTGCTTATTGGTTTTTCTAATTCTGAAAAATAAGTTGTTGGGATTTTGATTGATATTGCATTGAATCTGTAGATGAGTTTAGGTAGGATTGACATCTTAATTATATTTAGTCTTCCAATCCATGAACACGGTATGCCCTTCCATCTATTTAGGTCTTCTGTGATTTCTTTTAGCAGTTTTTTGTAGTTTTCTTTATATAGGTTTTTTGTCTCTTTGGTTAAATTTATTCCTATGTATTTTATTCTTTTAGTTGCGATTGTAAATGGGATTCGTTTCTTGATTTCCGCCTCAGCTTGTTCATTACTAGTGTATAGAAAAGCTACAGATTTTTGAATGTTGATCTTGTAGCCTACTACTTTGCTGTACTCATTTATTAGCTCTAGTAATTTTGTTGTGGATTTTTCTGGGTTTTCTACGCATAGTATCATATCGTCTGCAAACAGTGATAGTTTTACTTCTTCCTTTCCAATTTTGATGCCTTGTATTTCTTTTTCTTGCCTAATTTCTCTGGCTAGAACTTCCAACACAATGTTGAATAATAGTGGTGATAGTGGACATCCTTGTCTTGTTCCTGATCTTAGGGGGAAAGTTTTCAATTTTTCCCCATTGAGGATGATATTAGCTGTGGGTTTTTCATATATTCCCTCTATCATTTTAAGGACGTTCCCTTGTATTCCTATCTTTTGAAGTGTTTTCAGCAGGAAAGGATGTTGAATCTTGTCAAATGCCTTCTCTGCATCAATTGAGATGATCATGTGATTTTTCTGCTTTGATTTGTTGATATGGTGTATTACATTAATTGATTTTCTTATGTTGAACCATCCTTGCATACCTGGGATGAATCCTACTTGGTCATGATGTATAATTCTTTTAATGTGTTGTTGGATACGATTTGCTAGAATTTTATTGAGGATTTTTGCATCTGTATTCATTAGAGAGATTGGTCTGTAGTTTTCTTTTTTTGTAATATCTTTGCCTGGTTTTGGTATGAGGGTGATGTTGGCTTCATAGAATGAATTAGGTAGTTTTCCCTCCACTTCGATTATGTTGGTGAGTTTGAGGAGAGTAGGTACTAATTCTTTCTGGAATGTTTGATAGAATTCACATGTGAAGCCGTCTGGTCCTGGACTTTTCTTTTTAGGGAGCTTTTGAATAACTAATTCAATCTCTTTACTTGTGATTGGTTTGTTGAGGTCATCTATTTCTTCTTGAGTCAAAGTTGGTTGTTCATGTCTTTCCAGGAACCTGTCCATTTCATCTAAATTGCTGTATTTATTAGCGTAAAGTTGTTGATAGTATCCTGTTATTACATCCTTTATTTCTGTGAGGTCAGTAGTTATGTCTCCTCTTCCATTTCTGATCTTATTTATTTGCATCCTCTCTCTTCTTCTTTTTGTCAATCTTGCTAAGGGCCCATCAATCTTGTTGATTTTCTCATAGAACCAACTTCTGGCCTTATTGATTTTCTCTATTGTTTTCATGTTTTCAATTTCATTTATTTCTGCTCTAATCTTTGTTATTTCTTTCCTTTTGCTTGCTTTGAGATTAGTTTGCTGTTCTTTCTCCAGTTCTTCCAAGTGGACAGTTAATTCCTGCATTTTTGCCTTCTCTTCTTTTCTGATAAAGGCATTTAGGGCAATAAATTTCCCTCTTAGCACTGCCTTTGCTGCGTCCCATAAGTTTTGATATGTTGTGTCTTCATTTTCATTTGCCTCTAGGTATTTACTAATTTCTCTTGCAATTTCTTCTTTGACCCACTTGTTGTTTAAGAGTGTGTTGTTGAGCCTCCACGTATTTGTGAATTTTCTGGCACTCCGCCTATTATTGATTTCCAACTTCATTCCTTTATGATCCGAGAAAGTGTTGTGTATGATTTCAATCTTTTTAAATTTGTTAAGACTTGCTTTGTGACCCAGCATATGGTCTATCTTTGAGAATGATCCATGAGCACTTGAAAAAAAGGTGTATCCTGCTGTTGTGGGATGTAATGTCCTATAAATGTCTGTTAAGTCAAGCTCATTTATAGTAATATTCAGATTCTCTATTTCTTTATTGATCCTCTGTCTAGATGTTCTGTCCATTGATGAGAGTGGTGAATTGAAGTCTCCAACTATTATGGTATATGTGTCTATTTCCCTTTTCAGTGTTTGCAGTGCATTCCTCACGTATTTTGGGGCATTCTGGTTCGGTGCGTAAATATTTATGATTGTTATGTCTTCTTGCTTAATTGTTCCTTTTAATAGTATATAGTGTCCTTCTTTGTCTCTTTTAACTGTTTTACATTTGAAGTCTAATTTGTTGGATATTAGTATAGCCACTCCTGCTCTTTTCTGGTTGTTATTTGCATGAAATATCTTTTCCCAACCTTTCACTTTCAACCTATATTTATCTTTGGGTCTAAGATGTGTTTCCTGTAGACAGCATATAGAAGGATCCTGTTTTTTAATCCATTCTGCCAGTCTATGTCTTTTGATTGGGGAATTCAGTCCATTAACATTTAGAGTTATTACTGTTTGGATAATATTTTCCTCTACCATTTTGCCTTTTGTATTATATATATCATATCTGACTTTCCTTCTTTCTACACTTTTCTCCATGCCTCTCTCTTCTGTCTTTTTGTATCTGACTCTAGTGCTTCCTTTAGTATTTCTTGCAGAGCTGGTCTCTTGGTCACAAATTCTCTCAGTGACTTTTTGTCTGAGAATGTTTTAATTTCTCCCTCATTTTTGAAGGAGAATTTTGCTGGATATAGGAGTCTTGGCTGGCAGTTTTTCTCTTTTAGTAACTTAAATATATCATCCCACTGTCTTCTAGCTTCCATGGTTTCTGCTGAGAAATCTACACATAGTCTTATTGGGTTTCCCTTGTATGTGATGGATTGCTTCTCTCTCGCTGCTTTCAAGATCCTCTCTTTCTCTTTGACCTCTGACATTCTAACTAGTAAGTGTTGTGGGGAACGCCTATTTGTGTCTAATCTCTTTGGGGTGCGCTGCACTTCTTGGATCTGTAATTTTAGGTCTTTCATAAGAGTTGGGAAATTTTCAGTGATAATTTCTTCCATTAGTTTTTCTCCTCCTTTTCCCTTCTCTTCCCCTTCTGGGACACCCACTACACGTATATTTGTACGGTTCACATTGTCCTTGAGTTCCCTGATACCTTGTTCAAATTTTTCCATTCTTTTCCGGATAGTTTCTGTTTCTTTTTGGAATTCAGATGTTTCATCCTCCAAATCACTAATTCTACCTTCTGTCTCTTTAAATCTGTCATTGTAGTATCCATTGTTTTTTCCATCTTTTCTACTTTATCTTTCACTTCCATAAATTCTGTGATTTGTCTTTTCAGTTTTTCTATTTCTTCTTTATGTTCAGCCCATGTCTTCTTCATGTCCTCCCTCAATTTATCGATTTCGTTTTTGAAGAGGTTTTCCATTTCTGTTCGTATATTCAGCATTAGTTGTTTCAGCTCCTGTATCTCATTTGAACTATTGGTTTGTTCATTTGACTGGGCCATATGTTCAATTTTCTGAGCGTGATCCGTTATCTTCTGCTGGCATCTGGGCATTTAGTCAGATTTCCCTGGGTGTTCGACCCCACAGGTTGAAAGATTTTTCTGTGCAATCTCTGGGTTCTGTTTTTCTTATCCTGCCCAGTAGGTGGCGCTCATGGCACACGTTTGTCTACGGGTTCCACCAGTGAAAGTTGCTGTGGGTCCTTTAACTCTGGAAAATTCTTGCCGTAGGGGAGGTTCGGCAGCCGAAGCGACTTGGAAGAGTGCCAGCCGGCCTGGGGTTCTGAATGCGGGGAGGGTCGCCGGCTGCCGCAGCACGGGAGAGCGTCCGGCCGAATTAGCTAGTCGGCCCGGGGCGCCAAGTGTGGTGGGAGGGCGCCAGCTGTCGCAGCCCGGGAGAGTGCACTGTTCCCAGCCAGACGGGGGAGTCACGTGTTTGGAAGGGATCCCCCGGTCACTGTTCTCCGCAGTCTGGGGATTTCCGACCCAACTCTCTCAGTTGGTCCGGGGGGCCTCGCGTGGTGGGGGCACCAGCCGCCGCGGCCTAAGGGGACCGCCTGTCCAATTCTACCAGCTGGCCTGGGAAGGTGGAAGGGAGGGACTCCGGTCGCTTGCCGTCCCACCCAGGAAAGCCCGTGCCCCTTGGTGATCTCACCGGAGCTGGTTCTCCCAGATAGTCAGCCGTTCCAGGATGGGGTACGCCGTCCCTTTGATCTCCCTCGTGGCTCCGGGAGCTGCTCTGTATTATCTCCACTCCCCCAGTAGCTGTTCTGGAGGAGGAAAGGTGAGGGTGGCAAGGCTTTCGAGGCTGGTGGCGGAGGAGCCGGTGAAGGCGGAAGAGGGGAGAGGAGGGAGGGCGGGTCCGCTGCTGCGGGGCGTGGGCCAGCATTTAAATTTTAACTATATAAAATACACAAATATTTGTTGAATGAATGAGTGAATTAATAAATTAATGAAATATTGTTTAAGTTTGCTAAAGCTGCCAGAATGTAATATACCAGAAACGGGTTGGCTTTTTCAATGGGATCTGTTAGTTTACAAATTAATAGTTCCAAAGTCATGAAAATGTCCAAATTAAGGCATTGAGGAAAATACCTTCTCTGAGGAAAGGCTGCTGGCATATAGCGTTTCTCTGTCACGTGGGAGGATGCATGGTGATGTCTGCTTGTCCTTTGCTCAGGGGTTCTATTGCCTTCAGCTTCTGATTCCAGTGGCTTTCTCTCTGAGCATCTGTGGGTCCTCTCTCTCTCTCTCAACTCTGGGGTGTTTCTATGTTCTCTGTCTCTGTGTTTCAGCCTTTTATCCTCTCATAAAGTGTTCCAGTAAAAGGATTAAGACCCATCTTGCATTGGGTGGGTCAATCTCAATTGAAACAACCAAAGCAAAAGATCCCACCCACAATAAGTCTGCACCCACAGAATTAATTGAAAGAACATGGCCTTTTCTCTAGTACATACCAGCTTCAAATCAGCACAAATATAAAGCTTGAAATCCACTGAATGCTATTAATCATGGTCTTAGAAGGACAGATGTATTCTTCGGGCAGAAAGGAGGAAGAGTCTTCTCTTTTCCTTCCAGTATAAAAAGGGATTAGGTGGACCTACTCTTAAGACAGATAGTTTGGTCAGATGAATGCGGGGCAGATGACTGGACACAGGGCTGATTACAGAGCAGAATAATAATACAGGATCCCTTCTTTAAAAAAGTAAGAAAAAAAGTGTTAAAGGTACTAAAATAAAAAGCTTTCACCTATCATCCACAGTCTTTCTCTCAACTTGTCATAATGCTGTATATTTGCTATTTGATAAGATTCTAAGTTAAAAGAAATTAAAATTTTAAATTCTTAGCATGAATTTTACCATCCATCTTTATTTTCTACAATGATGCCAATTTTAAATGCAAATTTAAGAGCATTTAACTTGTACGCAGAGTTACTGAAATTATACCATGTGTTTTTTGTAACTTGTATATATTTTATTTATTTATTTTCTTTTTTATTAATTTTTTAAAAAGTATAACAACAAACACACAAAAACATTCTTAACATATGATCATTCTGTTCTACATATATAATCAATAATTCGCAATATCATCCCATAGTTGCATAGTCATCATCATGATCATTTCTTAGAATATTTCCATCAATTCAGAAAAAGAAATAAAAAGACAACAGAAAAAAATTCATACATACCATAACCCTTACCCCTCCATTTCATTGATCAATAGCATTTCAATCTACTAAATTTATTTTAACATTTGTTCCCCCTATTATTTATTTTTGTTCCGTATGTTTTACTCGTCTGTTGATAAGGTAGATAAAAGGAGTATCAGACACAAGGTTTTTGTATATATTTTAAATATCTTAAACTTCATAACTGCACTAAAGGGGGTTACATAAGCAAATATTCTTGTTTCTAGGAAATGCCTGTGGTAGTAATCAGTATTTGAGGAGCATGATGTACACAACATATACTCAAATATTCCGAAAATGAATTCATAGGTAGACAAACAGATAACTCAAGATGAATTAAGAAAAAACCTGCACTCTAATTTCTGTCTCTATGGACTTAAATATTCTCACATACTTTCTTTGTAGTTACCAGACAGCTAAAAGTTAACACCCCAAATCTATAACACTCTCATTTGCTTAGACACTGACTTAACTTCAATGATATGTGCCAACTATACTCCTATATATCTGTCCCCTCCCCCCACTTTTTGTAGTTCTGGTTACATATTGCATGTTTCTATATTATGAGTCCAAATCCACTGATCTAGCTTTACATTGTATGAATTTGCCTTTTATATCCTGTAGAAAGTAAAAAATTGGAGTTACAATCCAAAAATGTAATAGTACTGGCATTTATGTTTACCACAGTCATAGCCCTTACCAGGGACCTTTATCTCTTCATTCAGTTTTGACCTATTGTCTAGTGTCCTTTCCTTTCAACTTGCAGAACTGTCTTTAGCATTTCTTATCGGGCCACTATAGTGGTGATGAAATCCCTCAGCAGCTTGTGTTTATTTGGGAATGTCTTAATTTCTCCCTCTTTTTTTTTTTTTTTTTTTTACATGGGCAGACACGGGGAATCAAACCCGGGTCTCTGGCATGGCAGGCAAGAACTCTGCCACTGAGCCACCATGGCCCGCCCCCTCCCTCATTTTTGAAAGACAGTTTTGCTGGTTATAGAATTCTTGCTTGACAATTTTTCACTTTCAGCTCTGTAAATATGTCATCCCACTGCTGTCTTGCCATCATGGGTTTTGCTGAGAAATCAGCATTTAATCTTATTGAAGTTCCCTTGTACTGTATTATTGCTTCTCTCTTGGAGCTTTCAGAATTCCTTCTTAATCTTTGGCATTCAACAGTTTGATTATAATGTACCACAGTATGGGTCTATTGGGATTTATCCTATTTGAATTTCATTGAGCATCCTGGATGTGTTTATTTGTGCCATTCATTAAATTCAGGCAGTTTTCATCCATTATTTCTTTGAATTTCTCTCCACCCCTTTCTCTCTTTCTTTTCCTTCTGTGAGCCCCACAATGCCTCAGGGCCCTTGATGGTATCCCACATATTCCTCAGGGTCTTCACTTTTCTTCATTTTTACTTGGTCCTGTTCCTGAGACTGCATGATGTCAATTGTCTTATCTTCACGTTTGCTGATTCTTCTGCCAACTCCAATCTGCTGTTTTTTAAATTTGTTACTGTGTTTTTTAATCCTGTTTGGTTCCTTTCCATAATTTGCATCTGTTTATTGCTGTTCTTTTTTGTGTTCATCTGCTATTTTCCTGATTTCCATTGGTTCTATGCTCGTTTTTCCCCCTTTAACTCTTTGAGCATATTTAAAACCATTTCTCACAATTCTTTGTTGGTATGTCCCAGATCTGGTTCTTCTCATTGATGTTTCTACTGTTTTAATCATCCACATTTCCTGGGCCATCACTTCCTATTTCTTTGCATGTTTTGTAGTCTTTATGTTGAAATTTAACATTGTGATATTTTAATGCCTTATTGCTAGAATTAAGACTCTGAGGCATCTGTTCCTTAAGCTTATATCCAGCTAGTGTTATGGTATGGCTTTCTTTGAATGCCAGGGGCTAACAAAATAAATAAATAGGGAAAAAAGAAAACAATTTTCCCAGTCTTTGCAGAATGACCTGTGCAAATGCTCTCCTTTATGGTTTATCCATGCAAGTATAGAGAATAGCTCCATGCCAAGGTCAAAGGGCTGTTGTGCTCCTGTCTGTGCATATGCCTTGTCTTGGGCATGCACATGTGGCCCTAGAATTCTCCCATTTATGTGGATACAAATGTCCCCTCTTCCATAGGAAACAGATTCCTCATGGTCCCGGACACTGCACTGCATGTCCTACAGCCAGCAATCCAGTGTCCTAAGCAGTCATTTGACTTCTGTCCCACAGCATTCTTTAGGAGAGCTAGGTAAGATGCCTTCTACACTGACGGCAAATTCTAGACAGTAAGTCCCTCAGGCCACCACCAGACAGACTGAACCAGACATACATGCACCCAGTATGCATATGAGGGTTACTATGCTCCCTTTACAACAGGCCCCAAGGGTCTACTCTGGGAGTGTAAACTGGCTCTATGATTATGAGGAGTGGGGGATGAGCCTGGCAGGGTGCCACAAGATCTGATCACTCTTATGTAATCTTTTTCTTGATTTAACATGGGCCCTGTTTCTGTAGCCTTCTGTTTCCTGGAGCTGTGAGAAAGTTGTTTCTGCCAGGTCCTGCTCTTTGTTCAAAGCTTCTGTGGTATGGAATGGAGGCCTGAAGTGTCTCACTCTGCCATCTCAATCAAGGCCTCAATTGTTTTTACATCACTTCTCGCTAAGTGCCCATCCTACCAACACTCCATGAAAGCATGTGGCTCCCATAACATGCTTACCTTTCACTCACTTCAAGTCTTGCTGAACTCCCGTCCATGGTGTGTGCATCAGAATTCTGTGCTTATGGGACATCATGGGGCATCACCAATGCTATTTGTAAATGGGGTGGCAAGAAATGGGGTGCACATCTTCCCTGCTCATATTTGTCATATTTCACTTATGAAACAGAAGTTCAAAGATAAAATTATTAATACTTTCAAGACATTAATGGAGGAAATTTAACCGAGCACTGGGTCCTTCTGAGCAAGGGACCCTGAACGACTGCACAGGTCAGATGCCACAAAACCCCTGACTTGGAATAATGCTAATGAGCTGAGAATGGGGCCCCTTCTGGCCCACAGAGGCCCTTTTGGACTACTATGTGGATAACTCCTCGGACAGAGGTGAAATGTCCAGGATCACAGAGGAAAACAGTCTTCCCAGACAGCCAAGGAGGCTAGGCACCTGCACAATGACCCGAGATGGATGGTTGGGGAGCATGAACAAAATGGTTAACTCTTTTTCTACTTACATTTTAACGTCATTCTCTTCAACTTTCCATGCAAGGTATATGTGTTTCAGAATGCAAGAAATATTTTAGTCTAGCCCTCTATGTGTATCATTTATACATAAATCTATAAACAAATATCAGTGTCTATGTTCAAAAATATTTTCCTGAAAGGAGTAACTGAATAACAATTGGAGGGCTCCACCCCAGAGCATAAGGAATGAATGGGTCAAGCACAAGGAATGGGGAGCAGAAGAGAGGCCCACTTTGTTTCTCTTGGCCATGGCTCTCTGGAGAAAGGACAGAGCGGAGACTAGAGAGAGAATGCATGTGCTGCACCTGGGATAAGTCCATGCTGCCGTCGCCTATCCTAGGTGGAAGATGACCAGGTCTGTGTGAGCTTCGGCTGGACAGGCTGGGAGACGAGGACTGGGAGGAGTCTCTTACAGCAAGAGGGAGAATTAAAGTTGTGTTCATGGAGGAGAGAAAAGGATAAAGCCAAAGGAAACACTGGCTCCAGTCAGATTCCCAGGAAAAAGAGGAGCCGAGTCAGCAAAAATAACTGGCTAAAAAATATGCCATTTAACTCTTATTATAGCGCTAGAATGTAGGTCTTATTCTCCCTACTTTACAGATGAGAAAATGGAGATACGGAGGGTTAATTGACGAGCTAATGAGTGGCCGGGTCTGTCTGTTACTTTGTAGTCTCTAAGTGGCAGGCACATATGCAGGTACCTAGCGGAAGTGCCCCCATGAGGCAGCTATATCATTATCACTCCCTTTTTACACATCAGGACCCCAAGGCTCAGAAGATGCTGTATTGACCACAACTTGCTCTGATCAGAGACTGGGCACGTGGTGCAAGGGTGGGTCAGCGTGAGTCAACATCTGGAGGTCAGCAGCCATGGCTGAGAGGATGGCCAGCCTTCTGTTCAGCAGGGTCCTAATTGTCTAAGACAGTGAAGAATACCACATGGGCTCCCGGGTTTCAGAAATGGGAGGACACAACCTTTAGTCCCCAGATTGGACATTTCAAGTTCCATTTACTTCAGCTTTCAAAGTGGGCTCAAGGGTATTAGGAATCACTTCTTAATGATCTCTTTGATGTTTACAATATCCCTAAAAGGTAAAAAAACAGGTTCCTCTCATATTTATATTTACCCAGAGCTACGGAGCTGAGACAAGGCCATCCTACTTATGAGTGAGAGAGGCTGTCTTAACTCCAAATTCTGCACTCACTCTGACACAATGCTGCAAATAAGGCAGCCCTCACTGTCTTTCCATTTCTTATTTTACCTCATTTGGTTAAACCACACAAGCTCAGAGCTTGGAACTTCCGTTTCTTATCTCGAACATCATGTACTGTTCCAGCCCACAGCCAGCCACCCAGGAAGGAAGCATTTTGTTCCTTTTCGACAGAGGGTCTGGCTCGGCATGTGGACTCACGGTTGAAAGGCTCTGTAAGTAACATTATCTCTATCTCGTTAAAAAAGATCAGAACTGGAGAGCTCACTGTGTGTTAGAGTTTAATAGTCATCTCTAGTCTGTTTGCCTGACAGTCGACTACGAAAAGAAAAATTGCATAGGAAAGAGAGAGGGAGGGGTAGAAGAAAGAGAGTAAGAAAAAAGAGAGGGGAGGAGAGAAGGAATCAAATGTGGGTCTCTTTTCTTATCCATTTTGAGTTTTCCTAAACTCTACTATAAGTTAACAAATCAATATGTTGGGCCTCAATCTATTAGATACCTGTGGGGAACCTGAGCCATATTAACCCTTTGTTGTAGTCAACTCATTATTCAAATTGGTATCTTAGCTGCTTGTTATTTTAATATTGCTTGTAATATATTTCATTCCTCTCTATTATTTTGTTTCATAACTTCAATAAATATGCTAAATATTTTGATGTCTACATCAAATATGTAGACATAAAAATAATCTAGTGGTAAATGCATCCTTTTGCCCAGAAAAAAATAAATAAATAAAGGAAACTTGTAAACTCCAGTTGTGCCCAGCAAGTTTGCTATCTTGTGTTTTTCATGCCCGTAGACTGCTGGTTTCTCAGAATCTATGCTTTAAACTCCCTGCTTACTTTTGATTTACACTACAGAGAATTTGGTAAAGTTCTAAATGAAAGGGAGAAAAATGTTTCAGGTGGAACAAAAATGTAAAGAAATGTGAAAGGGAAAACTGCCTTAACCTATTCTACCTAAGAAGTTATGTCAGATAGGGAATTTTGTTTTGTGCGTCAAAATGGCCTACCTAATGACATATAATGGGGAGGAGGCATTAAATTGTGAATTGGGTGGGGGAAAAAAAAGCTACTACTACATGTTTTTAATTTTATTGCAGAAAATTAAAAATTTACATCTAATTCTAGTTTATTAGGAGCTATGGCCAGGGGTGGGATGCTGTGGGAAACTCATGGATGATCTGAAAAAAGCATTCGTGCCTGCTTGTCTTTGGTATGTAGATTTGTACATGTATGGAGTATAAATAGGACTGGTGAGGAAATTCATAATGGATCAAGTAATAGTATATTAGGGTTCTCCAGAGAAACAGAACCAACAGAATATATATATATATATATATATATATATATATATATATATATATACATAATCATGAGATTTATTATAGGAATTGGCTTGGGGAACCATAGGGATCAGCAAGTAAGAATTTTGTAGGGCAGGCTGCAAACTGGGAACTTCAATGAAGGTTTCAATGAATTCCCCAGGAGAACCTGGTGGGTTGAAGTAGAGACACAAATTCTTCTTTCTGATCGCTGAAATCATCAGGTCTCCCTTTAAGGCCTTTAACTTAAGGAATGAGACAACTCTCCTTGCTGAAGGCATTCTCCTTTGTTGATTGTAGATGTCATCAGCCATAGATGCAATCAGCTGACTGATGAGTCAAGCCACCCTCACAGTAACAATTAGACCAGGGCTTGCTTGACTAAACAACTGGTCACCATCACCTAGCCAAACTGACGCATGAAATTGACTATCACAGATAGTTTTACTCTGAAAAGTTGATTCAGAGGGACTGGAAAATTCTTGTTAAACTCTTCTCAACTGTTCTGTTCCTCTTTCCAATTTAGAGATGAGTTTACTTCTTGTAAAGTAACATCTGTATGATGTTACTTCTTGAACATCTATATGAAGTTCATGCTTTGTGGGAATTCCTCCATCTCCCTCTCCTTTGCCCTCTACGCAGCTCTACTGTCTTTGTATCTTCATGGTCTTCCTTGGATAGTCCCTGAAAATGGGGAGAAATGCTGCAATAATAATAATAGTAGCAGATAATTGTTGAGGGCTTAGCCTATGTTTTCTATTTACCCCAATCTAGCTCTTTAAATACATCACACTTAATCTTTACTACGACCTCATGAAGTAGGTTATATTAATATCCCTATCAACTTGGGAAAACTCAGGCACAGAGAAGTTAAGGAACTTGCCCCAAGGATACCCAGTTCTTAAAAAGTGTAGCCAGATTTCAACCTAGGTATTTTGCTTCCAAAGCATATGCTGGTAACCATACATGATTGACTCCCATTTGAAGGGAGTAAGGTAGTTACTCTGGGTGGGATTGCAGAGAGGTAATGGGACTTGTGGGTTGGAAATAATCTGTTTCTTGGTCTGGGTGCTGGTCACATGCATCTTGTGAAAATTCGCAGAGCTGCAAACTTATGCCCTTTTATGTAAATGTGTTATACTTCAGTAAAATATTAAGAAAGACAAAAGTAAATGAGTGAAAACAAAGAGTTACAGTATATGTATTTAACCAATGAACAATTGAACCAATAATTTGCCTTAAATGATTTTCCAATAAAAATGTGCCTAGTGACTGAGTGAGGACCTGTAGGCAGTGCGTGAAGTGTGGACTCTGGAGCCAGACTCTCTGGGGTTGAGTCAAGACTCTGCCAGGAGGTGATGCTGGGAAAGTTACATGATCTCTGTCTATGTATCGGTTCTCCATCTGTAAAATTGGGTACGTATTCTTGCAGGGAAGTCATGAGGATTAAAGGAACTAGTATTACTCAAGACATGGCACTGTGATTACATGAAGAGAATCTCTTTTCCATTAATGCCAATGGATCCTTGGAAATTAAGCTGTGCCAGTTGGTGCTGGGAAGGGAGCACTGGGTATTCATAGTAACTGCCACCCTTCATCCTAAGGAAATGTAGTGTAGGTATTTTTTTTTTCACATGGGCAGTCACAGGGAATTGAACCCAGGTCTCTGGCATGGCAGGTGAGAACTCTGCCCCTGTACCACCATCACCCACCCTGTAATGTAGGTATTTAAAAGCCATTTTGCTGGCAGTGTAAAGATGTGTTCCTTCTCCAGAAAAAACGTTCTTCCTTTCAAAACAAATTGTATGTCCAGATCCAAAGTTAGCCAATCAACGCTAATGAAATCCATTAGTTTTTCCTAGTTCAGAAGTTACAGACATTTGAAAGAGTACATTTCTTTGCCTATGGTGTAAATCTTGTGTTCCATAAATAAAACACTGACGTGAAAATGAATAAGGCTGTGTTATTCCCTAGAGCTTATAACAAAAGTCAAATTCTGGGGAGAAGCAAATGAGGAAAGGAAAACACTAAATTTCTTGGATGATGTGGTTCTTGTTTCTGTGTCTACTTGCTGGATTGATGCTTTTTAAAGCTGTGATGCCTGGACCCTTTTGTATCCCTCTTTTGTATCCTTTATCACATTAAGCCAGCTCATAAGCATTTATAGGATGCCTACTGTGTACATCCCTCCCCTGTGATGTCCCATGTCTGATATCCTACCTTTCTTCACAAAGGGCCATTCTGATTGGATCAGCGGTCTTCTCTGCTGTCTACAATTCTGCCAAAGGAGACAAATTAAACATGTCAGGTGACATATGGGAGAAAAGGCTTTCTGATTTATTATGGAACTTTCTATGGATAAGAGTTATTTCTCTTGGCCTGGTACCTGCTTTCAAGGCTTGATCACATTTCATGCCACTGCAGACATTTACTCAAATATCCTAAGTCCTCAGATGTTTGTATGGCATATGTCTGTCTGAATCTGAATGTGATTGGAAAACTGAATATGGTTGGAAAACTGAAGCCAGGCTGTTGATTCGAAAATGAGAATGAGGGGGAAAGGTTAAGTTCCCTTACAAACCTCACTTTTAATGCTTTTAAGCTTCGCTAAGGCTATCTCGGTTGGGAAAAGAACTTCGGATCATGTTGCAGTAAAAAAGAAAATCTTACTTCAGTTTAGGCTGATCACGTTTCAGAATACTGTACTATTTATTTGGAGAAGTATACAGAAAGCTTTTTTTTCCTCCAATTTTGTTTACTAAGAAGATGCTGTTGTGTATCTTTCTTGTTGGTGGGTTTATTTATAAGAAAAACCAGTGGTATGGGAGGTCAGATTTAGGGGTGATCATTCTCTCTCTATTTTGGTTTTTCAGGAGTTACAACCAGATGAAGCATAATTTAAAGAAGCACAGAACTGGGTGATGGGTCTTGCAGAACTGCCTGTCTGTTGGTCCTGAAGGAAAGCTTATCCCAAGCCAGGTAATTTATGACAGAAGACCATCTGAGCTCCCTGCAGGCAGCGCAACTGAAGTTCACCAAAGAACCCCTGGTTTATTGGGGAGAGCTGTAAGGCTGGAGACAGGATAAGTTATGGCTTTCCAGTGGCTTTCCTTTTCTCTCTTTCCTTGTTGTGATTGTTATTTATTATTTGTGGGTAGGAATGAGAGGATTCATTTTAACAACTTTTGAACCTCCTCTAAATTCATGGCTCTGAGTTTTGAACCATCCCTGAACCTCCCTGTATTTGGGTTCCCATTCTCCTAGCATTCTGCAGCTTCCTGTTGTGAACTGAGAAAGAGCCTAAAAGTCTTATTTTAAAAAGTGGAGGCAATTCCTTAGACATCAAACAGTTCTTTTTAAAAAGCAATGTATTTTGTTGAAAAAAAAAAAGCAATGTATTTTGATGAGTCAAGTGCAAATGAATTGAAAACATATGGGACGAATCCAAATCTCCCCTTTCTACCACTGCCCCCGCTCTGGCCCCCACCAAGATTATGTAGCGAGTTTCTGGCTGAATGACTATTAGACTTTGTGGGATTCAAAACTGGTAAGAAATAATGGGACAAAGGATGAATCTGGACACATTTATTCATTTTTGTTTCTTGTGCTTTATTTCTTGTTGAATATAAAACGTGCTTTGATTGACCCCTGAAGGCTAGAGAGAAGAGTAAAGCAGAGGTGACATTTATTAAGCAGCACTTTGCCACATAAGAAGTCTGTATCTGGAAACAGGGCATTTTGGCTAAAGATTTAACATCTTTATTTAAGGCTGTAACCTTAGGAGATAGAAATAATTTTGAAATCCGGTCCACCCTCCTCTTCCCTGGGCTGCAGTCCTTCTCATCACCTTCATACCTGCAGCTCATTTGGTGCTTCCTTCCCAAGCTTCGGGTCCTGTCCTTAAGGACTCCGGAAGGTTATTTGGGTCTGGTATTCTCTATGGCCAATTGCTTTAGATGTGCCTTTTTGTAACTGAGCCCAGTGGGTCACAGCTCTGCAGAGGTGGCCTGGGATGAAGGAGCAGAAATAGTAAGAAATTCTGCTCCTCCTATGGGCAAGGGTTTCTGATTCTCCTTCAACCTCAGGAGACCTGTCATGGAGCTTGGCACATTCCAGGAGTTCAAGGGCCTGGTATGTGGCAGAGGTTTAGGAAATGCTTGTGAAATGAATGTCTCAGAGTCTGCTCAATAAATTGCACATCAGTTGCCCATGGGGCTGGTGCTCAGTAATGTGTGATGGGGAAAGAATAGCCACGAGGCTAAAAACCAGGCAGAGCCACAGAAGAAATGTTCACATTTGCTGCCAGCATTCTCCAATACACGCTTGGGAAAACCCCATGCAGTATTCTATGGGTCTGTCCCATTTCCCCACCTGAAAAAGATGGGTTCATGATTGCCACCCACTTTGTGGGGCCGGTGTGGGAATGAATGTGAGCAATCCTACAGACTGCTTAGAGATCCCTGGTTTAAAGTTAAGACCCATATAAAAGAACAAGCATCAGTGTCAAGTGTTCTTAGCATTAAAGCCATACACTGAGGGGGAAAGCAGGTCCATCTTGCATTTAGTTAGCAACAAACTTCCAATACACTTTCTACACATTTATGGAGAGGAAAAACAGTTGAAAATTACTTTGTGATAACAGAATATGCTGAAAAGAGACTGCCAAGAAAGTCCCTTTGGCCAGCCCTGGCCCTAGTGTCCTGTTGGCAGCTGGGATTATCTAAAGTGGGCATCCTTAGAGCAGCAGGAATTCTCTTCCACCACAGACTGCAGTAACCCCTCCATGCAACCATTTAGCAAACTGCAGAGAATCTAAATCGAAGCTTTTCTGAGGCAGGACAGGGTCCTTTGAGGGCACTTTGTTTCCTTTGGTTTCTATCTCCTTCACTGGAATGCAGTTAAAACCTGGATAAGTCGACAACAAAGAGCAGGTCCTCCAGGGAGAAGAAACCCCCTCACGCTAAAGAGAAGTTGAGGAGCCCTTTCGGGGTTCTGGTTTTGCCATCATTTCTGTTGATAGTTGGAAAGAAATATCCCCCTTCTTGAATTCAGCACATACGGTCTTTTTTTAACTCCTCCCCTCCTTATACAAACATTATAGGGCCTGGTCCTTGAATGGGTTATTATTGAGCAGTTAATGTTAAATACAGACCAGCGGGGCCAGTTGAACAGTAGGACTGTGTGGGCTGAGGGTGAAAGTAGCACTCACGCGCCCAGGAGGACTGCAAACGGCTGCCACCAGAGTCAAAATGGCACTTGGCTGGGGGAGAATCAGAATGACCTCAAAGCTCTTTTGAAAGTTCAAGAGAGGGTATGAAGGGTAGGAGAGGGAATCAAAAGGCAATCTGTAGGTCACTGGGCCCTGGGGTGCTGGTCTTAGCTGGTATGTTGGTTTGAAAGTGTTGTGTATCCCAGAAAAGCCATGTCCTTTAATCCTGATTCAATATTGTAGAGTGGAAACCTTTGATTACATTGTTTCCACAGAGACTGACCCACTCAACTGTGGTGTGGCCTTTTGATTAGATGGAGATGTGACTCCACCCATTCAAAGTGGGTCTTGATTAGTTTACTGGAGTCCTTTAAAAGGGGAAGCATTTTGAAGGAAGCTTAGATGCTTGGAGAGCAGTTGCTTCAGCACTAATAGACACAGACATTCAGAGCCATGCAGACATTGCCATGCCTTCCCATGAGATGCTAAGCAAACCAGAACCCAGAGTTGTGTCAGGTGGGAGTTAAGTGGAAGGCTCACAGATGCTTAGGGAGGAAGCCAGTGGCATCAGAAGCTCTAAGCAATGGAACTGGGAACAAGAACCAGAAGATGTCAGCCACATGCCTTTCCATGTGACAGATATTGGCCTTCCTAGATTCAAAGTATTTTTTTCCTGGATGCCTTAGTTTAGACATTTTTATGGCCTTAGAACTGTGAATTTGTAACTAATAAATTCTCTTTTAAAAAAGCCATTCCATTTCTCATATATTGCATTCTGGCAATATTTAACAAAACAAAACAGTTAGCATCCTGAGAAAATGAGGAGGGGTATCTTGGGTCTCAGGGTCAGTCTTGGCCAAAGGTCTCTATCTCTCTCTCTGTCTTGTTTCTCTCTCTCTCTCTCCTCTTTCTTCCTCCTCCTGCGGGGAAAGGGCAGTAGGCAGATGTGGACATAATGAACACAGCTGATCCCCAGTGGAAGGGGTCCCGGTGCCTTGCCTGCTCTGGATCACTCATGTAAGCCCTGCTTACTCTACCAACATCTTCCTCTAGATTCACCAGGCACTGATTATGCGCTGCAGTACGGGGTGTGTGGTCACCATGCTGGGGAGATGGGACCTTTCTTCCTCCTAGAAGCAGAGCTCTGAGTCAGACCTGCTTGCGCCCAGCTGAGGCCCGGGCAGGAGACAAGGACGCGGAGGTCGCTGTGCCTTAATTACTCCCTGGCTGAGATGGAAAACGTTTCTTCTCTTTCTGCAGCGAAATGGGCCTTGGGAGAAATGCCCCTCCTCCCTTTACCTCATGAAAGGGATGAAGAAATGAAAAAGTTAATGTTTCTGACAGGCGCTGTCATGCTCAGGTGGCAGCAGAGCGATGTCACGTTTACTGTTAGGGCCATCGCCATCGCCCCACGCCCCCAAAGCCACCACAGGGGTGAGTGCAGTCTCCTCAGGATGAGACACCAGCACCAACTGCTTGGGAGGTGCTCATGGGGCCCCCCCAGATGGTCACTTCCAGTGATGGTTTTCCAGGATGCTCATTGTGCTTCCTCCCAAAAGGAGGTGATCCGGAAGATGGCCACCTTGAAAATAACGGCATGAAAGGACTGTGACTGCCCTACAATATTTTGATTTCATATTTAAAAAGAAAGAGTGAGACTCAGTGAGCTCATGAATGTTTGATCTATAAAGACCTGTGCCTTTTGAAACAGAAGCCACAGACCATATGCGGCCAGTCCGAATTGAGATGTGCTGCAAGCATAAAACATACACTGGTTTTTGACGACTCAGAATGAAAAAAAATAAAGTAAAATGCCTCATTAATAATTCTTGTATATTGATTACATGTCAAAATGATATTTTGGGTATATTAGTTTAAATATTTCATTGACATTAACTGTACCTATTTCTTTTCGTTTTTCAAAATGTTGCAATTAGAAAATACATATATGGCTCACATTTGTGGCTTGTATTATATATCTGTTGGACAGCCCTGAAATAAATTTTAATAGCCCATGGGGATATTGCTATCTGGAATTTAATACTTGCTCCCTAATTCACAACATCAGGTATGCGATTGACTTGAAAGGACTCTTGATTGTTTTAGATATTTTCCGGAAAAATTGCAAAAGGCTTTGGAAGAGACAAACAAAAAGTTACTGGTCATCTCTAATGCATCCTTGTAGTCATCTCTGCCTTTCATAGCTTTTGAGCTATTTTATAAATCTGTAAATTGAAGAAAACTGAGAACAATGGAAGCGATTCTTATCTATAGAAATGCAAATTGTGTCCCATGGAATGTGATTGATTTATTGCTCTGAGGATAGATCCTTTTTCAGTATTTGTAAATTCATTTCAGCATTCCCTATTGCCCATGTATAAATGGTTCACTGAATTTTTTTCTTTGAATGTGTGGTACCATCTTAAGTTAAATTCATATGTTACATAAAATCTTTGACATGGGTTCATTATGTATTTGTCTGAGAGTCATGATTTTACCTTTTTAACCATACTAGTGAATTTACAAGCTCATGGTTGTCGAGATGAATAACTTTGCCCCTCCGTTCTTTCTCAGCCCTGCACCTCTGTAGCTGGGAAATTAGGATTTAAGGGGTGATTTAAAAATATATATTTTATTGAGAAATCTTCACACACATACAGTCCCTACATGGTATACAATTAATGGCTCACAATATCATCACATAGTTGTGTATTCATTGCCATGATCATTTTTAGAACATTTGCATCACTTCAGAAAAAAAAAAGAAAAAGAAAAAAAAAAACTTAAATATCCCATACCCCTTACCCTCCCTCTCACTGACCACTAGTATTTCAATCTACCCAATTTTTAAATTCTTTATCCCCTCTATTATTTATTTATTTATTATCCTTATTTTTTTACTCGTCTGTCCATATCCCAGATAACAGGAGCAGTAGACATAGGGTTTTCACAATCACACAAGTCACATTGTGAAAGCTATATCATTATACAATCATCTTCAAGAAGCATGGCTACTGGAACACAGCCCTACAGTTTCAGGCAGTTCCCTCCAGCCTCTCCAATACAAAAGTAAAAGGAGTATCTACGTAGTACATAAGAATAACCTCCAGGATAACCTCTCGACTCTGAAATCTCTCAGCCACTGAAACTTTATTTTTTTACTTTATCTTTTAAATTTTTATTCATTAATTAAAAAATTAACAACAAACAAAAACATTAACATATCATTCCATTCTACATATATAATCAGTAATTCTTAATATCATCACATAGTTGCATATTCATCATTTCTTAGAACATTTGCATCAATTCAGAAAAAGAAACAGAAAAAAATAAAACGATAACAGAAAAAAAAACAGATTATACATACCATACCCCTTACCCCATGCTTTCATTTATCACTAGCATTTCAAACTAAATTTATTTTAACATTTGTTTCCCCCTATTATTTATTTTTATTCCATATGTTCTACTGGTCTGTTGATATGGTAGATAAAAGGAGCACCAGACACAAGGTTTTCACAATCACAGAGTCACGTTGTGAAAGCTATATCATTGTTCAATCATCGTCAACAAACATGGCTACTGGAACACAGCTCTACATTTTCAGGCAGTTCCCTTCAGCCTCTCCATTACGTCTTGTATAACAAGGTGATATCTACTTAATGCGTAAGGATAACCTCCAGGATAACCTCTCAACTCTATTTGGAATCTCTCAGCCATTGATACTTAGTCTCATTTCACTCTTCCCCCTTTTGGTCAAGAAGGTTCTCTCAATCCCTTGATGTTAAGTCTCAGCTCATTCTAGGGTTTTTCTCAGTCCCTTGAGACTGAGTCTCAGCTCATTCCAGGATCTCTGTCCCATGTTGCCAGGAAGGTCCATACCCCTGGGAGTCATGTCCCATGCAGAGAGGGGTAGGGTGGTGAGACGCTTGTCGTGTTGGCTGAAGAGAGAGGCCACATCTGAGCAACAAAAGAGGCTCTCTTGGGGGTGACTCTTAGGCCTAAATTTTAAGTAGACTTGACCTATCCTTTGTGGGGTTAAGTTTCATATGAACAAACCCCAAGACTGGGGACTCAGCCTATAGCTTTGGTTGTCCACACTGCTTGTGAGAATATCAAGAATTCAACTTGGGGAAGTTGAATTTCTCCCCGTTCTCACCATTCCCACAAGGGGGCTTTGCAAATACTTTTCCAGTCACTGATCAAATCACTCTGGGATTCATCAGGGCATCACTCTGGACAAACCAACAAAATCTCATGTCCTACCTGAGATTCCAAGTTCTTATGGCGTTCAATCAGACTATCTACATAAGTTATATTAGGAAATGCACTAGTCAAAATATAAATTTTGTAACAAATAAACATTTTTTGCTTTAGTCTCACACATAAGGTGACATTTAAAAATATTAATTACCATCTATTGAAACTTTATTTTGTTGCACTTCTCTCTTCCCCATTTTGGTCAAGGAGCCTTTCTCAATTCCATGATGCCGGGTTAAGGGATGATTTTGATTGCTGAATCATTATATAAATATTCCTTTTTGGTTTCTGGGATATTGCAGTAGATAGAGGGGAATACCTGAAATCCCTAAACTATAATTCAGCTGCCCTGATATCTGAAATGATTGTAAAAGTCCTCTTCTTGTGCCTTTGTGACTGTAAGAGCTGTTACTCCCTTTATCTGGTCATTTTCTAGTAGGAAAAAGGCCCTAATGCTAATGAAGAATTTGAAGTCAGACCTTAATTAGTTTCAGCCCCTTACTCCTATTGGTTAGACTCTTGCTATTGAAAAGATAACTGTCTCCCTTCCTTTCCGCTGACCCCTTTACTATTGAAATGATCGCTCTGCCTTCCATCCTTTCTGATAATTCTGTCTTCTTTTCTGCCTAGAACTTGCTGTTTGAAATTGTAGTGACCTCATCTCCCCTTGCTAAAATCCTTAAAAAACCTTGAACCCCTAAACTTGAGGAGAAAGATTTAGGGTTGATAGACCAACTGATCTCCTACTACATACCAAGTAATAAACTATTTCTCTCTTTGAAACTCCAGTGTCTCAGGATTTGGTCATTGAGAACATTGGGCAAAAGAACTCACTGCCTTTGTCTGGTAACACCATGCCAATGGCCCCAGTGACCGAGGGATTGCGGGCACCCCCAGATGGGATCCAGAATGCATTTTTCTAGAGAAACTGTTTTACTTAGTGATTGATTACAGTTTGGACACTATTCACAGATGGAACAAGCTAAATTGTGGGCTATTCAGAATTTTGTGAGCCAGCCCAGGGAAGTCACCCCCAGTGAACATTTGACTCTAAGAGGAAAACTGCTCTGAGTTCCAAATAATGAAATAGAAACTTGGCATCCATTTCATTTGTATGTGTGCACTGCAGATACTAATCAAGCACCAGTTGCACAATATCCCTGTAGTTTAATGGCAAAACATATTTTAAAAGAGTTATTTTTTGCTGTTTTGTTTATTTCTTTTTTTGGGGGGGGATGGCTTTTGCCTTATAAACATTTGAGAAAAAGCTCCATTCTTCATTTTATTTTCTCATTTTTCTAAAAAAACTGGCTTACTTCAAAGCAAGGTATGACAAGATGGGCCTGGCACATTAGTAGTTATTTTACATTTCCATTTACTCCTGCAAATAGAATTGATTTTAACCAACATGAGCAAGTAAAAAATACAAAGTAGGTAATTTTGCATTCTATCCCTTTAAAAACTTTGGAAATACAACCCTAATGATGTATGTGTTTTGTTTCATTTCCTTATGTAGATTTTTTTTTTTTTTTAAAAGTTGGATTTTATTAACAGAAAGATCATTAAATTTTGTGAGTATTGGTCTCTGGGATTTAAGTTTTTACAGAAGACATGAAAATTTACTAGTCTTTCACCAGCAGGGAGGTATGATTTTTACATCTGTAATTCTGAAAGGGAAACATTCCGTCTACAAATGCAGAAAAGCTTACTTATAAATTTTATGTTTAATTGGCTATTTTATTAGAAAAATCACCCATCTTGGGGACTCCATTTAAAACCCATTTATACAATATTCTCACTTATATAATCTGACCATATTTTCTTTTTTGGTTCTTTGGAAAATAAACTGAGGAGGCTTTGTGGCATGAATAAACCACTTTACCCAGGTATTTTTAATACCACAAGTTGCTTGGTGATATAATTAAGAAAACCAAAAATGTGTTTTTATAATTTCCAGCTGTTGAGATTAATTTTTGAAATTTGAATATGCTATAAACTGCTTTTGATTTTTTATATCAAGAAATACTTTTAGGAGCACAAAGGTAGTTCAGTGGTAGAATTCTCGCCTGCCATGCGGGAGACCCAGGTTCAATACCCAGCCCATGCACTTCCCAAAACAAATAAGCAAAATAAACAAACAAACAAACAAAAAGTTCAACAAATAGTGCTGCAATAACAGGATACTCTCATGGAAAAAGAATGAAATGTGACCCCCGCCATATAGCATACAAAACAAAAAAAAAACTTTTAAAAATTAACAAACAAGAGTATGAATTTATGTAACTATTTACTGCAGAATAAGATAACATTATGTTTTTTTAAAGTTGATTTAATTAAATAAAAAAGCTTTGGCAAAATTTGAACAATCTTTACATGCTTTTAATAGTCTTATCAAAGAGTTTTGGTATATCTTGATGAATTCTCAATAAAGAGGAAAAGAAACACTGGCATATTTAATCTTTTAGCTCAAACCAGGTCATGAGAGCCAACTGCTTGACTGTCAGGGACATTATATACCAGTTGTAAAACACAGCCATTATTAAAATAAAGTATGTAAACTTATAACTAAATAAGTTATATTTTTAACAAACTTTCCAGAACTACTTACGTAGCAGAATTGCTAGCACTAACTGCCATCTTTTGAGCTATATAATAGTGAAGAGTTTTAAGAACATCTTATTGTTTTGTGCAAATGATACCCAAGTCCACACAAAGTCTACACTTTTCATCTGGACGTTTGGCCGTGTAGATCACCTTGAGAAGGCATGGCCCTTTAACTGAGATGCCGTCTCAGACCTCGTTTCTCCAAATCTAGGGCCCGCTTGCATTTGAACATCATCGCATTTAGCCTCCTGAGTCCCTGTCTTCCCTCCCCTGTCCCACTGAATCAGCCAAAGAAACCTTTGTGGCACTCCTGACTTATGGAGGCACAGATAACTCTGACTATATGGGTAGAAATGCAGCACTGTAATCCGTTCAATACGTGTTCTGTGTTGTGAATAAATTATTAAAGGAAGATTATGCTGTTGATAATGGTTTTATTACTTTACAAACTCAAGGCTCCAATATTTTTAACAACAGCGTAAGAATGTGTTGAATCATTTACAGTCAAACATGATATGTCCGAGCCTATATTCGCAGGTACCATTGCAGAAGGTTGCCACAGTGGATAGCCTTCACAGCTTTTCCAGTGTCCTAAAATAAAGGCATAGTTTAACCTGCAGGTGAGCTGAAGTTGAGGGAATTTGCAAAACGACCTCTGAATAAGGAATACCTTGCCAGGAAAATGTATGAGATCTTCAAGGAAAGGATGTTGGAAGAGACATGAAATGGCGGGAGAATTATTGTCTCTGACACAATTTTGAGTTCTTTGACAGCAGTGTTGCCTAGTTTATGAGGCACATAGAAATTATGCTCAGGAAGCGAGGAAGTTTTTGAGTCCTAACAGGAAAGAAAGAGCTGCAGAACATGAAGTTCAAACTAGCTCGCTTCTCATCTCAAACTTTCTGAAATTTTGTTTTGCACCCTACACTAATCGCAACCTCATATAAAAGACAAAACTTTGCCAGATGTTTTGGTGAAATTTACTCTGTTTTTCTTTCCATGGGTAATGATAATCAACTTTTAATTAGGGTCCTACAATTTAAAAAGCCTCTAGTTCACATAACCACCTTTTAAAGTTGTTGCTATTGTTGTTATTATGCTGATTTTTACAAATATGGAAACTGAAGCTCAGCCTCTTTCTAAAGATCATCCAGGAAATAAAGGGTGGGGCTGGAATTTTGAAATACAAATCACCAAACTCCAAATCCTCTGCTCTTCTCCATCTTTTAGGATGACGATGAGATAGAATAAGACATGCATCTTTTAATAAATTATGTTTGCTCTTTTGAATGAGAGCTTGGAGAAAAGTAAAAGGCCATGTTGTTTATTCTTAAAACTCCTCAGCCTAAAGAACACAAAGTACTTTTAATTATAAACATATGCAATACTCATACCATTTTGAAATATTTACCAAAAGAGAGAAATATAATTCACCATGAAAACAAACCAACTCCATCAGGCTAGGACTTGTTGTCAACCAAGCATCCCGACTGCTCTCTAGGTCCTTTCTGGCCTTTGTGAAAGTTGGCAGCTAGAGAAGTGGGACAGGGACCACGAGGACTTAGTCCTGTCTCTGCTCCATCCCTCCAGGGTGCACCAGGGGCTTTCCTTCTCCTCCCCTTCTTCCACTCCCCACCCAACACCTTCAAAGACGGGCAAAGATCCAGCCCAGGCAGTCAGACCTTGGTTTGCAACGTGAACATTGACCACTTGTATTTTACACATGGGAGAGGTGAGGCAAGAGAGGTTGCTAAACATCTACAGTAAATCAAACGAGAATGTCAGCATCTTGCTCTTAGCTAAGTTCAAAGATGCAAATCAGAAAAAAAGAACCTTGCAGTATTTATATCTCAAGGACCGGGCTCCCTTTCCAACATGGGTTGGCTTCTCACAAACTTGGAGTCGCCTTTTGGCAAAAGGTGGGTCTGCATGGGAAAAGAGACCTCATCATTTGCCTAATGGCATGTGGACTTCTTCACATCACATGTAGTTCTGACGGTCTTGGAGAGACCACACGACACTAATGCAATTTCCTCATTAATGCGCACCTCTCCATCAGCCCCGAAGTTCAGGCATCTAACTTTAAGACCCAGACCTCCAGCAGATCAGGACAGACGCCACAGAGCTTTGCAGAGACTCGCCAAAATCACACTACCATTTGGGAGATGGTAGTGACGAGGTCATTTTGATTTCATACTGTCTGTCCCCAGATCTCCTGCACTGGGCTGGTCCTGGCTTTGGGGGAGAGTCAAAATGCCAGGATTTTGGAATATTCCGTGTGATGCTCAAAGGAGCAAGCGTCGCTGTGGCACTGGTTCTTGCCATCAGGAAGAGGACCCGGGACTGCTGACTTCCAGCAAGAGCTGGCCCTGAAATCCGAATGAAAGCAGTATCCAGTCCTCAGGAGCTGGCTACGTGTTTGAGAGCTTGACCAAGAGATGTGAGATCCTGCCTCGGTGAGAGGCAATCTAGTGAAAGGGGGTAAAAGATACACTGGTCTTTTCAGTTGGGGGCATTCTTTAATCTTAGGAGACTACCAGCCTCACCACCTATTGTAAAGTTTAACAACTCTCCAACAACTCTCTTTCTCTAGCAGGATCCCGCCATTCCAGCAAGAACCTAAACCCCAAAGCCAAAATGGAAAATGACCATTTTTTTTTTTTGCCATTAAGTCAGAGATTTTTTTTTTTTAATGGTGGCTTGTTCTATGTAGGCTCTTGAATAATTTTTTCTTTTCGCTCCCAAGTAAGGTGAATTAATTGACACAGTAAAGGTCTGGAAGCCCTAAACTGTTGGTTCAATTCCCAACTCTCACACAAAGAAGCTAAATGACTTGCAAGAGAATACGTAGGAAAATCAACAACAATTTTCCTGTATGCAAAATAGGGTTGGGGCACCCACTGGGACACCACGTGCATTTAAAAAAGGTGTGTTCCAAATGCTAATTATTCACCAGGTGGTGTTACAAGACAGCGTCTCTCTCGACACAGCAAGTTGGTCATTAACAGGATGATGATACCGACAACTTTTAAATGTGGGTTTCAAAGAATATAAGTTTTCAGCCATCAGGGAAACAGAATATTGGATATCCCCGATATTCTTATTTGGGAGCCCTGATGTCAAGTTCATTTCACAGATTAGCTGCCCGAGGCCACAGAGAGAGGTAGAGCAGAGCTGGTGTGAGAACTCTGGGCTGTACCTTTAAGCAACAGCATATATTAAAAACCCCACTGCCTTTTATCTGCCTGCTCTATACCGTGCCTCCCGGGGAGGAGGGTTTCTCAGGACACGGACTTCTCGCTCTCCAGCCGGGCGACTGGAGGGCAAGCCGCACCCGCACTTCATGATAGAGCTGCCTCGCCATCAGGTACAGAACTCATTCCTTGATGACAGCATTGCCAGCGTCTCCTATCAGTGGCTGAAGCCTGAGAAGGCATGAAAATAAACAGAGCCTGACAACTCTGCTCCCCATGTTATGACCTGTTCACCTCACCTGCCACTTCCAACTTCAGTTCTCCCTGAGTAGCCTCCATGTTATTCAAGTCAGCAGGACTCTCAGAAACCAGACAGCATGTGCTGAGGCTGCCAAAAAGAATGCGTGCGCCGAGGGCGCAGGAGGATGTGAACTCTTCGAGTGCTAGGTTATAAACAGCGCAGAAGGCATTCTAGCTGCTGTCACAATTTGCTCCTGGTCTTGAAATTTCCAAGCACTCCCCTCCTTAGTCTTGAATACTTCATGCTGTGGAATCACAAAGGTTTTCATTCCAAGAAGAATTTTTTTCTTGAAGCATTCAGGAACCTATTTTATTGTGGCACAGCCCAGCAGGTGGTTCTAGTTACTTTATTCTAGAACATTCCTATAGGCAGCATGGGGAACCCCTTTAACAAGTCAACCCAACTTACAGTTTATTGTGAATGATCATCATTCACAGCACTGCACTCCTACACCCAATTCATTTTTAAATGCTCATTTAAAAAAAAATACAAATTTTCATAGCGGTATTTTTCATAAAAGTCAAAATGTGGAAGCAACCTCCCAAACGTGCATCAATTGCCAACTGGGTAAGTAAAATGTGGTACGTCCATACAACGGAATATCATTTGTCAATAAAAACAAAGTACTGATACATTCTACAGTGTGATTGAACATCAAAAACATTACACTAAGTGAAGAAGCCAGACAAAAAAGACCACATATTGTATGACTCCATTTATATGAAATATCCAGAAAAGGCAAATCTATAGCAACAGATAGGAGAGTGGCGATTGTCTGGGGTGGGGGAGCGGGAATGGGGAGTGGCCACAAATGGACATGAGGTACCCTTTTTGGGGTGATAGAAATGATCTAAAAGTAATCGTGGTAATGGTTGCACAACTCTGTTAATTTACTAAACACCATTGAAATGTATAGTTCGAGAGAGTGAATTTTATGGTACATAAGTTACAACTCAATAGAGTTGTTAAAAAACAACGACAATAACAACAAAAAAACACTCCACAAATAGACGCCCAAGCTGTTAGCACGGAGGACGTCTTTCAGACTGAGGTTTTGCTGTGAGGCTTTGGGCCACTAGACAGACCCTGCCTGGTGGTTCCCCTCTCCCCAGCCATTCCTCGCAGAGCTCGACCTTCACGGCAGGGCTGGAGGTCCTGACATTATGTAACAATTTATAGCACGGACTGGCTGCCATTACGAGGTGATGTCTGACAAGGCCTCGGTTCAGGGACAAATGCATTCAAAGTGAAAAACCATGGCAGTGGCAGCAATTTAGATGTGCAATTAAGACACTTAAAGTGCTTCGGGCTGACAAGGAGTTAAAGTAAATGTTGATTCAGTTGTAAAGTTTTCAAGGAGGTAACCTTGCACAAGTGCCTTGCACAACTGCAGGTCTTTATTTATTTATGCATTTTATTGTCGTTAAAAAAGTCTCTCCCTCTCTTTTTTTAATCCCCAGAACTTTTTCAAACAGTCCTGGGACTCTTAGCAGGAGAGACTGGAAACAGATCTGAATAATGCATTCAAGTTAATTTTAAAAAATCACCCTTTAACAAGTACCATATTCCCTCCAATTTTTCCTTGTGTATGATTCACCATTTCACAAATTCTGATGTCTAAAGAATGCATTGAATGTGGCAAAAGTTGAAGATAGCCCCTGTGGATAAGACCTAATGGACACCATCCCGAAATAATACATTCACCTTACCCTCCAGACATGTGTCTTCAATTTAAAATAATTCAGCAATCATGTTCAACCAGAACCTGATTACACAAAATGGGACTTTTTAACTTCCAGACTTGGATCAAATTTTGAGGCCAAGAGAAAAAAAAAGGAAGAAAGAAAGGAAAAGAAAAAAAGAAGAGAGAGAGAAAGAGTCAAGATAATATGTGCCATGCTTATATATTCCAGATACCATGATTAAGTGATCCACACACAAATTTAACTGTTTCATTGTACCTTATCAAGGTACCTATTACCATTTTCCACCTATAAATATTTACATCCCTTTGAGAACTTGTGTTCTAGTCCTGAGCTGAGATGTAAAGGCAGGAAAGCTGAAAGTAAGTTGGGCCTCTGTCTGAATTTTATGGTTGTCCAAAGTACCGAACTAGGTCTCCTTCTCCATTTTCCAGAAAGCTCAGGAGGAAAGAAGACAGCACTGTGCAAGGTTAGTTTTCTCTGGGTGGCCCAGAGCAGCTCAGAGCAGAGCCCCAGCTCCTCATGTCCACTAAGGTCCCTGGCAGATGATACGTTCTCCTTGGACCCTTTATTTTGCTGCCTGCTGCCTCCTCTTCTCTTTTTAACAATTGGCCTCTTTTCATATAGGCAAGTTGGACCTCAGCTTTTGCCTAAAGTAACAGGGCCATACGTGGCATGAGTGGTCAACAAAGGAATGAAATTGTGTCCTCTAACCTCTTCTGGTGAAAGCAGAGAAGTCCTGGACAATGCAGTATTTCACCAAATTTACGGGGCCAGTGGTGGCAAGACACATTTTTCACTCAGAAAGAAGAAGCAACTGCCATGAAAATAAAACCAAATTCAGAAGAGTCGATATATTGGAAAAGTGCCTCCGAATCTATGAATTGTAGCTAATTCTGCCTAATGCCTGACCCAGGGTCTTGCACTCTGTAAGTCGTCAACAAATATGTGCTGAATGCATGAGTGATTAAAGATGACAAGCAGAAGTCCCAGGTTTTATAACCTACAGTTAGTCTCTGAGAAGAGTGGACAAGATCTCTCTCTTACAGAGCTTTTAGGTCATCGCTAAGTGAAAGGTCAGGGACAGTTCCTCCAATTGCTAAAAAACAAAACAAAACACAAACAAATGAAAAACTAAATTGCAGAATTGCATTCTGCCAACATACCCCCTGAGGAGTCCGGCCAAGGGTGTTGTCACGAAGCAATTGTGAGTTTTTCATCTCTCCTTTCTGAATCTAACTGGGAGTTTTCTCGGAATAAATAAGGGATCACTTTGCACAAGAATTACATTGAAGTGTGCGTGAATGTGTGAATGAGTGTGTGCAAGCTAAGGACTGTGAGTGGTCTATAAATACATGAGTAAAATATTCCTTTTAAAAAACTTGCTGGATTAAACACATGCATCATTTATGCATCAGGAAGAAGTCCCTGCTCGTGGCTACATGCCCACGCATCTCAGAACTGCAGTTGCAATACTGTGTCTCTTCTCAGATATAAATACGGCGGTATCAATGTCATCTTCTCAACCCCCCAATATATAGCTGGTTCTGTTCAACAGGGCTGGTCAGGCTGCTGCAAGGTAAATCACTTCTGGAGCAGTACTCCATGTATACATATTCTGCAGAGCATTTGGCAAGTCTAGGAGTACAGAGCAACAGATCTGCAATATCAGTGTCACTTCATACGCTTTCTTATTTGAATTTTTTTGGCTAGTAATAACACTGTAGTCTCCAACACTGACCTTATAAATTGGCTTCGAGTCGATCTTTTCCATGGCACTACAAGTGAACCATGCTGTCATCTCAAAAGTAGAATCAGGTTTTGGAACAATGACTTGCCTTCTGAAATACTCCCTTTTATTCTTCACTCATTTTTAATAACGGTTGCACAAAACCCTTCTAAGATCATTTCAGTTTATAGAGGGATACTGCCAGAAGCTCACGGCTGCTATCCAGCAGAACATCTTACAAGGGCAGGGTTAAGAATTTGATTATTGTTCGAGTAGGATCTGTGTGTGACACCAATGGGTATTTCCCTAGGGATTGGCACAAGTTTTTGAACCTAGTGTCTGGTCCACTAATATTTATTGAGTGAATGAATGAACGGATGGATGAGTGAACGATGGTGAGAAGGAGAGTCCTTCATGGACTGCAGTGCAGCCACTAGAGGTCTCAGACTATGTCCCAATTTTTGTTTCCCGAAATGTGTTTTCAGGGGTATGGATAAATATTACATAAGAAAAGGAGTTCATGCTCAAAAATTATTGAGGAGCACTGGTTTTATCGAGTGGCTGTGAATGTTTTTGCCTGCATTCCCTCTGAAAGAAGCTTGAAGTTAGGTATCCTGCTACCATCTAAATTTTTTTCTCTTGAGTTTTAATAGTTGGAAAGGTTATAATTTCTGGCATGTTTTAAATATTGGCACCTAAAAAAGAAATGTTACATTACTCTTTTAAACAGATCTACAGAATCTAAGTACTCTAAAAATTTGATACCCTTCTCACCATTTAAAAAAATACAGAAACACGCACTAAAAATTATACATCATTTCTTCATTTCTGTAAATGCATTATCTATATTCTATTTCCCCCACCTAATTTCACCCTAATGGGATGTTTCATGCTTGGAAGCCTATTACTGAACTCTTAGCTTTACTTTTCTACAAAAAAGAATATAATTTGAAATGAATATCTTTATTCATTACTACTCATAGTGCCCTGAATTAAAAGTTCTACCACTGATCAAAATGGTCGGCTTACAATATATTATAAACTGTGATTTAAAAAATTTTCAATATGGAAAAAATAAAAGTTTACTGGATAAGCAGCTCTTAATAAGATGGAAGAGGATTCTTTTTGGTTCAAATTATAATTCAAATGAGGTCCAAATGATGGAATGGTTGATATATCTCTTAAGTCTTTTTTAATATTCAAGTGCCCCCTCCTCTTTTGCTTTACAATTTATTGAAGGCATCAATTTCCTTTTCCCTGCATTTCATGTAAATTATTAGCTATGTCTAGAAGCTTGATCAGATTCAGGTTCACTTTTTGGGCAATGACACTTTATTTTTGACAATAATACTTCACTTGTGTACCTTTTTTAGCCATTTAAATTTAAGCCTATGTCTGTCTTCCAATTCAAGCTATATAGATGGGTAAGCAAATATCCTCACACCAATAGGGTAGGAGATAATAATGTGAAAGAGGATTCAACTGGATAATGGGGTCAGGAGGATGATGTTTGGAACTCAGGGAATTCATTAGGGCATATTTTAACAGCCCCTTCTCCAATAGTCCCTGGCAATGGAAAACTAAGGCAACCCCATGAAGGCAAGGCTATCAAGGACTGAGAAGGCACAGGACTGAAGATTTGGATTACTCCATCAGATAAAGAACCTACTAAGCTGAGCAGCTGCCAGAGGGCAAGGGGAACATGGAGCCAATGATGGGAGAAGGGAGCTATGATTACCAAGTTAGGTTTCCTGGACAGTTAGAGATTGCTGGTCAATCTCTCTCCTCTACTTCTTTTGTTTGAGAAATGAAGAGGCAGAAGGAGGCCTTTGATAGTATAAAGAAAGGTGGGCTTTGCCATCCCAAGTCCCATGGAAGAGTAGGGCTGTGGAGCTTTGTCCTTATAAATCACCAAGCAGGTCCAAGGGGGGGAAGGGCTCTCCTAGTTGGGTCTCCCCTGCAGTGGTTGTTAGGACATGTCTGTTGTTCCAAACACATGCATCTCCCGAGACAAATGTTCATTCCCTTAGAGAATAAAACCTGAACCCTTTAGAAAAACAAATGCATTTCCTGGGCCACCATGTGAAAGATATCCCTGTGTTGCTCAGTCCTTGTCTTTACATCACTCCCTCTACCCTATCCTCCCCTCCTCTGCAGCCCTTTGGTACCTGCTTCTTAGTTACCAAGGGAAAAGCCTGAAGATGACTGTCTGATTATGGCTCTGTGACAATCTTAGCCAAAGGTTTTCTCCTCTGTGGGAGAAGGGAAGGGGCGAGTTCTTCCAGTTATAAAAGTTTAACAATCCATTCCCCAATTGCGCACAACATCACAGACCCTACTGAGAATATAATGTGTGGAAGTATAAGTACATTTTTCAAATATTTGTATAAAATACTTTGTAGCAAGAGGAAGATAAAAAATAATGAGTAGAAAGGGAGATGGAGTTATAAGGGGAGCGAGGGAAATAAAGGGAGATAGAAGAAATCTATGGTTATAACCAATGCATTATTATTCCTTACATCAATTTTCCCTTTGAGTTATTTCTTATTTCTGATCTCACAGGAAGGGCTGAGTTTACTGAGGCATCACTGGACAACTGCTCAAGTATCTCCAGCAACCCGGTTAGGTAAAAAACAGGCATTCAAAAGGGCCCGCTGAGGGGTCAAACTTAAGAGACTCAATACTAGCTGTCCACTGCTGTTGGAATGCTTCACTCTACTTGGCTCCACTGCCTGAAACTCCTTGATTTCCTGTGTATCCTGATTGAGCATCTTGTTTAATAAGTATGCACCCCCAAGAGAAATATTGCATTGAAGTCTTGTGTCTGTCCATGCCTTTCCTCCACCTTGTAGGTGAGAGCAGGTGCCTGAGAAGGGAAAATGTGTAGGGAGTGGAAAGGGGGTAACTTAGGTATGGCCATTTCCAGGGAAGCTGTATCAGGACTGGGATAGGCTAAGACACTCTGTGCAGCAAAGGCTTCATTCATTTATTCTACAGTATTGACTGAGGGCCTATACTGTACCAGGACCTATTCAAGGCACTGGGAATAAGACAGGTAATGTATTTATATGTTTGTTTTTTCTTTTCTCTCCTGAAAGTTACATCCTAGTGGACAATGATGGACAAATAAAACAAGAGCTTGGCTTGAATTTTCTTGGCACTCCAGCTTGGGGAAAGCAAAAGTTCAAAGACATGAAATCCTGAAACAGCATGGGAAAACAACCAAGTTCTTGGGTCTGGTGATATCCATGTAATCCGTCAGGGATTTTTATTGCAGGACATACAACATACATCAAGCTGGTTTAAGCAAAAAGGAAATGCATGGCCCATGGAACTTAGAAACCTAGGAAATAGTTGACTTTAGGCACAGCTCGAATGAGGAGCTAAGACAGGATCAACAAGAGCCTGTGTCTCTCCACCTCTTGGCTATGATCCCATCTACAAGTGCCCTTTTCCTCCAATTCCATGGTGACAAGATGACCATCATCAACTGCAAACTCACGTCCTTACCTCTGGGAGCCCTAGTGGAAAAGGTAATGTCTTGCTTCTCTTTCAACAACAAAAGCAAGAGTCCTAGTTCATAGGCTCCGAATGCTTACATGCCCCAGTCTCATCTGGAACAGGACACTCTAATTGCCAAGTCTGAGTCACAGGCCTTCTCTAGAGCCAAGAATATCTACCCAAAGAAGGGTGAATGCATACTGAATATCCAAAAAATAGTTCCCAAAACACCAGACTACATTTGGGAGAGTAGCAGAAATGAACATGAGACAGTCAGGAGACGTCAGTTCATAAAAGGCCTTATGTTTCAAAGTAAGGAGTTTAAGCATCATAACGTGGGCAATGGAGCAGCTCAGAGAAGCTGTAGAAGAGTGATTAGATAAGGGACTTGTGAGCCAGGCTACCTGAGCTCTTCTGCTTAGTACCATGTGACCTTGGGCAAGGTACCTAACCTATCTCTGCCTTAAGTTCCTCATCTTTGGAATGAGGATGATACAACAGGTTCTAGTGTATGAGTCATTTATGAGGATTAAATGAGATGATACCTGTAAAATGTTGAGAATAGTGCCTAGCCTCTTGTAACAATGTTGCTAGTTTTATAGGAGGGAATTTAAGACCAGGATCACGTGCTAGATCCTCTAAATAGCTGGTGGCAGTTCTGTGACCTTGTAGAACCATTTCATGTCTCTGGGCCTCAGTTTCTTCATCTATAAAATGAGGAGAGTAAGGCAGATGTTTGCTAAGGTCTCCTCACTCTGCTATTCTCTGGTTGTATTTGCAGTGCAGTAACAGAAAAATGGACCTCGGCCCCCTGCCCTGTCTGTTTGAAGAAGAAGGCAGACAGCCCAGATGGAACTGAAGTTCTTTAAGCAGAGGGGCTCAACTGACCATCCTGTGAAACCCAAAGAATTTGTGAAAAGCCAGCTTTTTAATGTTAGGAGCAAACACCCTTTTTATTCTCAAAAAAAAAAAAAACAGATGAGAACAAAGCTGTCGATTGGCTTTTGAATTTACACAAACCAGGTCTCCCTCCTCCCTTCTTTTGAGCATCTCAAGCCAAATGAATTCTCAATGTCAGCAGAATTTTACATATGTTATGCAAAACACATCACTGAAGCACAGAGAAAAGACATAAATAATGCAAATTGAGCATCCATCTTAGCCTAGGCCAGACGAAGGGGGTGGGGCTGCAGTCAGCTGTTCCCTGCCTGGACAATGGTCATTGTGTCAACACAACCTCTGGGAGGTGTCCCGTTAGACCAGCACATTTGCAAGGCAGAAATATGGTGCTCCATAAAAGGGAAGGACAAAGAAAAATTGTGAGGGGCTGTTAAACAAGGTAGAGAGCGAGATAAACAGAGACTCAAAGACAGAGAGGGGCAGAGAGAATGATGTGCTCACAAAAGGATGTCCGGCTTTGGTTTCAGGCAAGGGAGGGAAATGAGGGTGTTGTCCTTTAAGTCTTTGCCATGGCATCTCCATCAAGCTTTTGATTCCTTTTGAGTGTAAATTACAAAAGACTGTGAATTATACATGGAAAATTGTCCAGGCCCTTCCCTTAGCAGATGGGAAGACCATGGTGGCTAATGAAATTAGCAGGCTGCCTGTGGAAAGAGCTTCTGCTCCTTTCCTCCTTGATACTTTTGGAGTCTGCATGGGGTACAAATGCCAGCACCATCATCTCGCTGTTTCTGTTTGTTTGTTTGTTTTTTAACATCAGGAACAAAACAGCCGTTTTTAAAAACAACCTTTTTCCTTTTGGCAGATTTAAGAGACAAATTCCCTTTTCCAAGAACTGTCAACTGGTTTTACCTTTTGGAGACTTGGGTTGGAGTCAGTATGAGATGAAGCTGGGAGATTTTGCTTTCCTTCACTCACCACTCACCCTGGGCACCCTACACAACACTGCCCCCCGAGAGCCATCAGCCCTGGGTACAGATGGAACAGCAGAAAGGAGGAGAAAGTCATCCATGCCAGGAGTGAAGCGCGTTTCCCTGCTTCACAAGACAGCACTGTTCAAAACTGGTGGCTTCTGCTGGGATAGCAGTGAACAGCCAGCAGCTCCTTGGAGGACCCCACCTCAGATTGGACAAGAACTCAGGGAGCTCCAAAAAGCCAGCACAGCAAAAACCCAGGATCCAATACTCACCGAACAGCTGCGGACAGGCAGAGGGGGAGCTCTCAGAATCCACCCTTCTCTGATTTGCAGCCTCCTGGCGAGCCAACCAGGGTTTCCACAGGGTGTGGGCTTTTTGGAAACCGTTTCACTAGACTTGTATCCTACAGGGAGTCATAACCCAGCAGACAGATACTAAAAATTATAATAATTGTTATAATAACCATAATAATGATGAAAACAATACGAGCTACAATCATAAATATGGACATGGGAATAGTTAATAATGCTTACTATGTGCCAAACGCTGTGCTAATGATTTTAAATGCATTTTCCCATTTAATCCTTAAAACAAGATTTTGAAATAGATACTATTATTAGGCTCATTTTTAAAGGGATGAAATGAGTCCAGAGAGGAGAAAATATCCTACAAAGGTCACTGTGGTTGACTGAATGCCAAAGTGGCCAAGCTCTTTCTTCTCTATATGACTTTGAGGCTCTGAGTTGGTCTTACTCTTTGCTTTGGCCAATAGGCTAAGGCTTTGTGGACTATATGCCAGTTCTGAGCCCAGTCCTCAAGAGCCTTCCACACTTCTGTTCTTTCTCTAGAAACCCTGTGGGGCTACAAGGGGAATGAGCCTGAACTGGTCTGCTGGAGGATGAAAGGCCACATGGAACAGAGGCAAGCTGTATAATAATAAATGGTTATTGTTTTAAGCCACCAAGTTTGGGGGTGGTTGTTACACAGCACTCAATAACTGATACAGTGGCCCTGGTAATATTAGCATTCTAAACTAGGAATGGTTACTCCCAAGCCCATTGCCTTTTAACTTCTAACTTCTAGTGATGCACTTTCATACTCTCCATTTATATTCACTAACACCATCTGCCCCAATTCTGTCTTTTTTCTTTCTAGTAGATTCCAGCAGCCAACATTACTGAATTTCCACCAATATTCATTGGCTGGCAGAACCCCGTGAGACTTGCAAGGAATCTTGTCCTGGCTCCAGGGGACACATCTTGAGCTGAAAAAGCTGCCGATGGCGCCTGTAATCTCTTCATCAGCCACTGACCCAGGTGACCATGTGCCCCTTCCCTGACTATGAGAGAGAACGGTGGCCCAACAGGAAGGGACAGAGACACAAGAAAGTACCATCTTCTGATTTTGCATACAGCCAACTGTCCTGTGACATGGAAGGCTGCACCTGAGGATGAAGCTAAGGCTGAGGACGGCCAACGAGATCTTTGCAGCACAGATAGAGCCACACCTGGGAGCCATAGCATGCTTCCTCTTGATGCTCCCTTTTGTTCAAGCCTGTTTGAGTGTTTTGTTTTGTTTTTACTTGTCGCCGAAAGCATGCTAAGGGATAAAGTTCCAATCACCAGTTAAAAGGATCCAGCCATTCTCTTGCAGAGTTCCTTTGTCCCTACAAAATTTAAAACCAAAGAATTCACAGAAGACTCTAGAGCTGATTCTCAGCTTCTTAGAGGTCTGTATTTATAACCCACCTCTGCTCCTTCTGGCTGACTTCAGCAGGAAACCGCTGCCTTGAGACTCCAAGCTGGAAGACTGTAGGGTGAGGGACAGGGGAAGTGCTGGGGATCATGACCCAAGTATGCCTGGAGATCCAAGGAAGCAACAGACGTTCAACCTGTGCATGCTCTTAGGGTGTCCTCCTTTCACTTGGTCCCCACTTTCCCATCCTATTTCTCTACTTCCAAGGGGCGTGTGGTATGTCCTTATTCAGGGGCAAAACTTAAAAGATTGAACAACTTGTCAAAACAGATGGCCAAAATGCGACACTGTGGCAGCGTTCTGGGGACCTCTTGTTGTTGGATTATGGGGAAGTTGTGGTCAAGGACTGGTTGAGGGGCCCAGGGGGTCCTTGAGGAGGGCCTGGAGAGGTCAGGCAGAGGACGGGTACTGTGAAGTGAGGGTTTTAACATGAATTCAACACAAATTCTAGCTGCACTGGGGCATACCAGACTGGATTCTATGATAGTACATACCATATTCTATGTATACATGTCCACTTCACCAGCTTGAGTACCCCAGAGGCCAGAGTCAGACAGAGGCTGCTGATTATTTGCACATTCCCAGCACACGGGCTGTCTCAGCACAGTTAGGTGAACTGAGCAGAATCAATAATCAAACGCCAAGACCCACTCACTTCAAGTCCAGATTCTGAATAAAGAGAAACTTGACAGGTCACAGCCATTTTCCCCTGAAACAATCACTTCTTTGGAGCAGAGTTATGGAGAGTTAAGGTGAGCCCCTCGATGTTCCAACTTCACTGGCTTTGAGATATCTCAAGATCACACTGTCTTGTTGAGAAGAGCAGATGGCAGTGGTGGCTGAGGGGAGGGAGCCACCCCTGTGTCCTGCAGGCTGGGGAACAAGCTGGGGCATTCAGCATCATTAGTGATTCAAATGCTCTCATGGACTTGAGAAGGAACTCAGGACCCTGCCCCTCCCCGATGAGTCTTGCTCTAGGGAACTCCTAAAATAAGCCTGGAATCCCAGGGCTTGAAGACAAGGCTGTCTCCTGCTCTTCTTTCTGTCCCCCATGCCAAGCACGGTGCCTGACCCACGGCAGGTGCTCAGGGACCACGTGCAGCAAGCAAGAGTGAGACAAATCAATGAACGCGGGCATCCTCCTTTGCAAGTAGTTTTAATATGGAGACGGTAAAATGGGCTTCAAGTCATTCATTTGGGACCAAATCCAAGGTTTGTCACTTATGACAATGGTTATTGACTTTGGGCAAACTCCTTAACTTACACAAATTTCTGTTGCTGGTATAAAAAACAGACATCATAAAACCAACTTCAAGGGCTTGTTAAGAAAAGTAAGAGTCACTTGAAAATCATATCTTGTGAAACACGTTGAAAATGTAGAGTAAATTGCAACTATGCCATTTTCTTCCTTTTCTTAATTTCATCTTCTTTAACATTATTATTATTATAAATTCACTCCTCAGGGATACTCTTTGCATGTGGAAGAACAGCCTAGCTTGAGTTTCTTCACGAAAAGTATGTCCAGATAAATCAGCACACAGGTGGTCTCTCTGAACAAAGTCTTTGCTGTGTTGTGCGTTTATAGCCATTTAACTTGCAGGTATCAAGGAGAAAAACCTACCTGAAACATGCCTATGAAAGAATGCGATGTCCAAATACGATGGGTACCTTGGCTTATCTTGGCCCTCATAGTACTGATGGAGCACTTCCTGTGTACCAGGCACAGCACGAAACTCATTATTATTCTTATATTATTCCTAAGCTCTAGGGAGGTTGCTACTCAAGTCATTTTGAGTTTATGGATGAGAAACTAAGGCTCAGGGAGGTTAAATTACTAGGCCAAAGAAATACAAGGAGAGCCAGCTTCATGAACATAATGCTTATCTTGTCTGGCTTGATGTTCTGAACGTGTAAAAAAGCCAACCCCCTCAGAATGCACTCCAACTTGTACAAGTGCTTCGAAAGAACACTGACTTGATCAGAGCTTGAAGTGCGAACTCTTAAAAAAAATCACTGCTAGGAAAGTATTGCTACACTACCAAAAGATCCATTTCAAAAGACAGCTGGCTACTTGGAGGTACAGCCATCAATGAAATCGTGGAGAAACCCCTCTCACACAGGCTTCCTTCTGGTCAGCTCAAGATAATTGAAGGTCAAGTATAGCTGGATCCTGATAACCAGGAACAGATCGTTGAAACTGTTCAATACAATGTTTAAAGAGATCAAAGAAAATGCTAGCCAAGTAGCCAAGGTCAAGGAGATGATTGTAAGCCTCCCCTTTCAGGAACTCTCCTTTTTGGGAGCCCCACCACCTACACCCCAAGCTTCTGAGCCCAGGCACTAAGTCAGTCTTCTAGTTCTCGGGTTAGGGACCTTCTGTATTGGGTCTCACGTCTCCTTGACTGCCTGTAATTGAGGTACCCATGTTGCCCCTTTGGAAAACGTCCACCCTCCCTGCTTATCTGGTTTGACTCTGAGCACGCTAAGTTCTGACTAGTCAGTTTCTCTGTCTAAGCCTCCAGCCTCAAAGAAGCTTGAGCTCCTTGGACCCTGGGCTGACCACCCCACCGATGTGCATTTTCTCACCCAGAGCTTGTCTCTGCAGGTTTGTCTAAAACTTCATTTATACAAGGCCAAGATAATCCACCAATTAGAACTGTTCAGTTCTAAATTGACCAAATTGGCTGGTCAGTTGGAGATTCTTGAGACACTGTGACATTTTTGCATTTCATGCGACGCCTTCAGTCCCCTTAAGGACATCTTCAGATACACAAGAGTGCCACCAGGAAAGTTCCAATACTGGGTTCAGAATCTTCTTTATGATCCAGGTCAGCTTAAACTTACACAGAGGTTATATTCCTGGGTACTTAAAAAGAGGAAAATGCATCTTTTGAGGAAAAATAAAAAGAGGAGAAAATTGATTTTGTTTTTTTTATGAAACAAATTTTAAAGTGTAAAGTCCTATTTGGGTGCCCTGAATTCAAATCCTGGTTCTCCCTCTCTAGCCCTTGGACTTCCCTCTGCAAAATGTGATAATAATAAAATCTGCCTCATAGGTTTTTTTTTTTTTTTTTGAGGATTAAATAAGATAATGCACATGAAGCACCTAACCCATGCAGTACATTTAATTAATATTAGCTGTTATTATTATTATAGTCTTCATCAAGCATAGAGCTTTTCCTGGCTTGCCCAATAACATCTCCTTGCGTGGCTATCCAAAACCAGAGAACTGATTCCCAATGGCCAACTCTTCCAATCCAGTGTTGGGTTTACAGCACACCTTGTGATTTATGTGTTGAAGAAATGATGCCTTTCCCACGCAGAATATGTCTTCCCTGGAAATAATCTACTTGACGGCCATGAAGCCAAAAAGTCATAGCAATAAAAATAGCATAATGCTTTGAAAAGGAGAACAGACTAAAGAGCATCCCAAAACCATGTCAGCCAAAATTTTCCTTATCTGGAAGTAGGCTGCTTGAAATTCTAGAACTCTCTATAGATCACTCACAGTCTGTCCATTAGCTTTCCCATTTGCTGTCTTCCTGTCTACTTACATCAACTCTTCTTAATATTTAAGCACTTTTCAGGAAATTCAGTTTTAAAAAGACAGCAAAGGAGCTTTGAATTGGCAAAATCCCCCACATTGCAGAAGGGATGCTAATCTAAAGAAAGACACTATTATCTTAGTAATTTCCAATTGTTCCTGGAACCATTTTACTGCAAAGTCCACTGCCAGCTATTAAGTAGAGGAGACTCATTTTGGATGCCAGAATTAGCTGAAATTAAGATCCTTTGACATCTTCTCACAGAAAAAAGTCAGTTTCAGTGCAAACAATCCAGAATTTAATAGATTATGACAGGCTATAAAGTTCTATGCATTTGAAAGAAAAGCCTTTGCTCGTGGAATAATGTGTTTCTAATTTACACATAATAGGCCATGAAGCTATGACTATAGAAGGACATTAAAGTAATAAGGAAACTCCAGTTATAGACACCTTCTGTAAAATCTTAAAGATAATGATTAAGGCAGTCATTTTCCTAAGTACCTTATAGAGCTAAAGCTAAAATGAAGGTGTCCAGAATAAAGCAAAGAGAATGGAAGAGCAGTGGTTTCAGGGTAGAGGGTGAGGAAAGCGCTTTTGAGATAGCTGTTTAACCAGAGGTGGTGGGTTTTACTAAACTTCATTAATGCTGTACTTATGGAATAACCGCCAAGGGCCCAGAACTGGCTGCTTTTCCACGAAAGAGGAAGAATCCCCAAAGATCTGATCAAGAAGAAGGCAGTGTGATTTGTGTGGATAAACCCTTCTCCAATAACAAAGAAGGTAAATTCTACTTTGCCTTAACCTTCTATACTCACCATTGCCCAACTTTTATACACTCTACCTAAGATTACTCATCTCTACCCAAGAATAACACAATACAAAATGAACCCACTGGATGCTCTCATTATTTCAAAAAGTTTCAACACTACTATGCTATTAAAAATGTATACTAAAAGGCAAAGAAAATGTAGAACATGTCATTTGGCATGTTTTTATACCATATGTTGATATAGAGGTAGGGAAAGTGGCTCACGCAGAATATGTTTGTAAAGGAAGTCACATGAGTCACTTCTCGGCCAATTAGTATTTTCCTGCCCTTTTTCTGGAGATCAATTTCCCAGGCATAAGTTACGATAAGCTAGAATCCTGCTTGCTGTCTAGAAAATGACTGGAATCTTGCTCTGTTACTGTTTTGCCCATACTGTAGGTAGTCAATAAATATTGAGCACTCAGGCAATAGGAGGCCTGGCAGCTTTGTTCTTTTCATTTTTTTTCATAAATGTCTCCGGTAGAAATTTCATGGCAATCTTCTTTTTTCTGTCTGCATTGCAAAAAATATTTTTTGAGCACTCTGTATGTGCCAACCACGTTCTGAGTCCTGGAATTGAGGTCCTGGGATGGGACTTCCATTCTGGAGGGAGCAGTGGGAAGGTGGGAGATAACCAAACAACTCAGAAAATAAGATAATTTCCCTTTGGGCCTCAGTTTCCTCATTATTATTCTTAAGCCTTGGTGCTTTTTGGCTTGTTGGGGTCTCTTCCACGACAGGGACCATTCTTAGCCTTGAGCTTAACTGAGCATGCAGACAAAACACAACAGAACAAAACCCAACAACCCAGATGGCAGAGGATACGAGTTGGGGGACGGCACCTCCCACCTAGGACCCTGCTATTCGGTCAGTCTGGTATTGAAGAACCCCATGTAACCATAGAAGAGTAGAAAGAGTCCAAATAAAACAAAGAAATGTTTACATCAGCAGCTTTGCTTTCCCATCTCTTCCTGACTTGCTCAAGAGGCATGGCATTCAGTTACGAGATAGTATTTCCTTCTTCGCCTTCTTTGGTGAAGTGTCTTTGTGACATGAAATAACTGGGCAGTCAGGTCAATTCAGGTAAAGAAAACAAACCCAGCTAAATCAGTTGTTTGGCATCAAATAAAAAGATAATCTTTTTTTTTTTAACCTTTCAGTGGTTCTGTTATCTTGAGGTGTTTTGGAATCCACTTATTAATAACTCAGATTTCTTGCATGAAAGAGTTTAATTGGATGCTTTCTTACTCCTCTGTGCTCACAATGCCTCAACCATTAATAAAATTTCCAGAAATAAGATCAAGCGTCATTGTGCTCCCCCATTCATTTGTAATGTTCCATAGTTTTCATTATCCTCACGAGAGGATCTTACCTAAATAGCACAAGAATTTCCTTGTTGGAGGAGGACTAGGTTTTACTCTTCTCAGTATCCTAAGGACTTGAACCCTCAGCTCCACTAAACACCATTCTGGCCAAATCAAGGGATGCTGGGTAATGAGAGGGTGATCTTTAGTGTGGAGAAGCAGCCTTGGTTTGTGGTTACAAGTGAGATCAGCTATCATTACAGCTGGGTTTCTAGAAAACTAAACTCCTGAATAGAACAAACTTTGGCCTTTGAACTCCTCTGTGATTTCTTTCAGGGTAGGTCCACGTAGCAGATAATCTTGCTCATTTCCTTGCAGAACTTCTCATATGGAATTTCAGAGTTGGAAAGAAGCTTAAAGGTTATTTAGCCTTATCCTCACTGCTCCCAGATACAACATTTGTATCTCTTAAAACATCAAACTTAGTTTCAAATAAGTCACCAGTTTGTGCTATATGAAAAATGCATGGCCCAGATATGCCCAATGAGATTCATGCAGAGATTCCATGGATGTGGGTCTCATATGCATTTTTAAAGTAAAAAGAACCAGATGAAATTAAAACCAGTAATATGGTTTATTTAACCTAATAGTCCCAAATATTATCATTTCAACATGCAATCAATAAAAATACTAATGAGATTTTTACCATTTTTTAAAAATATCCTAAGTTTTTAGAATCTGGAGTATTTTATACTTGCAGCAAGTTTCTATTTGGATTCATCACATTTCAAGTGCTCAATAGCTGCATGTGGCCGGTGACTGTTGTATTGGACCCTCAGGGTAGATTGGGCAACAGTCTGAGATAATTCAGAGAAGAGAGATGTCACAGACTTGTGCGGATTGGAAAAAGCTTCATGAAGGAGGAAGCTTTGGGACTGGGCCTTGAAGGATAATATTAACAAATGCTATCGATAACCATAATATTAATAAACACCAGGCATTTATTACATGCTTACCACATGCCTGACACTGTGCTAACCACTAGGGGTCAGTAGAGAGGAAAAGACAGACTGAAGGGGGTGGGGGCAGGGATACCAGCTGCAGCAAAGAAAGCAGAGGCCTGGAAGAGGCAAGGTATCTGCTGGGGCAGGGGTGGGGGGCGGGGGGCTGCAGAAGGGAGAACGTGAGTAGAATAATTTGATACCGGACTTGCAGAAAAATAGCAGAAGGAAAGGCAGGAAGGTAAGTTGGAGCCAATCTTAGAGGCAGCTTGAATGTTCAGAAGGGGATTTTATTTGTGATTCAGTGCGAAAGTGAGGCGACAGCACAGAACACTCCCTGAGTACTTTGTGGCAGGTGCTTTTCCAGTGCTGAGCCTGCAGGAGCTCACCATGAAGTCGGCGGTTTTACCTATACTATTCCTATTTTTACAGATGAGGAAACAGAGGCACAGAGAGGTCAGGGAATTTCATTTGGTTACACAGTATGTGGCAGAGCCTGGATACCAACCCAAGTGTTCCTGGCTCTAAGCCTGTGCTCTTAACGGCTCACGGTGACCATGGATTTTGGAACCAGAGATCCGGATTGCTCCTGGGCTCTGCACCCACTCCCTGTGGCCTGAGGCAGTTTCCTGAGCCTTGTGACGCCTCGGCTTCCTCCTCTGTGACGATGGGGCATATCCCTTCTCTCTTAAAGCGTCACCCTGTGGATGGAATGACACTGGGCAATGAAAATGCCAATTCTGCTGCATGGCTTAGAGCAAGCGGCTGATAAATGCTGGTTGCCCTACAAGAGGCAATGGGGAGCCATTTCTGGCCTCTAAGCAAGCAGAATGGGGTGACTGGACATACCTTTTAGGAAGATTTATTTTGGAAATACCTGTCTTCTGTAATTAGTCTTCTGAGATGGAATGGAGCAAGGAGAGGCCAGTTAGGAAGATATGGCAGCAGTCCAGATAAGAAGTAGTGACAGCCTGTGCTGGGTCTGTGGCAGGGAGAATATGAATATATTATCTAAGCATAGGACTTTAGAGCTAGAGCAGTTCCTCTGGATCATATTGTCCAAACTACCCTCATTTTGTAGTACGAAAGAGCCCATACTTAGACTTAAATGGCCTGTCCAAGCATGGGATTAGATCAGGTCTCCTCATTTTCTCGTTCACTGAGCTTTCTTTGACTCACGGCCTCAACTCAACACTAGGATAATAAACTAACTCAATAAAAATAAAGTATCTCAGTTTTGTGTAAACCATAGACCTTCTACTTTTCAAGTAGCTTTCATGGGCATTAATCTCATTTGATTTTGTCAGTGGCAATCCCCTCCCACTCCTGGGAAAAGTAGGGAGACTGCAGTTAGCACAATACCCGTACTGAAGATGAGCAAACAGTAACACAGAGAGAAGTGATCCTTATTTTTGACCCAAATCTTCTCACATTTATTTCTGAATTAGTTTGGGAAAAAACAAACGAACAACTAACTAAAGCCTATATTGGTTTTGAAATGTTACAAAAATGTTGCTACAGGGACAATATACACAAAATTTCATCCTAGGCAGACTTTCATGGAGGCAGAAAGGCTCAGAAATGTACTTGTATTCATATCTAAAGGTTAATGATTAGGGTTCACTTTAAATTGTGTCCAAAGGAAGACCTTATTGTCTGATCAATGGAAAAGTTTATTTTTGTGGTTGTCCTGATTTAAAGGTGGTGAACAAGCATATATTTTGTTTAGAAAATATGTTGAGATGCTATCTCTTTCTGTCTCCTATATAGTGTGGCGGGAAGAAAGCAAACAATGTTCATAGAATTAATTTTCCTCTCTAAGACGGAACACTAAATTCGTCCACAGGAGGGCGTAGAAAATATCACATGCTCTTCTAGAAAACAGACACTAGGTGGCGCCACACTGCTAATTTTCTTCATTTCTATTTTTAATTTCTTTTTCTTTTTTCCTTTTTAAATTCCTTTGTTTGGTTGCATTGTTAATGGGCTAGCATTAGCCTTGCAGAAAAGTGTTTTTATTTTCCTATACTTTCCTTAATACTTTTGGGTGTCTCATTATGCCTTTATAAAATGATGCTAAGAAGGATTTCCCTTTACGTTATAGAGATTTACTTGTGCTTTTGAAGAATTTTTCAGGACATTCAAGTATGGGTTCAGATTGAGTTTTACTTTTTGGCTTGTCATTACCTCAGATCCTTTAGATTTTTGCTGAAAACTTCATTTAATTTTATTTCAGGAGAGGAGACATAATTCTGAATCATATCAAGGTTGCAGAAATGTAACAAAACCCGAAAGCTGAAGAGAAAAATAGATATCAGTAGAGAATCTAGCAATGGATTCTCCTATGTGGATTTGTGTAAAGAAGTTCTCCAAAATTATTTACTTAGTCTTTGTGCCTGTGAGTTATACTTTTCTCTGGAGTTTGGATTCCTAATTATAAAAGTGAGGCAGTTCCTTTAAATGCCCTCAATGATCTCTTCCAAATCTCAAAAATTATGAGTTTTAGAGTATATTTGTGCCCCATGCCCCAAGCACACCATTCTTGAACATATCCGCCTAAGCTATGATTAAAAAGAACATATCTGGGTAATTCTCGGAGGCACAACATATGCCATTATGAGCCCCAACTAGCTTTTTAATTCACGTTACTCTCCTGCAGTTCTTGTGTGAATAAAGCGAATGCAAAGGACTATGCTGACTGCCCTTGCAGAATCACATACATGGGGCAGAACTTGTTCAGCTTACTTTGCCTGCCTAGAGACATTGAAACCAACTTTGGCCCCATCCCTTACTGGAGATCCTAAACCATTAATCAGCAAAAAGGCATTGAGCTCAGAGCTAGCAGACACCATGCTGGCTATGTGGACAGGTAAGAGGCTGGGCCCTGGGAAGCTCACAATGGATGGAGGACAGAGCTCTGTCATTAGGCAGTTAGAAACAGTGGAGAATAGATTTTAAAAGAGACCAACTCTGTGTCCCTGGCTTAACCTCTGACCAAACTTTTGCCCAGTTGTTGTTTTGAGAGGTGATGTAAACTCACCGCTGGGGACAGCCTGGGGTTGTGGGGAAATCAGGGAAGCTGTGATAGGAAAGAACAGGGGGTGACTGGGGAAGGTTTTAAAAATTGTTTAACTTTCTTTGCCTATTGATAGCAAATGTTGGGCATCATGATCAAAAAAGGCATTATGTTTTCTAAGGAACAAAATGAAGTGGGATTGCCATAAATATATTAAGATCTCATAGACCTTAACTAGCCTGAAAGCTAGGGATATCTGGAAGTCTGGAAGGCAGCAGGCAGAACAGGGAATAAAACTCCTTGTCATGGCGGACCTCACGATGTCCACTGGTGCTGCCAAAACCTCCCATGAGCACACCATCGCAGTGAACGGTGCATAACGGAGCCATTCCAGTGCCCAGGCTGGTAATGGTGGGCTTCCTTCTAACCCTTATGCAGAAAGTGAATCATTAAGCAAGAGTTGTGGGTTTTTATACATGCTGTGCCGACCAGCCACCAAGTCCGACTGGCTAGATGAGCAGCCTACTGAAGGTCATGAGGCATACTGCTGCTTCAGTATGGGGCGGACTTAGCATAGTTTTGTGCCTGCTGTCTTCTAGGCGCTGGAGGAGGTGGTGTGAACAGTTCCCCATGCGTGCTCGGCTCCCTACTGGCGCCTCCCGAGGAGGTGGCTGAGAGCCAGTGGACTATAGCAGCACAGGCCTCCCTGAGCCCCGGGCCCCTCTGAGAAATGGGAGTGGTCGTGGGGCGTGCAGAGGCCCCGCTCTCCTGGGGCAGGAGTGCGAGTGGGCCATGGGGAAACGGAAGACTGGAAGCGAGGGGTGTAGAATCTGAGTTTGGAGGTTGAGGCAATAAAACAAGGACAAAGGCTGGCAGGGGCAGCAGCAGCCAGCCATGCAGGCACATCAGTTTATGCATCACACCTTTGTGAATCGAGAACAGCTCATTTAGGTTGAAGGTGGCCGCCAAGAGTGGTGATCACACAGGTGTGGTGTTCCCTAGCAATGCCCTGGCCTCCCCTCCTTCCAGGTTGCTCTCACAGCAGTGGTTCCCGAAGGGGGTGCCTTAGCATCTTAGCGCCAAGAGACGTCCATGGTTTGGGAGAAACGTTTCTGCATCGGATTCGTTTGGGCAATGCCAAATTAAACAAAGTAAATAAAATTTCTTTGCTGCTTGGAATGTTTAATATGCTACCATACATTATAACTCCTTAAAAGGAGATTTGTTATGTAGGGTTTCCCCCACATTTTTTGAGGTCAGAAACTTTTTGTTTTTCTTCTCCTTTTTACCATGGGATATCACAACAAAAATGTTCTGAGAAAAATATCCTGGAAAACAATATCCTAATGCATGACAGCTATTTTATTTCAGATTAAATTCTATTTTAGTAATTTTTGGTGTGCAAGTTCAGTATAAAAGAATTAATAAATAATGGAATGCGTCATTCACCCAACTTATTGGGTGACATGGAAGCAAAAGCAGAAGGTTTTTTCTGATTCATTGATTCAAATCAATGAATCATTATTTGTGAGCATAGACACCCTCTTGAAAGATTATTTTTCTCTTCATCAGCTACCCTAAATCAGCTCTGCACCCCCACACTTAGGCCTTGCCTAAACAATGTCACTGCCTTGGAACCCAGTGTCATTTTGGCTGTCCGACTGAGCATCTCGTGTGCGGTGAGAGTCAGAAGAATAAATACAGGTCCCAATTTCCCAGTCCAAGACAGTGCGAATTGATATTACACAGTAAAATGCAATGAGATTAAATCAATAACATCTGCAATAAGGCATAATGAAGGTAAAATTATATCTCTGGCTTCCTGAACAGCTGTGAATCTATTTTTAATGATCCTCATTTTTGGCAGTCAGCTAACAACTTCTAAAACATCCTAGAAATTGGATTGTTAAGCAGATGAGCGCTGTAGTGGCTTGGAATGTCATTAATTTCATTCGTCTTATCCATCCGCATGGGCGAGACAGGGGCATCAAGAACTCATCCACCCATCCGCTCCCCTGAGCACCCAACTCCCACCAGCTTTTGGGTGACCCAGCAAATGCTGGAGCAGCAGGGCAGGGCAGCTGCAGGAAGAGGGGCTCTCACGGTGGGGGGTGGGGGACATGGACTGTTAAATTAGGGAGAGAAAGGCAATGTCTTCACTTTTCTTATGCCAATTGCAGCATATAATTGTCTTTTGTGTCTACAATAGGGTATTGGAACCTCATGACCACATGGCGGTGAGCCAATAGAATGATCCCCATTCTACCGGTAGGGCCCTTGGTTGCTGCAAGATTGCTCTGTCCAAGACGTGGGCAGGGACACACAACCAAGCGCAGGCACCAGGACTCACCCAGCTTCCCATTCCGCAGCCAAAGCTGCTGCCACGACCGGCTGGTTTGAATAATAGCTGTGGGAAAGGCCCTGTGGGAAACTTGTTATTGGGGAAATATGAACACACAGGATTAGCCATGCTTTTCTTAGCCGCCTGGCACCTTTACATTTTGCTAGAGCTTTTAAGCGACACCACGCCTGCAATTCAGGCAGTTGATCCCTTTGGCTAATCGTGTTATGTGAGCTTCACTTCTCTGGGCTGGTGGGGACAGGGTGGTGGTGGTGGGGGGCACCCACCCTCCAGCACCCCACAGACAGGCTGCTTTGAGTCCCCATTCAGGCTACTGTCTAGGAGACCAGGGGGCCCCAGGCTACATGGTATTCCAGAGCATTGCAGCAGAGGGTAGAAATTTACCCTTTGGATTGCCTCACTGCCTGAGTGAGAGCGGAGAGAAGGAAAATGTATGCCTTATTGTCTTTCCTGTCCTGGGAAGCTTACAATGTTGAGAGAGACTATTTTGGTGCAGAAAATAAAGCTGTAGCTAAGATAATTGCCCATTAGTTATGGGCTGACCCCTTGCCTGGCTTGCTTCTAGCTGAGGGGCAGAGGCTTTGTGCCTGAAAAAATTGATAATAAAGGCGTGGCTGGGGCAGGAATTTTATGGTGAGGGGTGGGGGTGGAAATGGGAGTGACGAGTGTTTGGATTGGGGAAAAGAGTCTGGTCCCGGAGAGCTGTTCTATGATGAAGGTGTTCTGAGTTGTTGGCTAAGGAGGTAAAGGTGACCTGTGGCAGTCTGGAGGCTGGTAAGGAAGGGAGAGACACAATGGAGAGAAGAGGGAGTTTTGCACACATATCAGGAAATAGGAGTTACAGTGTAACAGTATTACTAAGTGCTAATGAGCAAAACAATGTCTGACATGCTGAAAAACCAAGTTTTCATCTCAGGACACGGGCAATGGATTAAGGTTCGTGCAAAGGTGGACGAGTGATGCTCAGAAAGAGAAGTCGGGGGGGGGGGGAGACCCAGGGAAAAGTGGAGAGCTGGACCTGCCGTGTGGATGGGGACCAGGGCCCTGCAAGCACCAGGGGCCAGGAGACAGTGCCACGAGAGGACATGGGGCTGGGTGTCCCGTGGTCCCCCCCTTGCCACTGTGCCAGGCCCTGGCTTGGTGAGTCACAAGAGGAGGGCCTCTCCCAATATGCAGAGGAAATCTGGCTCCTCTTCCCGCAGTGGTCTCTCCACCAGCTACTCCCATGTGTGCTAAGGGACAACGTTGTTGTGGTTTGAAAGAAGCTCTTACCAGGAGCACTTAACTTGCTTGCTTAAGAAGAATACTTACTGGCCACCCAACGTTAACTGAGGACGTGCCTTTCATCCCACCACAAACTAATTGCCAGCGATGCAAAACCTCACTCCTTCCGTGTTTAATGCACAGTTTAATGAGGGCAAATAGGGTTTTCCTTATGTGTCAGCATCAATCTATTGGCTCACTGTGTTCAGAAGGACTCTGAAGCTAGATCCAGGTTCATGGGAAAGAGTGTTGCATTCAGTTAAAGCCTGCCCTGGATGAGAGGGGCAGAGGGGTGCCCCTTTCTCCATTTGCAGAGGTGTTTGCATGGTAAGTGCAGCTGAAGCTTCAAACACCAAGGGGACTTCAGACTCATAAGTGAGGGACTTGTGTGGATAGAAAAAATCTCAAAACACAACCACTACAGGTTTTGAAAGTATCAAGCATCAAATTCACTGCTAATAAGGCTTATCTGGAGGAATGGAGACTCTGAAGGATGGTGAAGTAGATGCCAGAGGGACAGGCTAGACTGCTAGACTGCCCAGGTAACCTGATTTAAAATAAAGGACTGGGGATTCGGAGCTACTACCAGCCAGGCATATTAGCTGAAGGCTATTTTCCTTCCATTTTCAACAGTGAAGGGAAAGCAAGTTCAAAGAGACAGGGTAGGTGAGACATAATGTATACACACATAAGGTGGCACATACTAACACGTGTGGGTGTGGGTAGACTTACATGCATCACATTTGCATTGTCTGTATTGTATACAGACGATAACAATTTAGAGCACAAGGAACCACAAACCATACTCCCTTGCCGGTCTGGCTCAGGTAGTTGTCTTAGTTAACTAATTAAAGGCAAATGACCCGAAGGCAGCCAACCGAAACCCAGGATGAGAGGGAAGCCACCTGCTGGTTAGATACCCAAACCCCGACTTCACGGTAAGCTGAGAACCCCTGGTACCTCCAAGTGTGAGCCACAGAATCAGGCGGTTTGTCTTGTGTTTCTGGCTGCTTTGTGGTACCGTGAGTTTCAGTTAGTTCTGAGAGGACATGCACGGCTTGAGTAAATTAAAGCAGAGCTTAAGAATTTGAACACGAAGGTATCTATTGTTTCCCGAAATAGTCTACGTGTTAACCTCTTTCTCCTAATGCTCATTCCTGAATAAACTGCATTGCATTGGTAGCATATTGTGATGCTAATAAACACTGGGATTCTGTTTTAAATTGAAAAGCCAGAGAAAATGCCCAGATTGGCTAATTTACCTTATACAAATTATATATATATAATAATTATATATATATAAATTCCACATTTGGCATGGAATTTACTCCCTGGCCAAGGCACCTTGTGTCCATAAATGGAATTAAGAGATGGGCCACATGTCCAAGGAGGGATCAGCTTTAGGGGCCGGAGTTAAAGGATCAGTTGGTCACCACTGCTCTCCTTCCGGGTTCTGTGTAGACATCAGTACTCACGCTAATCCATCAATACTCACACTAATCCATCAATACTCACGCTAATCCATCAATACTCATGCTAATCCATCACAGCAGCCCCCTCCCACCTCTCCCCTACCCCCACTCCCCCACCTCAGCCCACCCCTCCTCTCCTCACACTCCCACCCCACCCCCCTACCTGGCCCCTCCCACCCCACTCCACCTCAGCAGGGAAAAGAACCTCAAAATTGTTCTCTAGACAGCACACTAGCGTTCCCTACAACTTCAAGTGAAACCTATTTGCAGCCTATATTTAGGGCACTTGTCTCACTACAGCTCAAGTGTATGCTCTTCATAGAATGTCAATTCCATTTAGATGTTGCCTTTGCATTTAGCTAGCTGCTGAGATTGGAAAACCTCCTGCCTAAGTGATTAAACGTCAAAAGCGTACCTGACACTTTGACGTACCTGACACTTTGAGCCCTTTGTTGTTCTCCCTGGATGTGCCGGTCTGAATCTGTGGCGGACCCCAAAGAAGCCATGTCCTTTAACCTTCATTCAATATTGCTGGCTGGGAGATTTTTTATTGCTCCCAGGGAGATGTGACTCACCTGATTGTGGGTGATAACTTTCGATTAGATGGTTTCCTGGAGGTGTGTTCCAGGTGGAGCTGCTTGATGGAGCCCTTTAAAAGGGAACTATTTTGGAGCAAGCTACAGAGTCCACCAGCCAGTGACCTTTGGAGATGAAGAAGGAGAAGGCCCCTGGAGGAGCTTCGTGAGAGCAAGAGGCCTGGAGAGGAAGCTAGCAGACATGCCATGCTCACCATGCGCCTTTCCACTTGCGAGAGAAACACTGAACATCATCAGCCTTCTGGAACCAAGGTATATTTACCTGGATGCCTTAGTTTGGACATTTCTATAGACTTGCTTTAATTTGGACATTTTCTCAGCTTTAGAATTGTAAACTTGCAACATAATAAACTCCCTCTTTTAAAATCCATTCTATTTCTGGTATATCACATTCTGGCAGCTAGCAAACTAGAATACCCTCCAAAGTGGTATAACAGAGGAGTTCTTAACTTGGGGGTCCATGAATCCCAAGGAAGTTCATGCACATAATTTAAGGAGGGTCTTTGATCTCAGATGTGAACAATGTATTTTATTTTCACTCACTTCTAAGGGAAAATGAACATTTCCTTCGTTTATGAGTGTCAGCAGCAGACTGGCGCTGGTTTTGTCATCAGTAGAAAGCCCAGGCTTCAGCACGTTGTAGTTGCTGGAGACCACACTTGGAGAATCACCTGCTCATTGTGACTTTGAAATCACAACACTTCTTAAAGCAGCTGCTTGTTCCTGTAATTTAATGGGTCATAATAGAGGTATGCACACTAACACATCACAAATATGTTTTCATAAATGTTCTGATAACTGTACTTTAAAATGGGTTTTCTTTGCCAGCCTATGTATGCTATTCTATACATTTAAAACAGGATTCTGAGAAGAACATCTATGAATAGAAAGAGCACCCCTTCCTTGAAGAGGCCTGAGTTACAGCCCTTGCTAAACAACTTTTGTCAAATCCCTTCATTTGTCTATTTCCTGTTTTGGGGAATTTTTTTTATTGAGATAGAATTCCCATACCATAAAGTTCATCATTTTAAAGTGTACAATTCAGTGGTTTTTAATATATCCACAATATTGTGCAACCATCACCACTATCTAAATCTGTGACATTTTCGTCACCCCAAAAAGAAACCCATTAAGCAGTCACTCCCCAGCCATCAACCCCCCTCCTGCACTCACTAATCTCTGTCCCTATAGATTTGTCTGTTCTGGATATTTTATACCTATAGAATCATACAATATATGGTCTTTTGTATCTGGTTTCTTTCACTTAACATGATGTTTTCAAGATATATCCATGTTGAAGCATGTATCCAGGCTTTATTCCTTCATATGGCTGAGCAAAATTCCATTGTATGGATGTGCCACATTTTGTTTATCCATTGTGGTCAAATCTGTTTAAAGTTCTAGTCTCCACACTCTCAAAATGAAGGAACCAGGTTAGATTATGGCTAAAGATTCTTCTGTCTTTCAAACTCTGCTTTTGCACCTTCCTTTTAGCCCCTGCTGCATTGTTTTTTATAAAGCTCGACTTAAGCTCTATTTCAGTGCAAAGTCTGACCTGTCAAGCCCCTGAGTAGGCATTTTGCAATTTCATCTGTTCATATTTGCCAAAAAAGAAAAGGAAAAACTGGATTTAGACATGTTCTTGGTCTTGAGCTGCATTCCATTGTAATAGGACCTCCTGAACACGGTATTTTGGTTAAGGTGTGGCCCAAGTGAGTGAGGGTGGGCCTTAATTCAGCTCACAGGAGTCCTTAATAGGAGAAGAAATTCAGACGTAAGAGAAAAAGCCCCAGGGAGGAGCTGAAGACAGAAGTCAGTGGAAGCCAGAAGAGAAAGGAGAGGACATCGCCATGTGATGCAAGGGTGAGCCCCAAGCCAACATACCCCAAGGATTGCTGGCAGCCAGCCCCAGAATGCGGCAGACTTCAGGGGGGAAATATCACCTTTCTGCTGCTTTTGTTTTGGACCTCTCCGAGCCTGAAAAGCATCAACTGGTAAAACCCCATTGTCTATGGTGGGCCATGGTGGTGCTCAGTGGCTGAGTTTTCGCCTGCCATGCCAGAGACCCGGGTTCGATTCCCAGTACCTGCCTGTGCAAAAAAAAAAAACCATTGTCTAAACCAATTCTGTCCTAGAAGGCTGGAAAAACAAGCTACCTAGTTCAAGCAATATAGGTAGATGATGGAAAGTTGAATACCATCCTCCTTTCTCCAGTTAAGCTCACAGTATTACAGCAGCCAGCCAAAATATAATGTGCTGGGCTGTACATGATTTTTCAAGGTATATTCAATGGAGAACTCCTTTTTAAGAATACATAGTATTTTGTATGGCCTAGGGAACAATTCAAGTTTTATTCTAAGATTCTCCCTCTGCCTTTCGTAATGCTTAATTAGAAAAAATTTTCATCTGTCACTTGAAAATTTTAGCAGACCACGACAGCTTACTTCCAGAAGCCTGTAAAGAACCAGAAAGATAAAGGAGGAGAAAAGGGACTAGTAATAAATCCTCAAATTGTATAAGTACAAAGCATCGCTAACAGTTCACTTGAGGATGTGAGACCACTTATTAAATTATTGATGTTCACTATTGTCTTTATTCGATTATACAGTAGCACACACTAACTACAATCAGAAATAACACAAAGGTTCCCTGTGCAGCACAACAAATACAAATTTAAGGTAAGAAACTGTGAACTCCTTTTCATATTATTTACTGTTATGCTGTCTACGATTCCCTAAATACATACCCAAAGAAGGAATCCTCCGTGTTTCACTCCCGCACCCCATCTTTCTCTGACAGCAGCTAAGTCAGTCCCATTTTCCTTTGTTACATAACCACACTCTCCATCCACTCTTCCGTCTCCTTTCTAGTGCTCTCGCCAGGACCAAGGTGTCTCACGGGTACGACACCTCATCACGCCTCCTGGCACACAGTGTGAAGCGTTTACTGTTCTTAGCCCAGAACAGTCTTTGCTTGAAAATACTTTAGATCCTTTTCCCTGGGAGATAAACCAGGAAATCTGAAAATGTATACCTAATCTGTCATAGCCCTGTCACCCAATTCAATCCTCTCTAAACAAAATCCTTTTGGTGAGAGGAAGACAATATCCTGTTTCATAAATAATTTTTTCCACCAACCTTAATCTGCTGCCTATGAATATTAATGAATCTCATCGATTCATGTCTCCATTTTATCCAATATTAGACACCTTCCGAGAAAGCTAGCTGTCAAGGTTGTGAAGGAACCTATTTCACTTTCACATTAAATTAGAAAAATGAAAAAGAGTGACATCTTTGGCTGGTGGGTTTTAAGAGACACCCTTGAAGCCCTACTCTCTGATTCATTTTAAATGTAAATTACAGGTGATTTCCTAAATTACAGGTGATCCTTACTTACCAGTCCAGGAAGGTAGTTGGTTCTTTTCTGTTTGTTCCACACGAGAGCTGTTCCCATGGAAAATATTGGAGAGCCGCTAAATATGATTCTTTTGCCAACTATGAACCCTTCGCTTGCTTTTTAAGTGCCTTCCTTATTGGGTCTAGGTTGAGTTCTTATGGGATTTTACTTTCTTTGGCTATTCCTGCTCTTAAATTTTTTCCTTACAAACTGCAGATTAAATGAGATTGGTCTCAGGGCTGCCGCTGGTGCATAAGGAAACTTAATGAAAGTTAGAAAAGTGCTCTTCTAATTAGAAGACTGATGAAAAAGGCATTCCCTCTGAAAGGACACAATAGAAAAAGCAGACCCCCTAGGGTGGACATAGAGGGTACTCAGAGAGTACCAGGATCCATTTCAGTACCCACTTCCCTCTCCATGGGGTGCCAAGGTTAGTTCTTATCAAATCTTTCACACTTCCCTTAGCTTGTTTCTTGGATCCCAGGTGTTTCTGAGACACCAGAGGCATGCTTTTTATATTAGCTTCCTCTTGATTCCATTTCATTTTTTTCATGCTTCTCTCTTTTTCTAATATTAATGTTAAACTCCTTGTTTATCTGCCAAGTTTTGCGGAAGCAAAACCCCGAATTCATCTTTATGTCTTTGATCGATGTGAATAGGACCTTGAATAACATCTTGGGGTTTTTTGTTTGTTTATTTGGTTGGTTGATTTTTAAATACATGTTTTCATATGTTCAAAAGGTTGCTTGCCCACAGCATCATTTTTGTTTAATGGCAAACATATGTCCACCTGCCAGAGGAGGCAGTGTTATTTGAAGGGGTCTAGAAAAACTGGCTCAAGCTCTAAATATAGTCTTTTTTTTTTTTTTTGGTCACTCAAGCCTGAAATTCCACCTTAAAGGTTTATTCTTTGGACTTAAATAAATGCAGCCCAGTTGCAATAATAATATCCTTTGAAAGAACTGAGCAGATGATATTAGTCATTGATACTTTAGTGAGAATTAGTTAATAAACTCCCACTCCAATGGCAGCTATTTGAGAGAAGAAAGAGGGTCCTGGACATGTGATGCACTAACTCCCTGATAGACAGGCCTGGGTGGGCTGGTGCAGAAACCCCTTTGAGCATGTTGTGCATTTTTTTCAGGGATCTTTCATAGAACAACGAACACAGAAGGCAAACTTCCCGTGTTTTTCTCTAAAGCCGCCCCAGGGTGGAGCAAAGAGATCTAACTGTCCAACTGTATTGCTGTTTCCCAGGTGATTGATGCAGGACTCCTTCCTAACCCCTTGGAGCAGCTGAGAACTTGGGCCTAGGCCAATCTCCGTCTGTTTTGGTGTGTCTGATAGAAACACTGAACTTCCCATGGTTGGTGATGTTGGCAGGGCAAGGCATACGCCTGCAAGGAATTTATTTTCCACTTGAACATGGCCATCTGTGGAAAGATTTTTGAGAAACAGTTCATTGATGCAAAGAATGTTGACAAAATAAGGGTCCTTAAAAATCATCATCAGTTTAGCTTCTCAGAGTGGGTCAGACACACATTTGGAGGCACAAAGTCATGAGTTCTGTACAAATTTAGCCTTGGTGCCTCTTCCTGGAGTGTTTTTTTGTTTGTTTTTTTTTTTTGACAATAACAAATGTAAACCACTAGTTTTTTCTTTTTCTTTTTTTCCCTTCGGCAGGCACTGGGAATCGAACCCGGGTCTCCAGCATGGCAGGCAAGAACTCTGCCTGCTGAGCCACCACTAGTTTTAACTTCAAATAAGCATGACTATTTTATGGAGTGGAGGGAGGCGGTCGCATAGAATTATAAGGAGCACCACAGGAAGTGAATACTTTATCACAGAAAACATAGGTGAGAGGGACACAGCACATCCAGGCCTGTGTTTTTCAGATGGGATTGTACTTCAGAATCACCCGTAGAACTTGAAACAAAACTTGGAAACAATCCTGGTGCCAGGCCCCTTTCCAAATGGATTCAGGTGTATTGATATGTTTTAAGGCTCCGCATGTGATTCTGAGGTGCAGTCAGGATTGAGAACCAGGAGATTCCAGCCCAGCTGGAGCTCAGAGAGTGAAATGCCTTGCCCGAGGTCACACAGGAAAGTGTGTATGTTAATTCCAGTGGCAACATAAGGAAGATTCCATTTACGTCCTCTGAATTCCCTGCCACTGGAAATAACATACACGCTTTCCTCTCTCCATAGGTTTCTCTACAGTTCTTGCTACTATGAAATATTTGGGGCCAAAGACGGATCAAAGCCCTAGAGGAAAGAAGGTAACTCATGTGCACAGAGTAGGCATCACGGCTCTGTTGCTTCAACTCCATAGACATAGCAGCCAGTGGTCAGTGTCTGTAGGACAGCGGACACTTTCCCTGGAAATCATTATCTCTCCAGTCCTGATGGCAAGTGCAGTCTGCTCAGATGGGAGAGACCCAGTGTATCCCATCTTACAAGGGCTATTGCTTACCTGGTCTGCTTTCTTGAGGCCAGGCCCTTTTCTGTATCTGTTCTCTTCAGGTTCACTCCTCAACAACATCTGAAGATGGTCTTTCAACTCAGAACTTCATAAAAGTGATGGTGAATTCATCAAGATTTAGAAAAGCCACCTGATGGAATATACTATAAACAGTTTGCTAAATATCTAACTACAGGCTGTGTAACACGTTAGGTAGGTGATTACACAAAACAAACCACAAAAACTGCAGGGAGGATCTTGGTGCAGTGGTTAGATCAGGCTTGCCAGCCAGGCAGACAAGAGTTCTGCTCCTACTGCTGTGTGATCTTGGACAAAGAACTTAACCTCTCTGAGACTTGCTTCTTCCAACTGAAAATGAATCATATTAAATCCTATTTCATAAACTTTTCTTGAGGAGTAAATGAAATGATGCAGATAAAGGTCTTAGCATATAGCTGTAGCACATAGTAGGTGTGAAGTAATAATAATCATTAGCTGTTATTAATCCTTTCCTTCCCTCTGCTGCCACTCCAGGAAGTAATGGAGGCTTTAGCCAAGAGTAACTAAAGGGAACATTTCTGTCCAGATTTCTGTAGTCAGCCTCTATGCTAAACAGGCCCCCACCCCATACAAAGCCTAGCAGCTAGGCTGGTCATCTCTCTGTAACAGGGCTAATGTATTAATTTAGAAGACGTGTCTGTCCCTGTCTTGGCTGCTCAAATGTTATACTATGAGCATGAGTTGGGACTGCAGTGCAGATTTGCTTCCTGATCAATTTGGGCAAGGCTAGAAGATGACGTTCTTTATATTTCTTCCAATGTGAGTCCAGAGAAGTGACCTCATGATGGTGTCTCTGGCCTCCCTTGCAGCAGCTGGAGAGAGGGTTCACACGGATCAGAAGTTCTCAGGCAACCCGTGCCTTTGAGAACACATCTTTGAGTGTTGTGTTGCAAAATGTAAAAATAAAGGACAATGAAGTGAGAGAGTTTTCACTAAAGAATTGACCGTTATGCTGAGTTGATGGCCTGCTTATGTGTTTGATATTATGATACGTTTTGTGTATGTTTGAAACAAGGGAGTAAGTAGATGGGAATGATGATTTCTTTTTTTATGCCTTGACTTGGAAAATAAAATCTAGGCGAATCCATGCCAGCCCTCTTCTCCCAATTTAAAAAAAGAAAAAAATTTACTGGCTTGTGCAATTAAAAATCTGGGTACCACTGCTATGGACCACCCTGGCTGTTTAGGGAAAGAAAATAACTTCCTGATTAGGAGCTACCTGGGAGCTTTTCCACCAGACTAAAGACCCCTGGGCTTTTGCTGCATAAATTAATACATATCTCTTTAATGATGGCTAGTACGGCAAATGGGGGCAGAAGGAGCTTTATGAGAGTTTACAGGCTCCCTAGTAAACCAGATGAGTACCAGTAAAGATCGATGCAAAGCTGAATGTGCTGCCCCAGTCACAGCACGGAACACAAACCCTTCCTTTGTGTAAATAGATTTGAGAACATTGACTTGACGCTGCTTCAGCGCCCCTAAAAGATTGTGTTAATGAATGTATTTATTTATTTTTTACATGGGCGGGCACCTGGAATCGAACCCCAGTCTTCGGCACAGCAGGCGAGAATTCTGCCTGCTGAGTCACCGTGGCCTGCCCTAGATTTACTTTTCAAATAGATAATTCAATTTATTAAAATGGCTTTGAGTTTGAAAAGACCACTTTTCTGGAGGAAAGACCAAAATTATTAAAGTATTCCTTTGGCCACTATAACTAGAAGGTCCCAAACTTTACCAGCCATGAGGTCACATTTTCAGTAATCTTTCCTGCGTGGCTTTGTGCCCCGTTGCCCTGTGTGTGCAAGGCCACCTTCACATGCATTTCTGGAACTCCCCAGAAGGGCTGTGAGGATTCTCCAAAGCTTGGGTGGAACTTTGGGCGATGTTGCAGCTGACTGTGGGGTCCTGGAATGCTACCTCGGCCTGCCGGCAGCCCCGGTGGTCCCCTGCCCCAGGGGCCTCCTGCTAAACCTTCCTCTCCTGCATCCTCTCTTCCCCTACTGGGTCTTTGTGATGAATTTCTGTGCCTTCCCCCTGGAATAGCTACTGCTTCAAGTCCTTCCCCTCCTTCGAGGTTCAGCTCGAACACATTTCTTTTGAGACTTTAAAGATCCCTAAGGCATAAATAGCCTCTCCTTCCCATTCTCTTGTACTTTGCATCCCCATAATCCAAGGTACACGTGCTGGGTGCTGATCTGGTTCTTTAGGTCCCTATCTTCTTATCCCTCCCTCTACCATTCTGGGAGTCCCAGAATGCACCGGCTTGATCTCATCCTTTTTAAAAAAAAAAAAACTCAGCACAGCACTGACCTTGTATAAGTTTGGTAAATGCTGAATAAAACTGAACTGCCTTAAATTCTCAATAAGGTGTAAATGACTGATTGCCATACCTCTCCAGTGCATATAAGGAAAACTTTGTCCCCCCCCGATAGGAATTTTGTACTAATCAGTCTATGGAGAAAAAAGGTGACCCTTGAACCTTCCCAGAAATCACACAGGCTAGAAAGCCTGCACACCATTCAGGTAGGGATGTAAAGCATCAGAGAAACACACGGTTCATGACAAGAATCCCTACTTTGTCCCCCACCAATCTCTCCAAACCTCACCAGCAGATTTTGCACCATATTAGCCTCATTTAACCAGCCATCATTTTCCATTAAAAAAAAAAAAGTATGAAAAACACGAGGGGAAGAGTTAAGGGTGAGCAGAAAAAAATGCCTTTGAATTAAAATCTTAGCTTTCTTTGAACATCTAGATGATTAAATGAGATCCTGACAAGAGCAGGCAATTTCCAAAAAATAAAACCCAGCCAGGGATATCTGCATCCCCTCATGTTTCTACTGGTAACCCTGTGGTAAAATAATGATTGATTTGGAGAGAATTATGGCTATTATAAACTGTAATCAGTGGTGGATGAGAATAATTACACAGGGAAAGGGGTAAAAAGCTGAAACATGGCTGAGCAGTGTTCTGATGGATGGGGAAGTCATTTCCTGGCCATTAATGACTGATTTTTCAGCAGTCAGCACACAAGCTTTAATCCCAGAGGGAAAAGGGAGACAGAAAACGGCCACGTTATTCAGGATGCTATGACTTAACCTTACCAATTTTAATCTGAATATAGCTAGTGCCTGTCCCCCTGTATGTCCTGGTTTTTGTTCCTGCCATTGCAGATGTGCCCTCCAGAGGTGGGGTTAGGGCTGGCCTTCATTTTATCAAGAGGAGCTGTGGTTGTAGAGAGAGATAGCCTCTATGTCTCATAGAGTTTTAGGTGTTCAAACCATCGAAATCACCTAATTTAATATCCTCATTTCATGGATGAGTCCAGAGAAGTGAAGTGACTTGTCCAAGCCACACAGCTAATGGGCTTTAGACATTAGGCGAAATGGCCCATGCAGGCCCAGATGGGAGACTGACCTTGTAAGAGAGGCATGTTCAGTATCTCTGGGGGAGACAGCATTGCTAAGTCCCATTCAAAATTGGCATCAGTTTAAGAAGGCATTGGCTTTCCAAGATAGCCTTTGAAGTCCAATATTCTCTTTGTAAAAGTGGTTACTGCATGAGGTTACAAGAGAGGGTATGGGTTGGTGGAATGATCTGTTTTGGTTTACAGACCAGCCATGAGTCCCCGAACTGTGATGCTAAGAGAGAGAGAGAGAGCGAGAGAGCACCCAATTTATCCTATCATTTGCAGCCATAAAACAGGATAACTGATGGAAGTAGATTAGAAGCCATAAAACTGTGTAAAGCAGGACAGCTGAGATGCGGTTGCTGACAGACATGCCCCTTCAGGGCCCTTCTGACTTTCAAGAGCCTTTTGGATACTTTTGTGAAGGGCTGGATTTCCCTCTCGCCTCCAATGCAGAGCCCCAAAGGGAGAGAAAGCAAAGTAGTGTAGGGCCCGGGACGGATTCCAGCAAGCTCTCCCCGCCTCCCCCACTGAAGGGCAAAGCGGATCAAAAGACAAGGAAGGACCATCTTCTAAAAATATATGACTGCCTTTGAGGCTAAATTATGTCAAGATATAAGATCAGGAATGGCCACATGCTGTTTATCCAATCTTAATTAAATTTGGATTTCTTTGGGGGGCGGGGGGGGGCGGGAAATACCTCAGTTCTAAGAAGAGTTGTTTTGACTCTGAGGCTCTTTGGACTCTGTTTTATTAAAATAAACATTTTAATCAAGATTTTACCAACCTTCTTCAATTTTCATTGTGACGGTATTTTCTGGAGCAAAGTCTCTTGAGCCAAATCAATCAATATATGTCCTTGATAATGTTTTCTGTAACACTGCTAAAGCATCTCAAATTTTCTCCAGCTTCATTTTTAGTTTCCTGAAAGTATTTTCAGCAGATTCATAGAAACACCTAAGGGATGAAGAAATTCTAGAAGGGAAATTTGTCCATCAGGGTCAGCATCCTTTCCCACTCAGCCTTTTCCTCCTGGGGCCCACCTCTTCAGCTCTGAGGGTTAGATTATGCAGAATGAAGTGCTCCATTCCTTCCAGGCTCTGCCCTGTTCTGCACAAAGCCATCTCAGGAAGACAGCTGGGAGGGTGGAGGGAAGGCATGTGACTCCGACCCTGATAATTCACAGATGTGGACGGTGAGTGCTTGAGGAGGCCGGGTCATCCCACAGGCTCTTCTCCATAGGTAGAATGTTCAGGGGCCGCTGCAGAGCACCTGGGTACCTGGCTGAGGGGCGTGGCTGGGGACTGGCACCGCAGGCCGGCGGGGTAGCCGTGTCAGCAGAGCACACGAGAAACGATTTCGCCCCAGGTGTTCGGTGCCTGGCAGTGCACTTGCCCTGCTCCAGGAGAAAGCACCCCTCCTGCTCTGTTCCAGCCCTGTGACGTGCAGCTTCTCCAGTGGGAGGAGGATGAGCAGAGAGGCCACCCCTGGGCACAAATATCAATTGAACTCCCTGTCACCGGGGAGGAACACAGCTTCTGCTCCAGGCAGGGCATTCTCCACTTTCTCCTGTCAGGACGATCGTCTTCATGAAGAGTGAATGGATTATTTTGCGGCAGTCACTTAATCCGGGAAAATAAACTAAAGCATCACAGAGTGGGGGTGTCTTTTTGTTTTATTTGTTGTTGACCTGCTGAGTGTAACGTGCCCCTGTGGGTTTGCCGGAAGGGCAGTTCTCTGTATTTGGTTGGTCTTTGAAGTTAAGCGTGATGTCCTATCTGTGTGTATATGTACAGTGTAGACACACGTGGGCTTACTCACTTATTCATAGAGGGCCATAGTAGATGCATATGTAAGCACAATGATATGCATGTGTGCATATCTGTCTTATCCGTAATTGTTACTCAATAAAGCAATGTTGAGCACAATTTTGAACGAATGGCTTCCCATTCTGTTCATAAAAGTGAAAATGCTTATTATAGAAAAATAAGAAACAGAAAGTTGTGAATAGAAAAACTAAAACACCAGTCATTCCACTAAAGTGAGAAAACTCTTCTTCTGCTTTATTCACTCCAGTCCTTTTCATCATATTTTATGGGTATGTTTTTTATACAACCCAGACCATGGGGTGTGCAGCTGTGCACCTGCCGTTCCCCACATTCCTCCAGTAATTTTTTTCTATTATTATTTATTATTTTCTTTTTACATGGGCAGGCACCAGAAATTGAACCCAGGTCTCTGGCATGGCAGGTGAGAACTCTGCCACTGGGCCACCGTGGCCCGCCCCCTCCAGTAATTTCTGAGCCTCCCTTAGGCGTGTCTTTCCAGTGCTCTTCGGTGATGCGAGTGTGTGCTGTCTGCATGGCCCCAACCCCAGGGCCAGGAGTGGAGGCACCCCCATGCCCTCTCTGTTAGCTTCTGGAAGCCCAGGTGAAGGAGCCAGAGAGCCCATGGGCACAGACCCCCTCCGCATCATCCCCACCTCTCCACTGTCCCCCCTCCACCCCCCTACCCCAGCAGCAGGGTTGGATCTGCTGCTTGCTATGTTTGTGAGGCCTCCTCCCAGCACCTACAGAGAGCAGCACCCTGTCCCCCTGTTGAACGTGGCACGTTTGACTCTGCAGCATGTGATGTCAGGTGGCCCCAGTGTTGCCTGCAGGCGGAGGCTCAGCCCTCGCAGGCCCCCCACCTGCACTCCCTCCTGAGCTCTCCGTGGCCTTCTCAGTGGCTCCGTGACTGTGTGTATTGTTCTGAGAGGCCAGGGATGAGCTGCCTGCGGGGAGAGTCTCTGGTAAGTAGCTGCGGGAGTGATAGACCTTAGCACATGACAGTGGCGCTGGGCTTAGCTGCACATGGCTTGGCAGCTCCATCTGCTTCCCCATTCCAGCTTCTACCAGAGCTGCCTCCATTTAGTTGGGCTCTGAATGCAGGAAAGGGAAGAGAAGGGAAGGGAAGGAAAACAGGATGGAGAACACACATGTATGGAAGGCTGTTAAGAAAAGATTTAGGCAAAAAGATATTTTTACTTTTTTTTAAAGCACCAATAAATTCCTACTCATAAAAATGTCGGGAAACCAATTTAAAGGAGAGAAACTTACAGGAAGAATCATCAAAGATACTTGAAGCCAAACGAATGCAAGAGAAAAGAGCCTTGAGCTGAGGCGAGGATCCAGGGGAGAGGCTAGTTTGTCCTTTGCCGGCCCAGCCCTTCACGGAGGTCCTGGGGACACCTGTCCTGCCGGACTTGGCTCCAGGCCCACAAGACAGCACCTCCCGGGGCTGCGCGGACGAAAGGGAGAGTGGGTCAAGCACACTGGGAACCCCGGAGTACCAACCCAGTCTCCCCTCTGCCCAGTGAGGGGTCAGCTGAGACTCTCTCCCTACTCCAAGCAGATCTCCGCAGTCAATGGGCTGCCTCTTGGAGCGCAGGGCCAGCGTAGAAGATTCGGGCTCCTGCAGGTCCCTCTGGGCACACATGCCTCTAGGCAGCCTGAACCCACTGTTCTGGGATCATCTGGGGGAAATGTATTAATTCATTAGGCCCTTCTGTCAGTCTGCTATTTCACAATGAACAGGACCCAGTTGACCTGGGGTTATAAACACTAGACACTTGGAGCTTTCCCTGTATAGGGACATTTTGAAAAGCACAGTCCTTAGTCCCAGGAGATGATCTAGAAACACAATGGATGTTGTGGTTTGAAACATTGGGAAAAATCTTGCAAATGCTTGGAAAGACCCTACAGAATGCCGCTGTTCAACCTTGTTTTATAAAGTCTCCCAATTTCATTGATTTCATGGGAGGCACATTGACATCCCGTGGAACTATTGCAATGCACAGTTTTGGAAATGCTTTTCAATCAGGAGGCATAGGTACAGCCCCTGCCTTCTCCCATGATGCTCAATGACACAGTTGAAAGAGCAGCTTGTTGGTCTCACCAGGCCTTTACATGATGGTGCTGATTTATGGGGTGGACTTTAAAATACCACCGATGCAATTCCAGTTTGATATATTGTATAGTTTTATTATTGGTTCGCCTCTTATTGCTCTATTAAAAACACTTTGGGGGGCAGGCCACGGTGGCTCAGTGGCAGAGTTCTGGCCTGCCATGCTGGAGACCCAGGTTCAATTCCCAGTGCCTGTCCATGTTAAAAAAAACAAAACAACACTTTGGGGTCTTGTTTCCTAATGATTACTATTATCATTATCATTAATGATACTGACTGAACATTTATTCCTTCCAGGCACTACACAGAGCCTTTTGCATGAATTATCATATTTAACCCCATGCCAGCTTTATCAGACAGATACCGTTTTTTCCCCATTTCCTAGATGAGGCTCATACTGGTTACCTGCTTGGGGCAGTCAGCTTCTAAATGGTTTGACTGGGATTCAAACCCACATGTTCTCACTGAAACTCCCACTTCTAACCATCCCGCTCTATTCACTTCAAATAGTTCAACTCCAGGGTCTTTAAACAACCACAGACTGAGATTTAGTGCACACATCTTAGGCCCTTGCATATGAAGTGCTTTCTCCTCTATATATTTATCACCCTAATCTACCTAATCACCTAGCTGTGTTCCTTCTCTCCTTTCTTCTTTTCCTCTTGCAAACAATTACTAAATTCCTAGTAGATATTAAAGACGGGCCTTTACGCGGTAACATGACAATTCAGTGGAAGACATGGCCTCTGTCCTCAGGGAGCCAGCAGTCCGCTACAGGATTTTAACAAGTCAATCAATGGCTAAAATAAAGCATGGTTCCTCTGAGACCACAGAGATGCACCACCTAAATGAATGGGAGCTTGGTTGAGGGCTTGCTGGGCGGAGGGAGGGGACCTTCCAGAGGAGGTGTCAAGAGGGCTGACATTTCAAGAAGGGAAGGATTGGCATTCTAAGAAGACAGACTGGCATGCTAGAAGCATGGAGGCTGGAGATGCCAAGGAGTTTGGAGAACCCCGGATGCCGGGCGTGGGTTATGCTGGAATGGTGTGGGCAGTGGATCCGTATGGGAGGAGACTAGAGGGCCAGGCAGGGTCAGAAGGGGCCTGTAGGGTGGACTAAGGAACTGTAAACACGTGACCAATGAAATGATTAAGTGTGTGCTTTAGAAAAGCCTGTCTAGCTGTGGGGAGGAGGGATTAGATGTACAGACTCAAGTCTAAGGGAAAATGATGAAGACCTGCCTTAAGGGAAATGGCAGTGTGGATGGACAAGAAGAGACAGACTAGAGAAATATTTATCAAGAAAAATTGATAGGAGTTGATTGACTTTTAGCTGTGGAAAATGAATGAAGAGTAAAAAAAAATCTGACTCGTAAATATCTGATACTGGTAATGATGTCTGTGGAAATGGACAAGGTGGGATCAAAGCATTAGGAGACTGGATAGCATTGGGGGCCGGGGGGACAGAGCGGGAGGCAGAGGGGGAGCAGGGAGACAAGCTGGGCCTTCATCTCAAGATTCCTGATGTTCTAGTTTGCCAGCTGCCGGAATGCGCTACACCAGGAACGGAACGGCTTTTACAAAGGGGAATCTAATAAGGTGCTAGTTTACAATCCTAAGGCCAAGAAAATGTCCCAATTACCACAAGTCCATAGAAATGTCCAATCAAAGGTATCCAGGGAAAGACACCTTGGTTCAAGAAGGCCGATGAACTTCAGGGTTTCTCTCTCAAGTGAGAAGGCACACAGTGAAGACGGTCATGGTTTCTCTCTCATCTAGAAGGGCACATGGCGAACACGGCGATGTCTGCTAGCTTTTTCTCCTGGCTTCCTGTTTCATGAAGCTCCCCAGGAGGCATTTTCCTTCTTCATCTCCAAAGGTCACTGGCTGGTGGACTCTGCTTCTCGTAGCTATGTCATTCTGCTCTGCTCTCTCTGAATCACTTTTTATTCTCCAAAATGTTTCCTCTTTTATAGAACTCCAGAAACTTATCAAGACCTACCCAAATGGATGCAGACATGTCGTCACCTAATCCAGCTTAACAACCACTCTTGATTAAATCACAACTCCAGGGAGATGATCTGATTACAGCTTCAAACATACAGTATTGAATAGGGATTATTCTACCTTTATGAAATGGGATTTTGATTAAAACATGGCTGTTCTAGGGGGCATACATCTTTCCAAACCAGCACACCTACCTATGAGATGACTTGAAATTCTCCTAAAACCGCAAAACGCTGATTTACAAAAACAAAAACAATACACACATACACACACACAAGAAAAAAACTTATACTTTTATTTCTTGCTCTTAAATATTATCTAAAAGTTAAATTTGACAAAATTATTTTAAGATCAACTTAATCTTTTCCTGATTATTAAAGTAGCCTATTTTTATCTTATATATTTTGGAAGACTACAAAATACAGAATATTCACCTATGCTATCACCACAGCAAAATGTATTTTAGAGGTAGTATGTTTGTTCTTTTTTTCTTCCTTCTTTCCTTTCTCCCTCTCCCCTCCCCTCCCTCTCTCCTTTCCTTTCTTCCTTCCCTCCTTCCTCATTTTCTCCCTACCTTCCCTCCCTTTCTTTCGTATGCATTTCTTTTATAGGCATACTTTAGATATATTGCTGGTTTGGTTCCAGACTACTGTAATAAAGTGAATGTTGCCATAAAGTGAGTCATATGATTTTTTTTGGTTTTCTAGTGCATATGAAACCTAGGTTTACATTATATGGTAGTCTATTACGTGTGCAATAGCATTATGTCTGTTTTGGTTTGCTAAAACTGCCAGAATGCAATATATGGGAAATAGGTTGGCTTTTACAATGGGGATTTATTTAACTTACAATTTACAGTTCTTAGACCATGAAGATGTTCAACTCAGGGCACCAACAGGATGACACCAGGATTCTGAAAAGAGGCTGCTGGCATCCAGGACAGTTTCGTCATATGGGAAAACACATGACCAGCGTCTGCTGGTTTTTCACTCTGGGTTGTGTTGCTTTCAGCTTCTGTCTTCAGGCGGGAGCTCCTTCTCTGAGTTTTTTGGTCCTCTCTTAGCTTTTCCAGGGCTTTTCTCTATGAGCTTTTCTTAATTTAATCTCTTAGGTTCTCTGTCAGTGTTTTGTCCTTTTAAAAAGGACTTCTTACAGAGATTAAGACCCACCTGGAATGAGGAGGGACACATCTCAATTGAAACAACCTAAACAAAAGGTCCCACTCATTGTAGATCTGCATGCACAGGAGTGGATTAAAAGAACTGGTGCTTTCTGGGGGTACATAACTGCTTCAAACTACCACAGTGTCTAAAAAAACAATGTATATACTTTAATCAAAATGTGACACAGAAACACGAAGTGAGAACATGCTATTGGAAAAAGGGTGCTGATAGCCTTGCTCAATGCAAGAGTTCCACAGACCTTCACTTTGTAAAGAACAGAGTATCTAGGAAGCACAATAAAGTGGGCACAGGAAAACAAGGTATGCAAGTATTCATTCATTTATCCATTTATTAATCAATTTATTCCATTGGTATTTATCGAGCATCCTTTATGTGCCAGGTATTGTTGTAGGCACTTGGGATACAGCAATGGACAAAACAGTGCCTCAAGGAGCTTAAACTGAACGGGAGGGATACCGATGTCAAATGAAGAACTAATGTCTGTTGAGTAGGTGCCACGGAGAAAAATACATAGGCTGGGCAAGGTGCTGTGGAGTACTGGGGGCTGAGATTTGTCAATTAAGGTACAGTGGGCTGAAAAGACATTTGAATTAGTTGGGAGAGTCATGAAAGAGATGGGAGAGTAAGGGAGCAAGCCATAAAGACATCCAGGGAAGAAGTGTTCTGAGGAGAGGGAACAACAAATGCCGAGACCCCGAGGTGAGAAGATGCACAGCGCGTTTGGGGAGCAGCGAGGAGGTTTAGAGGGCTGGGATGGAAGGAGCAAGGCGGCAAATGGAAGGCGGTAAAGTCGTGGAGAAAACAGGAGCCAGATCACACTGAGTAGAGAGCAAATTTCTGCAGGCCAAGAAGAAGCGTGGAGGGGGCGCTTAAATATTCCACGTAAGAGATGATAGCGGCTTGGTCTGGCATGATGTGGTGGTGGTGGGGCCAGCAACTGGATTCTGGATCCATTTTGAAAGCAGATAGAATATCTGCATATATTTTTACATAATTAAAACATAATTTGGTATCCTGCTTCCCCCACCATTCCTTATTTCCTAAAGGCAGAAAATTAAAGAAAGCCGAATAGGAGATATACTTCCTGATCACCATTTTATTTTTTCTATCCTTATCTACTCTTTCTCTTTTACTCTGTCCAAAAATCCAAAATATACATGAATGAAGCCATACATTCTTAATTTTTCTTGTAAGAGGACTTGGCTCAAGGTTGCACTTTATTTGAACTTTGTGGCTGGTGGCCAAGGGAAATAAAGTTTAATTAATGCTAATTTCTCTCACCCCTTTCTTTGCCTTTTCAGCAAAATAAAACTACCTTTGGGAGAAGTGGCAAAAAAGTTAAAACAGACACACACCACTAAATCTTGCCATTAATATAGCAAAAAACATTTTCCTCCATGCTTCTGTTGGGTCACAAACTGATAAACTATTTTGTCTTACTCCTTCTCCCCCGACACCCCCACCTCCTTTTTTTTTGAGTCTGAACAACTTGATCAATTTTAGTTTGTCTTTATTTCTTCAGGTGATTCAGAAGTTGTAGTCTGTTTGCATTGGGATAGGAACTGAGTGTCTCAGTCGCTAAATTACAGGGTGCAGAGAGAGCCGACAAGGGTGGGCCACCTGCTGGATTACTCAGCGAGGGTTCGATCTGGTGGCCTCTCTGTTCTGTGGACTGTGTTAGACCAGCTACTTGGGGACCAGCTGTTAGGATGTGAGCCTCATCCATTTCTATAAGCAATGGTTTTTGCTTGTTAAGTTTTGGATCAAAGCAGGTCCTCACTGACATCCTGACAAAGAGGATCAGGAGCGGGGGATTACAGAGCTGCTTTCTTGCCTTTGGTTTATTTGCTGAATACTTTGCAGATTATGTTTATGAAATAGTTGAAGTGCAGATCATGCAGTGGTCTCAGGGAGCCACAGCATCCCCATGGGGGGTGGGGAGGAAGCTGTAAAGTAAACTTAGAATCTTTAGCCTCGAGTGAGATTTCGGAGGTAAGGGAGAGTCACATACTACTTACCATTCAACCAAGCCTATGTACCACAGAGAAAGCAGGAGGGATGCCCATTTGTATTTCCTATTGACAATTCAAGGTACTGCTCTTTTACCCTCCTATAGAAAAAGATAAGCTCTGATACTTAGTCCACCCAACCTCACTACCTCTACCTTACCCATTCCCTATCAATTCACTTCCAACCTTCTAATAAACTCCTAAAATTCAGTGTGAATGGGTAACCTGTCTTTTCCTCTAATCCTAATTCCAATGTCATGCCAGAAGGCTTCGGTGTCTGTGTCAACAAAGAACCTTGGCCTTAGAATGTTCACCTGCCATGCGGGAGACCCAGGTTCAATTCTCAGCCCACGCAATACCCCGCCCCCCCAAAAAAGCACCTTGGCTTTACACATTATTGAACTTCTCAATTCCAATGACTTTGCCATTTCTAGAAATAATGCATATCAGACACTTAGAATGACCTTGCCTGGTTCCTTGTCAGTTCAACTGTTTTTTTTATATTGTATCCAGTTGCTTAAGTACATTTCTACGTTGGCATGAAAGCAAATAATTTGCAGTTCGCAAAAACAAAAACAAAACTACCTTAAGACTGAAGAATTGCTTGAGATAATCCAATCTGATTCTATTCCATGCTCCTCTTCCCTCCACCCCACCCCCACTTAGGTCAGTAAACAGAAGAACCAAACAAACAAAAAGAAACAACTATTACCTGCAACTTATTTTTAAAAAGAGGAACCTCACAGGAGGGAGAAGTGACTCGCCTAGGGTTACACAGCAAGTTAGCAGCATAGCTTGGATGTTGGCTGATGAGCTTGCTGCAAAGAACCCTGAGGCTATTGTGACAACTCAAACACGTTTGCTGTTTACTTGCTTTTCAACCATGGCCTTGGAAGCTTTTATATGATGAGGCCCCAAATTAAGGCAGTGACGTATCTTACTTGGATCACTGCAGGTACCTCTAAAGTAAGGTCTCTTCCTAGTCGTTTTCCTACTCCAGTTCCTTTGCAACTGGAAGGTTGGGCAAAGGAGAGGGAGCTCAGGGCCTTATGGAGATAAGAGCTCGGTGTGACCAAGAGTTGTCAGTTAAGGTGCTTTCAATGGAGAGCCATATTTGCTTATGAGGCCCCATTCCTGCTGATGGTGGAAAACACTTGATCCTCCCAATTCAAGTTACATCAGTCTCTCCTGAGTGAAAAAGGCCTCTTTGGAATAATTACTTTCCCTCCTTTCAACGGCTTCCCCCACCTCAACCTTTTCCTTCACCGGAAAGTACTTTGCTCATTTGCTGCTGGTTCATCTCCCACGGGCTCTCCACAGAGCTGCTTGAGTGTCCTCATGGCATGGTGGATGGCTTTTCCCAGTGCATGATCCAAGAGAACAGGCTTGAACTGCAGTGACTGTTATGTATGCCTTGGGAATCGTATATCTTCCCTTCTGCTGTATTCTATTGATCACACAATCAAACCCCAAATCCGTGTGGGAGGGGCCTCTACAAAAAAGTGAATATCAGATGGCAAGGATCACTGGAGGCTGACTTCCATAGCAACTGAGGTGTGAGTGCACTAAAATGGCAGGAACAGATAACCCAGCAGACAATTTATAGCAATCCATGCACTATTAACAAATGTTCTGTTCTGTCAGTGGAAGTTCCTATAATATATGCATAATGCAGAGGTCTTAAGATTAGGAGAAACTCAGATGTTTCTCATGTGGAGATACTCTTATTCACAGCCTCTTCAACTTTCCTTAGCCTGGGAATTGCAAATAACTCCTCTTCTGCCATTTGGTTATGTTGGATATAAATGTTGAGAAATCCATTCTTAGTAAGCACCTGAAAGGTCAAAGTGTCCTTATTGTCCATTTGCTGCCAGCTAGGAAAAGGCGTCCTCTATATAACAACTTGTTGCTTCTCTTTATTAGAGTAGATGGTTTGTCATTGTGACTTACTGGGAGGAAAAGAGGATGATCCAAGAGCTGCCAACGAGGCCCCTCCAAAGTCCTTATTGTAAGTAAATCATCCCTTCTCATTTTTATTAATAAAAATCATGCAGTGTGGTGTACAATCATGGAATCTTACCACATTAAGCTTTGAAGAGTTCTTAGTGATCATACATCCCAGCTCCATTCTTTCTTGAGGAGGAAGCGGAAGCCCTAAGAAATTATTTTTGTCCTTCATCATATGGCTCATTAGAAGCAAGTCCAGAGAGAGAACCCAAACTCTTGATTCAACGTCCAGACCATTTTGTATGACTTCAAGTCGTTTCTAAATCATTTCAGAACTTTTTGGTGTTGATAGAATATTCTGCTCATGTCAGAAATTTTCTTATGTAGATTATTGTCTTTTTAGTAAGTGTTTCATAATTATTTTGGAATCACGGTTTATTTTGAGAATTCGGTGAAAGTTATGTGTGCTCACAACATTTGGTATGCAAATTCAGGGAGTTTATGGGCTACCTGAATGCCATTCCAGGAGAAATGGAAGTCAAGTCAAAAAACCTTGTTTAAAAGTTTATTTATAAATGTTGCTTTAAATATTAATGTCTTCTGCACTGCCAAAATTATACTCTAAAAATATTCTTGATGGACTTTGTCCCCCACGATTTAAACAACATTCTGATTTAGATTATATTTCTTCCTTTGAAAGCTGCATTATTTTTTGGCTTCTTGACTTGCAATGATTTTTCTTCAAGTCATTGAAATGTTTTTTAATGCATGTTCCAAAGGGTTCCAGTTTCAGATTTATCTTTGTCTGGGGAGATTATCTATATTCTATTTAATTGAGACTATTTTTGTTTTATAGATGATATATTATTTGGAAGACTGTGAGGTCAAATTCACCACCTGCAGAACTTCTCCCCTGTGTCTCAGGCATTATTTCACCACCACATGACAATTCTAATCAGCATCCAAAGCTTGTGCTGACAGCCAGAGACTGTGGGGTTATCACTTCACAATCCACAAATAGTTCCTTGGAGTTGTTCTTCCAGGCCATTCTTCCTGCCGCTGAACTAGATGACTCTTTCATATCTTCTTCTCTCTCCCCAAATTCCAATACCTCGTTTCCCATCCTCATCTCAGCTGAAGACCTTATTTTCGATGTCACTAATAAAATGGAAACCAATAGAAGGAACTTTCAGAGGAGGAACTTTCACGTCCTCCTATTAGGATGAATGAACTGTCCAAAGCCAATCCTTCACCTTCCTTCTACTCAAGACACATCTCCACAATCATCTCCTCTTTCTACTCAAGCATCAGTTTTTCTCTCTATACTGAATTGTTCCATGGGCATTCAAACATACTGTAATGTCTCTGATTTTAAAACAAAACTAAGAAACTTCTCTTGACCTCACCTTGCCAGATTTCTCTGCTCCCCATTATAGCAAAGCTCCTTGAAAGAGTTGCTTCTACTCTCAATCACCATTTATGTTCCTCACATTTTCCTTTGAACCACTGCAAATAGGCTTCCACTCCCACCGTTTGGTGGAAACAGCTCTTGTCTAGGTCATCAATGAACTTTTTGTTGGTTATAGCAACTACTTGCCTAACCTCAGGTGTGCTGTCTCCTGTCTTTCTGAGACCCATCCCTGAGCTGTATATTCGTAAACTAGTTCCACTCAGGCTACCACAAAGGGATGCAAAGAGGTTTTACCTAACTGTTCCCCAAGTTTAATAATGCTGTATATCTAGCCTTTATTTTGTACAATGTGATTTTATGAGATGACGGAGCCCATATAATTGAAAACAGAAACTCTTCTCGGTCTACATACACTAAGTAGTACATCCTGTGACTCTGGACTGTTTAGGCAGAGTCAAAATAACAGATGCTCAGCCCCTGGGTTTTGCCTTTATAAAACTATTTGGCCTTGGAGGATGAGAGTGATTGCCTTAGCATTAGCTTTTGCCTTTCCTGGGGAGAAGAGCCCATGGTATCCCTGTTGAAGTTCTAGAATGTCACATATTTCACTTCAAAGGAAAATGCACAGCATGAAAATGGAGTTTGAGGAACTGTGCAGGCTGCACCCTGTCTCAACAGAGCATGGCCAAAATGGTGTCTCTCTGTGTGAGCCCTGGGGGAATGCAGCTGGGATCCGATTCCCAGAGGAGGCTCAGAATGGACAAGGCAGCAGGGGTGGTCTCTGGGGGATGGGGGAGGCATTCCTAATAGATCTTCATTAGAAGGGACTGTTTTATAAGTGACTCACGATTTATTACAGTGGGATATGTATGTCTTCCTCACCAACCAGGAGCAGAGAAAGGGATCTCAATCCATCTTTTAAGTATTCAGACTATTTCTTCTTTGTCTCCTCATGGGACATTCTCCATTCTATCTCTTTTCAGAATGAAAGGTTCATTTATTTCCCGAGATAAGGTCTGAATAAGGGAAGATATAATTTAAATGCAGTCAGGCTTAAGATAAATCAGTCATAAAGAAGTAATTATTTTATATTAAATCTGTGTCCTTTCTAAAGAGGAATTTGTATTTATCAATTAACTCATTTCCACCATTTAATTTTTCTAAAGGAGGTCATGAACTTAAAAAAGTTTGTTGTTTTTTATTTGTAGAAAGATTTAGATAGTTCGGGGGCTCATATTATCTCATACTCATCTTATTCAACATTTTCTAAGTGCTATTAAGAAATAATCTAGATATATTTTTTCCTTGAAGTATATAAAAGCTCATGCAATATTTGGGATTTTTGTCATACTTTCCAGATTATTAAATTAGTAATAGGAATATATAGCAGGCAACTGAGTACATTAAATAAACAAGTGTGCAAATCTGCAATCAGATACTTAGGTTTGTACTGAAGTGTCTGTTGCTACATGATCTGGAGCTTGCTCCTTAGTTTTGTTAAGTCTCAAATTTCCTCAACCAGAAAATGGGGTACAAATGGTATTAATTGTTGGGGATATCTATTGTTTTTGCCTGCCTACCATTCGTTTCTTCTGCTGATAACAGGAAGTTTCTTTTCTCTCAGGAACCATACCTCCCCTGTTCTCAGCTCATAGTTCCAGGGAGAGCAAACCTCCCCCCAGCCTCGAGGTGGGCACATAACTCAGAACTGCCAATCAGCACACCACATTTCCTTGGTCATAGTGATAAGTGATATATGTGTCCTAGGCTGGACCGGTGACTTCTGTTAATGCTACTGGAGAATCAATACATTCTCTCCACTGGGATTTCTCAATTGATAGAATATAAGCCTGGGTCTGTGGATGGCTATCTTTACCACCCCAAAATGTGATCCTTCTTGAGAATGAAAACAACACAGAGAAAAGCAGGGCCAAAAAAATGGAGAAAGACAGCATCCTGGAGATCTCCTTTAAGCTGTTGCCTCCAGCTCTACCCAAAGCACAACATTGCTCTGGATTTATTAACAGTATAACCAAAAAGTTCTATATTTCCAAAAGTCATTTTGAGGTGGCACTCTGTCACTTGCAACCAAAATAGTCCTGAATACTACAAGCAATGGGGAATTACTACAAGCAGGGGACCACCTAAAATATGGAATTAGTTAAGTCAGAGTGGGGGGTGAAGTGGTGAGGAAGTTAACACTTATGATGTGCTAACAAAGCTTTCTGTTGTAGTCATTACACCCAATATTTGCAGCTCTTTGCCTTCCAGACACATGGTAGAATTTTATTTCATGGCTTTTATAATTGGGTGGGCTATGTGGCTTACCTGGAGTGACCAATAAATTTTTAGCAAAATTATGCACTTAACTGCTGGTGCAAGACCCTCCAAAGTTTTTTTCAAGATGCTAGCTGCTCCATTAACCTGGATTCCTAAGTACAGATGATGAACAGAAGCCCTCTGCTAACAAGCAAGGGATATGAAGCATGAGGACAAAATAAACCTGGTTGTAAGCCACTGAGATTTTGTAGGTGTCTATTACTTCAATGTAACCTAGTCTTTCCTGGCTGATGCACCTACTGTATCTTGGAATTTAAGCCACATTTTTCCCAAGGCTCAAGCCATAGGAAATTTGGTAGAAAATGTCAGATTAACTTTGGCAGCCTTTAGCATGGCCATACAAAAAAGAAACAAGCATTGCTACAAGCTGACCCATCTAAAAACATAAGGGAAGAAATATGACTTTCTTAGGAGAAGCCCTTCTGGCCTGTGGCTGGCATGAAAGATGACTGCCAGTCAGATATTCATTAGGTTTGAAGGTTTGGTAAAATAAACTTCACTTCCTGAAGTCATACTTAACACAAACAGAGACAGAGAAGCTAAAATCTCTGTGCCTCCCCCCCAGGTAATTGTTTAGCATTGCCCAGGGACAGAGGCCAAAGTTAGAACAGAAATACATATTGCTAAGGGACAGAAGCTTTCAGTCCTTGAGTCTATATTAAAGGTCTAGAACCCAATGGAGATTTTGTTAAGCAACATGGTATAGATGTTAAAACCTTGGCTCCGGAGTCACTGTGGCTGAGTTCAATTCTATCTTCACTGGCTGTATGACTTTGGACAAGTGATTTAACTTCCCTGTGCTTGATATCATCTTATGTAAAGAAGATACAGTAATAGTATCTACTTCATGTGGTTGTTTTGAAGATAAACAAGATGATTGTGCCAGTTTGAAACTGTTGTATCATGCTCTTTAATCCACATTCAATATTGCTTGGTAGGATCTTTTTGATAGTTTCCATGGAGATATGACCCACCAATTCTGGGTGGTAACTTGATTAGATGGTTTCCATGGAGATGTGTCTCCATCCATTCAAAGTGGGGTTGCTTATTGGAGCCCTTTAACAGGGAGCCATTTTGGAAAAAGCTTCAGTGCTGACAGAGCCAGAGGCCTTTGGAGATACAGAAGGAAAATGCCCTCAGAGAAGTTCTTTGAAACAAGAAGCCAGAGACCCCAGCAGATGCCAGACATGTACCTTCCCAGCTAACAGAGGTGTTCCAGACCCAGTGACCTTTCTTGAACCAAAATAGCATTCCCTGGATGCCTTAGTTGGAACATTTTTATAGCCTTAGAATGGTGAACTTGCAACTCAATAAATTCCCTTTTTAAAAGTCATTCTATTTATGGTATTTTGCATTCCAGCAGCTTTAACAAACTAAAACAGATTTTGGTACCAGAGAAGTAGGGTGCTGTAGTTTGCAAATACCAAACATGTTGGAATGGCTTTTTAAATGAATGAAGGGAAGATTCTGGAAGAGTTATGAGGAACTTGATAGAGAAGGCCTATAATGCTCTGAAAAGACGGTTGGTAGAAATGTGCACTCTAAAGATACCACTGATAAGGGCTAAGACAGAAATGATGAACATGTAACTGCAAACTGGAAGGAAAGCTATCCTTGTTTTAAAGTGGCAAAGAATCTAGCAAAATTGACTACTGGTTTTGGATAGAAGGCAAACTTCAAAAACCATGAACTTGGATACTTAGCAGAAGAAATTTCCAAATTAAATGTGGAAAGTACAGCCTGTTTTCTCATTGTAGCTTATAGTGAAACGCAACAGGAAAGAGATAAGCTGAGAACTGAACTCTTGGGTACAGAGAAATCAGAAATTGATGGTCTGGAAAATACTGGATTTCCAGACCCAAGCAAAGAATGACCCACATGAGGATTTACCAAACCTGGAAACAGTCATTTCAGGAAAAAAAACCAGGATTGGAGATGAAGTTATCCAGGAAGGATTTGTGGGAAGTCCTATTGTCTGATGGTTATGATCCCTACTTACTACATAGAAAACCAACAAGGGTGCTGTGTGATCTATATAAGCAGAACCACTGCCAGTCTGGACTAAAAGGGACAGAAAAGGGACCAACTGAAGGAAAAATAACTTAAAAGGCAGAACCATGAAAGCTAAGGTCTAAAGGCAAGAAACTTTGGGCGAGGAGCAGACCCACCCATACATTTGGAGAGGGTGTGTTTGCCCCAAGGCAGAATGTGGGCTTTCCACCTTGATGTTCTGGGAGAGTTGTGCCCCAGGCCTTGGACAAGGTGGAGCACATTCCTTGGGGATTGGAGAGAGCTTGGCTGCCACTATATTGTTCTGGAGGGGTTGAGCATGTGCCCTGGAGATCACAGAGAGCCCAGGTACAGCCCTAATGTTTGGAGAGAGTGAAATCAAGAAAAATTTGGTCTCCCCAATGTCCCCTAAGGTTACATTTAGAGAGAGCTGGGCTGCTGTGTAGGCTCTTGGAAAGGGTGGGAATGCTACTTTCTAAAGCCCAGAGGATAAATGATTCAGATTTTGAAATGTAATGGAGTTTGCTCTACAGCTTTTTGGAACTGTCCAGTGACTCCTGTGTTCCTTCCAATTCCTCCCTATTGAAATGGGAATATGTATACTATAACTGTCCCTCCTTTGTATGTTGGCAGAAGATAACTTGTTCTGAGTTTACCCATCCAACACCAGAGGAGCATATTGCCTTAGGATAGACCATTCCTGTAGCTGACTTTATTGAGATTTTGCATTGTCTTTTACTTTGTAAAAGGTTGGACTGTACTCATTTGAAACTGTCATGTATCCCAGAAAAGCCATGCTCTTTAATCCTTCTTCAATATTGCTTGGTAGGATCTTTTTTATAGTTTCCATGGAGATTTGACCCACCCAATTGTAAGTGGTAACTTCTGATTAGATGATTTCCATGGAGATGTGTCTCTACCCATTCAAGGTGGGGTTGCTTACTGGAGCTCTTTATCAGGGAACCATTTTAGAAAAAGCTTTAGAGCCAACAGAGCCCACATAGCCAGAGACCTTTGGAGATGCAGAAGGAATATGCCCATGGGGAAGTCCTTTGAAATGAGAAGCCAAGAAACCCCAGCAGATGCCAGCCACATGCCTTCCCTGCTACAGAGTTGTTCCAGACCCATCTGCTTTTCTTGAACCAAGTATTTTTATCTGGATGTCTTAGTTTGGACATTTTTATAGCCTTAGAACTGGAAATGCGCAACTTAATAAATTCCCTTTCTAAAATCATTCCATTTCTGGTATATTGCATTCTGGCAGCTGTAACAACTGAAACAATGATATGTGTAAAGAGCTTTGAGGAGTGATTGACCATAGAAAGCACTGAATAAATGTGTCAATGCTATTATTAACTTGAATAGGCAGAGAAGCACCATGTCTGGTGTACAAATGCTACTCATCCCCTAGGATGAACAGGCCCCAAACCTACACTAACAGGATGTGGCATGTTCCAGAAGTAATGCCCTTTCTGGAATCTCTTCATTAAGACCCTCTCATGTGGGGCCATGTGGTTAGTGGACAGAAAAGAGCATTCCAGAGAGTAGAACTGGGTTTGGCTGATCATACACTCAATTCATTGCCAAAGTAATGAATATATGCTACCCTGCCCAGCAGGATATATCACCAGTTATGAAACAGTAGTCACTGTATGTTGCTTTATTTCCCCTTTCCCAAATGAAACATTTTCATTGCAATTACCTTACTTTTATTTCCCCACTGAATAAGTTTGGGTGATGGAGAATTATGGCTATCATTTAGCCATGAATTGCAGTAAAACTATCTTAGATGACATCTAGATTTAACCAAAGGGAATTCCTATCAAACGGAATCCCTGGATTCAGAATTCCAGGCAACTTGAATTGCCTCCCTTCCGGATGGAATGAGTATATTTTTGTTGTATATCTGGTAGTTGCCTTGTCAGGTGAGGGAATATTTGAAGTTGTGTATACAGGAAGAAGTGTGTGTCTAAATGTTTGGCAGCAAGGGTGAAACATAGCGAACCAATGTATCTCTATTTTGCTAAAGATGGCTTGAGTTGTATTTCTGCCAGTTGCAACAAGAGTCCTGACTGATGAAATGGTGAAAGGATGAAATAAGAGATGATGTGTGTAAATTCCTAAATACAATGTCCAGTATATAGTAAGTGTCTGATATATGCTAGCCACCATCATTATTATTTTAAACAATTTCTTAAGACCCCAGTGGAGTGAAGGATCGGAAAACTGAGGCAGAGTTAAAGGATAAGGTACTTGTCTAAGGTGACACAGCTAAAAGTTAGAGCCTGTATGATATCAAAATCCCTACTCTTTCCACTGCATTACACAGTTTAGCATGTCTTGTAGGGGCAGAGAATGCAGCAAATCCATGTACTCACTGGCTGCTCAGGGACCAAAGGGCTTGGAGATAAGCTAATCCAGATTCCTTATTTCATGGACAAGAAATCTGAGGCTTTCAGAGATGCAAAGTTATTTTAACATAGAGAGAGGAAATATAATCCTAACCCCCCCAAATTTGCATTTAGTTATTATGTCACCAGAACAGAGATAGAGTTATGACTTGATATCCTGTCTGTGGGTTACAGGTCCAAACATTTTTCTCTTTTAAGAAGGGGAGGAAATAAATTTTCTTTATAATCACAACTTTATTTTAATGAGAATGGATCCAATTAAATCATGAACCCTTTTGTGCTGCTGAGAATTTAAATGGACTTGGATTTACCAAGGAGGGGACTGGAGCTAAGTTTGGTAATAGGAGCCAGAGTGAACAGAATCACTCTAAATAATGGAGGGAGAAAGTAATAAAACAGTAAGTTTCTGGGAGGTGGAAAGGGATGGAGAGGGCTGCAAGATATTGTGAAACTGGATTCAAAAAGTGGGGTAAAACAGTCATTAAAAAAATAATACCTGGCCTATTGCCAGGGGGGAGGTCGGTAGAGGACAAGAGAAGGAGAAAGAAAGCAAAACATGTAATAATTAATTGAAAACATTTTGCCTTGCTACAATGAAAATCCCCCTATGTTCAGTGCCTGAACATTAAAGGTACTTAGTAAATGTGAGGTGTTGTTCTAATTCGTCGAGATAATAGACAGATAATTTTAAGCAATTTGAGCTGCTTCCCCAAGACTTTCAATGTATCTGCTATTCACAGATGCACTGTGTGAGCAGATTTTGGTGGAGATTAAGAAAGGACTAAGCTCTACATCTCAGGTAACGTGGCATGGGACGTGGCTGCACATGTGGTATGATGCAGTGATCCCTAAACTGAGCTAACTAGGTGGAGAAGCCCTCAAAGCCAAAATCATCATCTTCCTGCCCCAACTCTTCAGAATCCATGGAAGTCTTAATTAAGTAAGGCGTTGATGTCCAAGAGCATGGAGTGGAGTTTCTGGCCCATCTTATCTAGATACTCGGAGGCAAGGAGGCCTCTACTGACAACTGGGTTTAATGTTTTTCAGGTGTGGAAAACTTTATTGAGATAGGCATGAACATTTCCAGGACACGACCCCTTTTTCAGAGAGCAAAGGAATGAAAAGTTCTTATGTTTGATTGCACCCAACAATTAATATAGAGCCTCTTTAGAACTCTTCTGACTGCGTGGAAGTTGGCCAATTCCTGTCTGGTTTGGGTGGGCAGTTGTAGCCTGAGATCTTTTCCTTGTCTTTTCTCTTTTCTAATGTTTCCACTTGTCTTTAGGTTTCTTCTCAAACTCCTGAGGGGTCTTTCATATAAAAACAGTTGGATGCTTTCCTATAAAAACAGTTGGATGCTTACTTCCATAGCAGTTGGTAACTTCTCCATGTAGAGGTGATTGGTCTCTGAGTAGCCCTGGGCTGAAATGATAGTGCCTCAGCAGGTGAGATCATTTGGCTGGCTCCATCTGACTTTGCTAAACCACAGGGTACAAGGTACTGAGTCTAAAATGCCAGGACAAAAAATCAAAATCCGGCACTCTATCTCCAGCACCATCCTCAGTGTCTCCATCGACAGAGTGGGACACACCGCTTCTGTTTGGATCGGCTTTTGTGATCCTGAAAGTGATGTAAGAACTCTATCTCATACCCAGTTATCTGGGATCAGCGGGGAACCTGACAAGGGGATGAAGGACAGCTACCAGGGAGCCTTGTTAGAGAGGAAACCCATCCCTGGCCCCATCCCTCACATTGGCAGAACTCTTTGTCTATTTTATAAAGAATTTCACATATAGTAAAAACTCTCTTAACCGACCTCCACTTAATCAGTTTGCCAAACCAGATGACCCACTACATTTCCTCTGTAAAATGTGCTGGATAAGGACTACAACTAACTGAATCTTCTGGACTAAAAAGTTACTGTTTACTACAGGGTATTTGAAGCTGCAGGTTCAGAGCCATTGGTGGATTATGAAAACAATTTAAAAGGTTGCATCCAGCTTTCAAAATGAAAAAGAAATAAAATAGAAGAAAAATATCCAAGTGCATCACACATAATAAGGCTTGGTTGGAGTAGTATGTGTGTGTTTGTGTGAGTGTGTGTATTTATGTATACGTATTGGGCTGCAATAAGAAATGTTTTTTTTTTTTTAACTATGTATCATCAGGAAAAGAGTTTGAAAGCTGCTGTTCTAATTTACCCCTATTCCTCTGCTCCTTCAGTTGTATAGTATACTTATCAAGGGTCAGTGTAGTTATTCTGAAATTTATTGTTAAGCAGTTGTGTTTGTTCAATTTATATTAATATTTATAATAATTTGATTTGATTAGTTTAACACTGATGGGCCATGAAAGTAAAGAGCCAGAGTTGTTTCTAGAAAAATAGAGTTGAATGATTTGCAAAGATGTGATAAAGTGAATTGCTAAAAAAAAAAAAAAAAAAAAAAAAGGGAGAAGACTGTCAAGTTAAGTTTGAGATCACTGTAAAATATTGGGGGAAAATGTTGAAAATTTAAGAATCTCAATTCATGTTGCTTTACCAGAGTCTTTAAGTTGTAACTTCTTTAAAGACATGCATTTACAGAAGAAAGACCACAGGGAGCCCCTATCAGCAAATCCGTACTAAAAGAAGAGGTCTAGGACTTACAGACAAAGCTTGGTCAATGATTGTACAGATACAGGTTAGGCCAAAATAAAATGGTCATGGTGATAGTTACCATTTTCTATGACTCTCTGCATTAATGGAATTTGTGGGGTTGAATCAAGCCAGATAAATGTGGCTTCTGCTAAATACCCATCTCATTTGACCCCTTTGCAGGAAGAGCTGGCATTGGTTTCCCCATTCTGCAAATGAGGAAATTGAGGCCAGAGAGTGAGAAGTGGCAGAGTTTGGCCCACTGCGGAAAGTAAGACAAACCTCATAAGTTCAGTCTAGCAACTTTTTCCAAGGAAGCAATAATCCATTGTATGATGTGTATTTTTTTTAAAGACATTCATTTCCACATTTCCCTAAAATCTTTAGAAACAAAGATAACTAAAGTCTTCTTCTTCAGTTAATGAAGCTGCCTGGTGAGGGAAGCACCTATGAGAAGCTCAGGAATTAAGCATTATAATCAGCAATTCTGGTTCAATTTGGTTACGGCCTCTGTCCATTTCCTATTTTTCTACTGCAAATGAAATCATCATTGGTTAAATAACAATAGAGTTACAGTTGTCACTGGTAGTTATTTAAATACAAACAACCAACAGACAACGAATTACACGGACATTAATGCCATATCAAGCACTAGTTCATTGAGTCAGTCAATGAACTGAGAATTCAAAGAATCCATTGACTCTCTACTATGCGCCAAGCCACTGTTCTAGAAAACGGAGAAAGGTAGAGTGAGTGTGAACTTGGAGTCAGGACATTTGGGCTCAAGACCTGGCCTGTCACATACCTAACCACCCTTCAACCACAACAAAAATGATTATCTACTACATGCCAGACACCATCGAAACATTGAGGATTCCATGAGAAACAGGACCTGCTAGGGAGATGTTAGCAAACAAGACAACTCAGTCTGCCCTCATGGAGCTACAACCCAACAGGGACAGGCTTTAAGTAAATCATTACGCAGGTCAATACTATGACTGCAATTAGAGTTATGAAGGGGAAGGCAGGGCCAGGGGAGAGCTTAGAACCCTCTGAGGTTAGAAATTTTCCTGAGACTGTCTTCAGTCTATTCCCTCATCTTCTAAATGGAGATGGACATACTTGCCCTTTCTATCCGCCATAAGAGTTTTCATGGGATAATATAAGAAACTGAATATGGAAGAAAGTACCCTAGGGATGTAGGAATATTATCAGAAATAGTTTCTGGCCCAGTACATGTTACTTAGTAAATGTGGGAAGTGGAAAGAAGGGAAAAGGAGAGAAATAATGTATTTATGGACATTAAATAAAGTTTTTCTTTTTGAGAAAATGCATTATGTTCTTGAGTAGTTAGAAGTTTTAGAAGGTAACTTTTCCTTTCTTGGCTTTTAATTGGAGCTAACATTTGTTGAAATCTGTCCCAAATCTGTTAAGTGTTTTGCTCCCTGCCTTTCTCCTACCATCATGCCTGATGCCTAAGCGGAAAAAATCCGAATACTCCTGCACCCAGCCAGGGTGAGTTTTATTCTTAATTTCACACCACCACCCAGGATATTTCCAGACATTTGTACTGAGAACCTGCTCATACAGCCTTTGCTAATAGCTCCGTGGGAGGTGACAGATGCCATCTCAGCCCTTTTCAGTTTCCCTCCAGCCACTGTCCACCTCTCTTCCATCACTCTTGGCAGGTAACCCCCTCCTCCTATTTTTCCCGAGAAGAATGGGCTACATAGACTGACGAGTTCCTTCTCCCCTGAAAAGAGCCATTCCTGTGTCCTCTTCTGTCAACCCTATCTTAGAAGAAATGCCTTATTTCCCTTCCAAGGCTAACCCTAACCACCCACCTCCTGCACCTGCCCAATCCTTCTTCTTAATGCCAGTCTTTGTTTTTTTTCACTTATCCTGTCAACTGTTTCTTTCTTCCTTGCACAGCATGTCTCCTCTAGCTTAGAAAAAGAATAATACTTGACCCCACTGCATCCCCAAAATACCAGCCAATTTCTCTCCTTCCTGTCTCTGCCACTTTGTTGGTGATTTCTCCATGCTTCCCACTTCCCCAGCACCTCCTCTCTCTGAGTCTGCTTTCCTCCTTTTCTGCTCCTGCAATTGCCCTCTGGAAAGGCACCAGTGATTTTCAAACAACAGACCAATTGTGTTTTCTCATCCTCCCTCCTTTGCAACAAGAGCTAAGTAATCTGACAAGGAAACTGAAGGCTCCAGCCATGCAAAGAACCAGAAGAGAGCTGGAGATGACTGGATTAAGAGCAGGGGGTGGTCCATAGCCCCAGATTCCCTTCTCTTCTTTTCGTCCTTGAAACATCCATCAACCATTAGTTATGCGCATCATTCCAGGTTCTTGTATCTTCAGCCATGGGGACAATTAGGGCTTTGGCGGAACAATCAATAATGTAGTTCGCTATGGCCTGAACAATTTCCATGGCTTCCAAACATTCTCTTTATTCTATCACCAAAATTTTGGAAGTTGATGAAGGCATCCAACCCAACGCTGTGAGGCTCCGCTGGATCTACAAGCGCCTGCCTTCAGAAGGCAGAACTTCACTTACTATATGGAATAACTGCTCAATATTCGATGAGCTCACACTTCAGTGGAGAAACTTTCACTTCAAGTCTTCCTTATCCAATCTGCCTGTTTTCTCAATTTTCTAATAAGCAGGGGAAAATGGTTTGCAGTAATGATTGTTGAAAGAATAAAACAGAAGAACCGTGATTCTCTTTCTTCACATGCCAGAAATGAGAAACGATTTGTCCCTACTTGGCCTCTATGTGTACATATGTGATGGATTTATTTTCCTCTATAACAGAGTGAGAAGACTGACTATGCTGGCGCTGTTCCCGCCCTTGGTTCACCCTAAATCACTGAATCAACCATTTCTTGGATCAACCATTCTATCAATATGGTCATGAGTAGAGACTCAAAATGTGCTCTTTTCAAATGGTGTGCACTGAAACTTCCTAAAATACCAGAAGTTTTTTTTATATTCAGTTTTAACATTTTAACCATGGACAAACCAACAAACCTTTAAATATCTTAGTATATCTACAAAATACCTATCTAGCTACAAAATGCCTTAATTTTCCTTTTGATCAATTCAAGACACAGGTTCACTTTCCAGCCAGCTAAAAAAATCCCCTAAGATTTCAGATTTCAGTGCTAGGAATAGCATTTCCAAACAATATCTTTTCTTTTTTTTTATCTTTTGATACTGTGAGCCACGAAGTTGTCCATATTTCCCTCTTTTTGGTGGCCATCAGGAAACTCCACCTCAAATCTGCAGCCTGATGCTGGCATTAAAATGTGTGTGTGTGGGGGGGGGGAATGTGAGGCCTGCATTTCATATCTAACCTTACCCTTGGTGTTGCTTTACTTTTTCTATCTTTTATCCCAATATCCCATATCTACCCTTTTCTTCACTTAAGAGATTTTTAACTTTTTGTATCATTGGGAATTATGTAAGTTACCACAAATCATACCAAGAACAAAATCTGAAGACTTTAGCATGCCCCAAGAAAGCAGCTCCCTCTGTCATTGCACCCTTGCTCACCTTTCTAAATGTACCTTCTTTTACTTGTCTCCTTGTTCACATTGGCCTCCTTGCTGTTCCTTGTACTGATCAAGCACATCCCTGTCTTGGAGACTTTGCACATGCTGTTCCCTCTTTCTGCAATGCTCTTCCTCCACACGTCTTGGCCCCTCCCTTTATTCAGACCTCTGCTCCAATGCCGCCTCTTCAGAGAGACCTTTCCCATCTACCTTATCTAAAGCAGCATCCTCTGTTGATCACCATCCTCTCCCACGTACTTATCTTGGAATATTTCCCATGACCTAACAGTATATAATGTTTTGTATCAGGCAGCCTTGGGGAAGGGTTATGAGCCCAGATGTGGAAGCCAGACCATCTGGGTTCATATTCCAGCTTTGTCACTTAATGTTTGTTATGACCTTGGGCAAATTATCTCATCTCTCTGAGCATCAGTTTCTTCATCAATAAATTAAAAAAAAAGTATATAATAACACCTGGCATATAGCAAATACTGTTTAAGTATTTAATTTGTAAATAAATAAATAATTGCTGTTATTGTCTGACATGACCCTTCTACATGGGGTTTCTTTATGCATCACTATATCCTTAGCTCCAAAATGGTACCTGCCATATGGTAGATGCTTACATACTGGTGAATGAATTCCCTTTTGGAATGAGGCAAGGGTATGAGAAGATAAATCTGAAAGCCAGGGTTAAATAGAAAGGACACATAGAAGACCAGAATTTCAGTTCTTGGTTTGCAACTTAGGAGCCAGCTGATTTGAGGTAAATGGGTTAATCAGCCCAAGTCATCTTATGAAACAGGATGGGATACATTTACTTTGCTCCAGAGACATAGGAAAAGTACATTAAGAAGTTTACCAACCCACAATTGTTCCACAAACAGAGACTATAGCATCCCCTGAGGAGAAAGTGAAATCATGTTTGTGAAATGCTTTTATGTCCTGGGTTCTGAATGGAGCCCTTGGTATATGGAGACTGAAAGACTTGGTTCCTTACCTAAAGGAGCTGACAAACTTGGGGGCTAGACAGACAGAAAAGTAAACAATGACAAAAGAGCATCATATGTGCTCTGGTTGGGGTAAGATTTAGAAGCACAGAGCAGAGATAACCAAAGGTGTGATTCTAACATAGAAATTTGGAGGGGAAACAGGGGCTTTAGGGGTAGAGAGAGGCATTCTAACAGATGGGGAGAGTATGCAAAGATGCGGAGCTGTGTTTACATTGCACCTTTCAGGAATCAGAAGTGGTTCAGTATGACAGACAGCAGGTGCAGGTGGAGGAAATGGCAGGTGATGCAGTGGTGCAGGTAGGTAGGGGCCAGACCTTATAGGGTGGTGCCAAGATTCTCTTCCTTGCCCTCTGATGCCCCTAAAGGAGGCCTGACTGTGTCCCTGTGAGATCCCACCTTGCCCTGGGAGCCCCCATAATCCGTGTTGATTCTCAAAAGCTGCCTCTGAGATGAGTGTTCTGTACCTAGGAAGCCACCGGCATTCCTCAGAAAGCAGCTGGATGATAACTCACATCGGAAATGAACAAATTTTTCCCAAACAAATCTTCCCCAAACCTTCTGATGCCTGGGGGTCTGAAGAGAGGCCATGAGCAGCAAGGAAAGAAAGACAAATCCATTCTTTTACACGACTTGAGCCTGTTCCTCCATTTTCCCCCCGAGTTATTTCTCCTGCTGCCATCTCCTGCCAAGGCAGAAGAATTACATGGACAGCCCCCATTCTCCATCTCTCCCTGTGTCTGTGCTGTAAAATTAGGAAACAGTCCACAAGCCTACTTCAGATACCAATTACAGATTTCCGGGTCCCCAAGACCACTCTCAGTTTCAATAACTCACTAGAAAGACTCATAAAACTCACTGAAAGCGGTTATAATCACAGTTACAGTTAGATACAGTGAAAGGATACAGATTATAATCCGCCAAGTGAAGAGGCACATAGGACAGAATCCAGGAAAATTCCAAACATGAGCTTCCGGTTGTTCTCTCCCACCAAAGTCAGAGACAGCATTACTTTCCTGTCAACAATGTATGACAATACACACAGAATACTGCCAGCCAGAGAAGCTCACCCAAGCCTTGGGGTCCGGAGTTTTTACTGAGGTTCCATCACAGACATCTTGTTGGCTCAGGTGGCTATCCTCAACCTCCAGCACTTCCACAGGTAGAAATGATACCTTGTTACCATAAGCCTCCATCCTAAATCACATTGTTAGACTACCAGGTGTGGCCCAAAGCCCCCAGGTAAGCAAAGACACACCAGGCATGACAACCCAAGCATTTAGAGATTACCTCCCAGGAGCTGAGGGTAAAGGCCTGGCCTCTCTTTGAGCAAGACTAAATCTCTTTACTATATCTTGTGGCTTTGGACCCTCAAGAAGTGGAGTCTATTTCCCCACCTCTTGAATCTGACTGAGCAAATAAAATGTATTGGAGATGCCTACTGTGCCAGTTCCAAGGCTAAGCCTGAAGCCCCAGTTCCATTCCTCCTCTGGAAACCTGCCTCTGCTACAAAGACAAGACTTAGCTAGCGTGCTAGAAGATGACAGACCAACTGGGGCACTGGTGAGTCTTTCAAGTTGAAGCCATTCTAGACCAATGGACCCCTAAGCCAGCTCAGCAGTTGACTGCAGAAGCAGGAACAAGTTCAGCTCCTATCTGACAAGCTCTGACTATACATCGGCAGAAACACCCAGCCCTTTGGCTTAGGAGACATAATAAGTGTTTGTTGATTTAAACTACATAGTCATCTAAGGTTTATTGCTTGGAATAGCTAACAAATATACTTACCAGCATTCTCTTTGTTTTCCTTTTCTGTCCCTCTTTCCCCAGAAAGGGCTAAGGAGGCATGATCCTATTGAATTAATTAGGGAGAGGGCTTGAGCCCTCATTAGGAGTCTTCTTTTCTCTACCCTTTCATCCTACAATGTAAGGTTACTATTGATATGAGTATTAACTGCCCCAAAGAGACCCCATTTGTGCAGTGAGATGTGTTCTTCATTCTGATAAACCATTTTTCCCCTTACAACTCTGCTCCCTTCCTGATGCTGAAGGTCAGTGCTAATTGGCATGGCTGCTCAAGTCCCTTCGGGCACCGCCTCACAGAAAAGACTTGCAAAGCAGAGGCCCAAAAATGGTTGATGCACCCAGCAGGAGACAGCAGAATTCTGATCACAGGTTGAAGATAATTTCTCTGGCTCACCAAGGGCATTGTTTGCTGGTGATAAAATAAAGAATGGGAGCTCAGAAACCAAACTGGCTCCAGAGTTAATGTGTGGCCAAACTGTCTTGACGAGAAGGCTGGGAGCCATAAGCAGAGCTTGCCCTTTGATGGGCGCTTTGTGCTTTTCTGCCTCCTTGTCCAGAGAATGGGGGAAATCTATTTAGTGAGATCCATGCCATTCACTCCTCACACCAGAACCATCTGGGAGAAGATTAACCCATCTATTTTCTGATGTCCTAATTGGAACTGCTGACTTGCTCTTATGTATCTAGTGGTTTCAGGTGGGGAAGCCGAGAGCTCAGGTACCAAAGCATTTTAAAAGGCAGCAGGAGATGTCATTCACATTGTCTGCAGATCCATTTGGATGGATGTGGCTGGCTGCCAGGAGCAGCCGGCCTAGAAGGTTTCTGTGCAAGGATTGCTGATTTGCAGTTGACCTCTTACTGCACTTAAGCAGCTGAATTCTGCCGACTCCAGAGACTGAGTGTATTTGAAGTCAGTTGCTTAAGAGTCAAAGCTTGTTTTCTGAGCTTTCCTTCAGCATCTCATGGATACACAGATAGGAAGTCTTCTGAAAGAGGCCTGCTGGCTATAGTTTTCAAAGGCAGGCAGTGGGGGCTAACTCCAAATTTGACATGAAAAGCATTTCAGACATGGTTGATTTATTCCAATTAATCACTCATGAGTCTATGGATGACTGAAGGGGTTATGGACCATCCTTTTGGTTAATAGCTTGATAACTAAAGTCTCCACCCCTGAAATGTGCTCTATCTTTATTTAGTCATTTTCTGTGAAGGCCAAGCCCACTGCTTTTAGCAAGTGAATAGACTAGCAAGTCTGCACTGGAGACTTTATTAGCTGTGAGATGGGAAGAAGCTTGAAAGGATGCCAGGTTTCCTCCCAGCCTGCAATTCCTTTGCATTTCATGGGCATGGTCTCTTCTAAAGAAGGAATTCAATTCAATTCATCAGACATTTATTGGGCACCTACTATGTGCCAAGGATTTAAGTTAGGCATGGAAATGGCAAGAATGAATACAGCACTTTTCCTGTACTCATGTCACTCAAGAGGCACCCAGCTTTCTCCAGAGAGTCCTGCTTTTATTCTCCCTGCAGCAAGCACAACCTGTGCACACTTGGCTTCTATGTTGTCAAAAGCACCTGGGAGGTTGCGGTGGAATCTTTTCCTTTCCTCAGAATACGTAAAGGTGCAACTTACATATTTTGTTAATTTTCATTCCATTGCATTCCAAAACAGATACAAAAATTATAGTTAATAAGCTAAAAATGGAAGGGATATAAGGGGAAAATACAGGAAGGAGAAATAACAAAATATGTGCCATACAGTTCTCTACATTTCCTTGGGGGTAGGTATGATACACACAAATTTGGCTGAGAGCAGCTTTGATTTCTAGGCTAAAGAGAGAAAGCTGGCCAAGTAGTGGGTCCATGTTAATGTTAAGATAAAAAAAAAAAAGTAGGTACCTTTGAAGAAATAGCTATTCCCAAGTCCAGGGAGAAGTTTCTCTCCTCAGTCCTTAGCCTTTGAACCTCAAAGACAGATGAGAGTTTTCACGTTTGTTACCTAGTTCATTTATGATATAATATTCTTGAAAGATTGTTTTCCCAAAGAGAATTCTAGTCATGGATTTGCTCCACTTGCAGTATTCTGTATTTCAAATTATAATAAATGCCAGACTAAGGTAGAACTTCAGATACACATTAGGTACATTCAGATGGAATGTTTAACTCATCTTCCAGGAACTAGATAGAAGTAGAAACACTAGTAACACTATCAGGTGACACCTCTATCATTTAATTTTATTTTCCCCTCTGTAATTCAAGTACTAAGTGCAATGCATCCAGCTCTAGGACAAGATGGCATAGACTTGCCTTTCTATACTCTTGCCCTCTAAATATAACTAAATGCCATGGCAATAATTCAACAATCATAAAAGAACCTGAAAGTGTGTAGGCTAGGTACCTCAGGACTTGAAGAAGGACACCCCAGTGAGTATGTGGATTTTCTTTTTGTCTCCCAAATATCCTGGACTAGGTACTCAAAAAGATTATAAGCTGGAATCACGACTACAAGCTGAAACTAACAACAGGCATAGACAAAAAGAAAAAGCAATAAGCCACAAAAGCCTGCTTTCTCTAGCCAAAGGACCGGGAAAGGGAAAACCATAGGGACTTAGTGGGTGGACCCACACAGTGGATATGCTGGGTCTGATCTTCCCACAGCAGCAGGAACCCAGGCAGGCTGGTCCAGTCCCGGCCCCACACTCACCAGCAGCAGCTGGCCAATTGGCTTGAAGCAGAGGCAATAGTAGAAACCATCCTCCTCTCCATATCAGGAGTACTCACCCTCCTGTGGGTGTGATAACTTTTATCCTCCACCCAATGACTTCATGTGGCCTGGGGAAGTGCCTTCCACCTCATCAGGCAACACCAACAGGGATCTACTGGAGCTTCAACAGAGCCAGAATAATGGAGCAGACCAGACTAGGATGGCAAGGGGTTAGAAATCTAAATGGTCACTGGAGCTGCAGACCACAAAAGTAAAAGAACCTGCACACTAAACCTAGGCAGGATGACTGCTTGCTAAAATAGAAGACTGAAATAGGATCTATAATCTCCTAACATAATATCTGAAATGTCCAGCATATAATTGAAAATCACTTGTCATACCAAGATCCAGGAAAATCACAACTTGGAGGAGAAAAGACAAACTGACACCAATACCAAGATAAATCAGATGCTGGCACTATCTGGCGAAGACTTTACAGCAACTACCACAAAAATCACTTCAAAAAGTAATTAACAATTCCCTGAAACAAATGATGGGATCAGTAGTAAAGTGGAGATGACAGAAGATAGAATCAGTGAACTTGAGAGCAGAACAATAGAATTTTTGCAATCTGAACAAGCAGAGAACAATAGGCTGAAGAAAAATGAACAGAACTTCAGGGATCTATGGGACAATAACAAAAAAAATCTAACATTTGTTTCATCAGAGTCCCCAAAGGAGAGGAGAAAGAATGTGTGGCTAAAAAATTATTTAAAGAAATAATGGCTGGAAACAACCTAAACCTGGTGAAAAACTTTAATCTATAGACTTAAAAAGTTGAGAAAATTCCAAATAGGATTAAAAAAATTGTGTCAAGATGCATCATAACTAAACTTCTGAAACTAAAGACAAAGGAAGACGTCTTCAAAGCCATTAGAGAGAATAACATATTACCCATAGAGGAATACCAATTTTAATTTCAGCATATTTTTTATCTGAAACCATGGAAGTCAGAAGGAAGTTGCACAGCATTTTTCACGTACTGAGAAAAAAAGAACTGTGGACCACAAATTCTATATCTGGTGAAACTATACTTTAGGAATGAAGGGGGGAAAAAGACATTCTCAGATGAAAGAAAGCTAAGAGAATCTGTCACTAGCAGGTTTACCCTAAAAGAATGACTTCAGTAAGTTCTCCAAGCAGAAAGGAAATTATAACATAAGGTTTGGAATATCAGAAAGGAATGTAAAACAGTGGAATGAACAAAAATAAGGGTGAATATAAAGGACTATCCTCTTTATTAATTTCTTTACTAGCTTTATATGGTGTTAATAAATCATGTTTATATAATAAATCATATTTGTGTTAAATTTTAATATTTATTATGGTACTCAAGGTACCTAGAGGAAATACTTGAGACGATTATTCTTAAAGCGTAGAGAGGGAAAAGGGATCTAAATGGAAGTAAGATTTTAATATTTCACTCAAACTGACAAAACATCAACACCAGTAGAATGTGATAAGTTATTTATGTATACTGTAATACCCAGAGCAACCTATACAAAATGATAAACTCAGAAGAGTATAAAAACAAATTGGAATCCTACAAATGTTCAAGTAAATCACAGGAATATAAGAAAAGAGAAACAGAGGGACAAGAAATGGAGAAAACAAACATAAATAATATAATAAGCAGACAAATAAAAAACAAATAATAAAATGGCCAGTATAGGCCCTAACATATCAAAAATTACTTTAAATGTAACTGGTCTAAATACACCAATTAAACGGCAGAGATGCAAAATATTGGCATGAGTCAGATGTTGTAACTATCTGACAAATTCTTCAAAGCACTTACCAGAAAACTGTTTCAACAGATATTTAAGATTTCCTTTGAAACAAATGAAAAAATAGGAACCTCAACAAAAGAAAGAAGTTACTAAAATAGAGATTACAATACTGAGGAATAACATAATAAAAATAAAAATATTTCATTGACAAGCTCAATAGTAGAATGATTTCAGAAGATAGAATATGAGAACTTGAGGACAGATGAATATGATCTAACTATATGTTGTCTAAAAGAAACTCACTTCAAACAAAACAACATAGGTAGGTTGAAAGGAAAAGAAAGGGAAAATATATCATGCTAACATTATTAAACAAAAGCAGCAGTACATATGTTAATATCAGATAAAGTGGACTTCAAAGCAAAGAAAATAACCAGAGACTAAGAAGGATATCACATAATATTAAAAGGATCAATCCATCCAGGAGAGGTAGTGATCCTAAGTGTGTATGAGATAAACAACAGAGCTTCAAAATATATGAAACAAAAACTGGTAGAGCTTAAAGCAATTAATAGAGCTACTAAAAAATTAACAAGGTTATTGAAAAACGAACATCAACCAACAGGAACTTATTAATATTTATAGAAAACTCCACTCAGCAACAGCAGAATATAACAGCATGTGATCATAGAACACTGACCAAGATAGACAGTATCCAGGTCATAAAAGAAAGGATAAAATAAAATAATTGAAATCATACAGAATATATTATCCACCCATAATGGAAACTAGAAATCTGTAACAGAAAGACAAGAAGAAAATCTTCAAACACTTTAAGATTAAATAATACACTTCTAAACAATCCATGGGTCAAAGAAGATATTGCAAAGGAAATTTTTTAAAAATACCACACTGAGTAAAAATAAAAATACAACTGTATTAGTTAGGGTTCTCTAGAGAAACAGAATCAACAGGGAACACTTGCAAATATAAAATTTATAAAAGTGTCTCATGTGACCACAGAAACGCAGAGTCCAGAATCCACAGGGCAGGCTGTGAAGCCGACGACTCCGATGGATGGTCTGGATGAACTCCACAGGAAAGGCTCACCAGCTGAAGCAGGAATGGAACCTGTCTACTCTGAGTCCTCCTTAAAAGGCTTCCCGTGATTAGTTTAAGCATCACTCATTGTAGAAGACACTCCCCTTTGGCTGATTACAAATGGAATCAGCTGTGGATGCAGCTGCGGTGATCATGATCTAATCCTATGAAATGTTCTCATTGCAACAGGCAGGCCAGCACTTGCCCAATCAGATATACAGGTACCACAACTTGGCCAAGTTGACACATGCCCCTAACCATGACAACAACCTTTTAAAATATATGGAATACAGCTAAAGCAGTGGTGAGACAAAAATTTATAGTACTAGATGCTTACAATAGAAGAGAGGAAAGTTTTCCAATAGGTTCCTCCCTTATATAGACAGCGCTGTTAAAGTTACTTGAATGTATAGATATCCTATCATATAAATATGTATGTATAAGTTTTTATTCTGTATCTATTTTCTTCTATATAAATATATTTACTAGGGAGACAGAAATCATGATTTCTATAGCTATGTGACTCTCACTGAGAAGATGATTACTCTTTATTGGGGCTATTCCTGGATTAGCTGGATAAGAAGTTGTTGGCCAATTGATTATTTCACTCAATGCCTTGATTCTAAGGTGATAGCTATTAATAGACTTTTATTCTCATCTCAAATTTTACTTTGAAGAATAAAAACAGAATCCAAAGGAGCATATTTGATTTGCTTGAGAACTTCACCAAGAACTTCAAGAGTTATGGTGGCATCCAATTACAATTCATTCATTCATTCATTTAGCACCTATGTCCCAGGCATTGTTGTAGGTGTTGGGGATATAGCAGTGAACAAAATAAAGTTCCTTCCTGTGGTAGTTAGATTCAGGTATCAACTTGGCTAGGTGAAGGTGCCTAGTTCTATTGCTGTGGACATGAGCCAATGGCATGTGAACCTCATCTGTTGTTGATTACATCTGCAGTCAGCTAGGAGGTGTAACATGCAATGAATGATGTTGATTTAACTGGCTGGTGCTTAAATGAAAGAGCTTAATGTAGCACAGTCCAAGCAGCTCAGCATACCTCAACTCAGCATTCGCAGCTCAGCCCAGTCTTTGGAGATGAAGAAAGAAATCACCTAGGGGAAAGCTGTTGGAACCCAGATACCTGGAGAGAAGGCCAGCAGAGATCACCCTGTGCCTTCTCGTGTAAGAAAGAACCTCAGTTGGAAGTTAGCTGCCTTTCCTCTGAAAAACTAACGAAATAAATTCCCTTTTATTAAAAGCCAATCCGTCTCTGGTGTGTTGCATTCCAGCAGCTAGCAAACTAGAACACTTCCCTATTTCTACTTATTGTAGAAAGCATAAAATGTTGAACAACATAATGTCTTTTCCCCAAGAAGCTTGCAATCTAATAGAGAAAATAGCTGTATATCTAATAAAATGGAAAGTTAGAAATGCAAAGCATCTAATGTGCACTACAGGACAGAACTAAGGAAAAGAGAGAATTTAGAGGTGGAGCAAGGTAGTGGTGGAGGAAATTTTCTGAAGAGGCTGCAGACACAGTTGGGGTTAGGAGGAAGAGGGTAGATATTTAGAATGGTGGAGCAAAGATCAGAATATATTAGGGTAGGTGGACTGGCTTAGCTAGGGACAAATTCTTTGGGGCAACAGCGGTGAGAAAAGACTGACAAGGTGAGGTAAGTTCAGACTGGAAAGCACCATGATGCCAGCATAAGGAGAATGTGAATATCATTCTGTAGATATTAGGAGGAGCCTGAAGCCTGCCCAGCAGGGAACTAAGATGAGCACAGATATTTCGGAGAAGTAATAAATGAGTGATAAATATTTCAGATGCTTACTCTGTGCCAGAGGCTTTATGTAGATTGTTTTATTTAATCAACCCAGAAAGAATTGAATGAATGTTCCCATTTTATAGAAAGGACATTTAGTACCAAAGAAGTTAAACAAATTGGCAAAGATTACACAATGAACAAATCTCTGATTTGACTCTGTTTGTTACATTTGCTCTGTACCAATACTGTTTCTGAATCAAGTCATGTTATTTCATAATATCTCATTTACTGGTAAATTTCCTTCTTACATCACTCCAGTTTTGCAACCATACTCATCCCATCACCCAGGCCTCAGGTTTCTAGATTGTTTCCAAGCATGGTGTCCTCTTCCTCTCTGGCTTTGGATTTAGTAACAAATGTACAATACCCTGATTGCATTAACACCACTCATCAGGACATGTCTCCATAAATATGAAATCCAGTACACCCAGAGCTTTATCCAAAGCTCATGCTTTCTCTTCTACATCAAAATTTACTAACAGTTGTGTGGGTCAGGGATGGGTGAAGAATGAGGAATCAAAGATGGTTCTAAGACTTTTGAAGTTAATTGACATAAGGATGGCACCATTATCATATAAAGGGGAATCAGGCAGGGGAGATGGTTTGGGAGTAAAGAGAACGAAATTGGTTTGGACCTGCTGGATGTGAGAGGATGGTAAGATATTCAAGGAGAAGTATTCTGGTGAATAGCACTGACGAGGTTTTGTATCACCAAAACCAAAGTCAGATAAAGAGATGGATGCCATAGTTGGATGCCACCCAGTGAATTGGGTGATGGTGTGAGTGTGGATTTCTGAGAAAGGAGAAGGAGAAGGATCAGTAAAAGTTAGGCTGTAAAGTAACATGACTGAATCCAAAAGAGCTGTCAGTTTCTCTAAGTTTTTGGTTTGTGCTTTTATATGTTATACTCGATCTGTTCAAGAGCATGATGGACTTTCACTGGATTGAAGTATAGATAAGAATAGAGAATGGAGTAACTGGTTTTACTCACCTCATCTAAATGGTCAACTTACTTGAACTAGTGATAAGTATCTACAAGTCAGTGTTAACTAAAGACTCAGGAAACTTCCACTATTGTAAAAGAGAAGGCTGGAGAACATGGAAAGCATGGGAGACCTGGATTTTAGTCCTGTTTCCTCTCTTAATGGGCTTATAACCTTAAATGTGTCTCAGCCTCTCTCTGATGTGTGTTCTAGAAATCTTTATGGTTCTAATACTCTGTGAAATGTCATGCAAAGAGCTCAGGCAGACACCACTGGTGTCAGTTCATGCAGGCTGGGGTCTGTGGGCAGAAGGGTCAGCCAATGCATGGGTGCCCTACTCTCTCAGCATCCTGCAGAGAGGGGGCTGGATGGATGCACTTTGGGGTTATGCCCCTCTGTGTGGTTTGTTTTTTTTTTTCCTTTTAATCAGGCAAGTTTTAGAGTATTCTTTCCCAGCAAATATTAGGCTCGGGTGCCAGTCAAGTGCTTAGCTACCGGCTGTTGTGAGGTGTTGCAGGCAACGCCAGCTAGCTAGCACTTGGAGATCTTGGGCCTCTTTACTCCTTGGAAGCTAACTTGGGTGACAACTGGAAGGAAGGTGCTATTGTCTGTGTAGATTATTGCCAGGCAACCCAGAGAAAGCTCTGGGTCCTTCTTTGGACAATCCTCTCATTTCCACAACTTAATATTTACACTATAGCTGGAGCGTCTTGAAATTAAAGCCTTCATCCTAGGGTAGACCCAAAATAGTGGGACTGACAAGCACCGGGTATGCCACTGCAGGAGAGATGGGCCCAAAGGACCTTGCATTGATCTTCATATTGTGCTGAAAATTGGCTGCACACAATACATGAAGTTGGGGATGGGGTTGCCTGCCGGCGCCGCTTCTCAGCTCCTGCCTAGATGGGAGGCTTTCCCCGGTAATATCTACAGCATGAAAGAATCCTGGAAACTCACTCCTGGAGGCTCCTCATCATTGTACGCTGAGGGCTTTTATCGTCTTTAAACTCCCTCCCTTCCTCTACCTCTTTTATCCCTTATTATCTCCCCTAGAGGAAGGAAGAAAATAAATGAGCCTAATCCTATAAGGTTTGCCACATAGCTGGCTACTGTGTTGGGACATCACACATCCTTCCAGGCCAACCTATTACTGGATAACGAAACAATCAATTTCTTAGGTAATAAAATTAATTTCTTAGCAACCAGATGAGTCTGCATTATCTGTAATACAACTATGCCAAGGTGTTTTTAAAAAATCTGCAAGTGATGATAAAGTATCTACTCGTTACAGGTTAATAAACAGATAGTATAAGACATTTATTCATTTTCATATAAAAGTAGTAACTACCTGTTATCATGATTTATTCCCTAAATTTAGTCTTGTATGTTTAAATTGAGATGTTGCAACATTAAAAGTTTATCTTTATAGCTGTCACCAGTGTCATATTCATATACTTGCTACATTTGCCTACATTTTAACAACTGAATAGCAATATAAATCAAATTATTTTAAAGACTGTATGTTTTCCTCTAGTATAAGTGTACATTCATTTATATTATAACCTAATTTCTGTAAAATATAGGCCAAGGCCGAATAGAATCCAGATGGATCCAACCATTTCTCTCCTGTTTTTACTTGAAGTACACAAAATATCACTTTAGTTTCTTTTCCTATTATTATAAAAAGAACTGTAATATTAAATGGTAAGAATGACCTGAAAGTACATGCAAAACGAATTATTAGTTTGAGAGTTAACATTTACATTCTTGGATTTGTTGAATTTTAACATTTCTCTACAATTTTTTTGAGTGAGGCCCTACATCCTATGATATTATGATTATTAATGAATACCCTAAAATCAATGGACTTGTCCCCACCCAGGGAATCTCTTGTTGCTCAGAGGTGGCCTTTCTCTCCCAGCCAAACTCTGCAAATAAACTCACCACCCTCCCCCTATACGGTACATGACTCCCAGGGAGTAAGTCTATTGAGAATGTGAGGCAGGACTCCCAGGGAAGATGCTGGCCCTGGCACTGTGGGATCAACAATGCCTTCCTAACCAATAAATGAAACAAAATAAAGTTTCAGTGGCTAAGACACTTCACAATAGTGTCAAGAGTTCATTCTGGAGGTTACTTTTATGTAAACTTCTGCTAGATACTGCAAATTTCCCACAGTATGCTCAAAGCCCCAACCACAGTATTCCTGAAAACCCTAAAGAATACCCTGGGATCTATATATGACTCTAAAAACATTTTTCTTAGTAAGATTATTTTTTCAGAAACTTAAGGTCTCCAGATTGTTTCTATGCCGGATAAGTCCTGAAACCCAGAGGTACTGGTCTCTCCAAGAACATCAACCAGATTTATTCCTCTACCCCATAAGTCGACATGCCTTTCTAGCATGAAGAAGTTAAAATGGTTATTGCCCAGATATCCCTGAAAATTGAGAGAAAGCTCAAATGAGAGGAAGGAGGTATAACTAAAAAATTAGGATTTAGCCAATGATTATGACTACTGAATCATTGTATGAATGTTTCTTTTTAGTTTCTAGTATATTGGAATTGCCAGAAAGAAATACCTGAAATTGTTGAGCTGTAATCCAGTATCCTCAATCTATGATAATGATTGAATTAGTGTATAACATTTATCATGTGACCGTATGATCATAAAAACCTTATGATAGGGCGGGCCACAGTTAGCAAACAGAGTTCTCGCCTGCCATGCTGGAGACCTGGGTTCGATTTCCAGGGCCTGCCCATGCAAAAAAAAAACCTTATCATAAACACTCCCTGTTCTAGTTTGCTAGCTGCTGGAATGCAATATACCAGGAATGGAATGGCTTTTAATGAAGGGAATTTAATGAATTGCTAATTTACAGTTTTAAGGCCAAGAAAATGTCCCAGTCAAAACAAGTCTATAGAAATGTCCAATTTAAGACATCTGGGGAAAGATACCTTGGTTCAAGAAGGCCGATGACGTTCAACGTTTCTCTCTCAGCTGGAAGGGCACATGGTGAACATGGCAGCGTCTGCTGGCTTTCATGTGGCTCTACCAAAAAGGGGACTCTGTCCAAAATGTTTCCTCTTTTAAAGGATTCCGGCAAGCAACTCCACCTTCAGTGGGCGAAGACACACCTCCATGGAAATCATCTAATCTAAGTTACCACCCACAATTGGGTGGGTCACATCTTCATAGAAACAATCAAAATGCTCCCACCCAGCAATATTGAATGAGGATCAAAGGGCATGGCTTTTCTGGGGTCCACCACAGATTCAAACTAGCACACTCCCTGTATCCAACGTATGGGTAAATGAGCAATAAAATGAAGATATGCATGAAAAAAAATCAATGGACTAGGATTTGAAAGAGCTGTGTAGCCTGTTGATAGCCATTTAACTTCTAAGCCTAGATTTCTTCATCTAATATGTGGAGATAATTGTATCATCTCCCCCATGCATACAAGAAAGAGTATACATGAAGCATTAGCATTTAGAGTAACTGCCTGTGCCAGTTTGAATCTGTGGTATACCCCAGAAAAGCTATACCCTTTAATCCTCCTTCAATATTGCTGGGTGGGAGCTTTTTGTTTATCCATGAACATGTGACCCATCCAATTGTGGGTAGTAACTTTTGATTAGATGGTTTCCATGGACATGTGTCTCCACCCATTCAAGGTGGGGTTGCTTACTGAAGTCCTTTAAGAGGGAACCATTTTTGAAAAAGCCACGAGAGCCCACACAGCTGTTTGAAAACACCCCCAGGGGAGCTTCAGGAAACAAGAAGCCCGGAAAGGGGGCAGACATCTCCATGTTCACCATGTGCCTTTCCAGTTGAGGGAGAAACCCTGAACTTCATCAGCTTTTCTTGAGTGAAGATAATCTCTTGGTGCCTTAATCTGGACATTTTTATAGACTTGCTTTAATTTGGACATTTTCACGGCCTTAGAACCACAAACTAGCAACATATTAAAATCCCCCTTATTAAAACCTGTTCCATTTCTGGTATATCACCTTCCAGCAGATTGCAAACTAGAGCATTAAAAGTATTCAACAAATACCAATCAGTATTATAATTATTGCTATTATTTAAAAAGTTGAATAAGATCCCAAATCAAACTGTTCATATTTTCCCTATTAGGCCTTTGTTAATAAGAAATTTTGAATAAACTCAGCAGTTAGTTTTAAACATTTTCTAGCATTCAGATCAACTTAAAGATAGTCCCTAGAAATTGCTTCCATATGATAACTTCAGTCCATGTGTTTATATGTACATTATAGAAATTAGAGGTAGAGATGTCTTCGGAGGGTTTCTTGTCACCATGTTTAACAGGTAAGAAATGGAGACAAAGGACATTTAGACTTCTTGTCCAAGACTGCAGAGTAAGAGGTGGTGTTGACACTGAAATTGAGATCCCTTGATTTGAAATTAGTTTCTTTCCATATCAATTACCAGGAATTATGGAATTAAGCCCACGATGCTAATTTAACACGAACCCTGTTGCTTTTCCTACTTCTTGGGTTTACATAAAATATTAGAATTGTGGTTACTGAATAGAGAAGACTACCTTGAAATTGCAAATATAGTCCTGCTATCCTTTATGTTAACCTATTGTCAACATCCAACAGCCACATTTATATAGAGCACAACATTATATATCCAGTTGAACTGCCACTAAAAATTACATTTTCACTGCACTAAAAATTACATTTTTACCGTGGGACTGACAATGCCTTCCTGACCAAAAGGGGGAAAAGAAATGTAACAAAATAAGGTATCAGTGGCTGAGAGAGTGCAAATAGAGTGGAGAGACAACTCTGGAGGTTACTCTTATGTAAGGTTCAGTTAGACATTGCTACTTATTATGGTTTGCCAAATGCCAGCCAAAACCATTCCTGCCAACCCTAAAGAACACCCAGGGCTTTATCTGAGAAGCTGCAAAGGTTCCATACACTATGATAACTTCCCAGAAACCTACAACCTCCAGATGGGTTCCTAGGCCAGGTAAGTCCTGAAACCCAGAGGGGCCACCCTCTCCAGAATATCAACTAGTTCTATTCCCCATCTCAAATTACTGACAGTCCTTTCTAACATGAAAAAGTTAGAGTGGGCATAGCCCAAATACCCCTAAAGATTGGGAGAAAGATCAAAGGAGAAAGTGGAGTTATAACAGAAAAGATAGGATTTAACAAATGAGTATGAGCGCTGAATCATTATATTGACATTTCATTTTAGTCTCCAGTGTCTTGGAGCAGTTAGAAGTAAAAACCTAAATTGTGAAATTGTAACCCATACCAAACTGAAATCTGTCCTACAATTAATTGTTGTGGTGGGCTTCAAAATTTATTGCTTTTTTGTTTATGTTATTTTTCACAATAAAAAAAATTATATTTTCTATTTTCTGGTAGTGCTAATCCCCTCCTACTCTTTACCACTACTCCTCACAATTAAAAAAAAAACTTGAAACAAAACAATTGGAGACCTTTCGACTCTTAATTTTTAAAGCAGTTTTACAGAGCTATATTCACACATAATACAATCCATCCAAAGTATACAATCAATGGTTCACAGTATCATCACATAGTTGTACATTCATCATCACAATCAATTTTAGAAAAATTTTAATTACTCCAAATCACCTCTCCAAATTTCTCATACCCCTCCTCCCAATAATTGTCCCCTAGCACTGGTGTGGTACATTTGTTACTGTTCACAAAAGAATATTAAAAGATTACTGTTAACTGTAGCCCATAGTTTGTACTGGGTACGGTTCTTCCCGTCTACCACTCTATCATTAACTCGTTGTCATAGTGACATACAACCTATCGACGAGGATGGCAATAAAAATATCGCAAAGGAAATTCAATATCCACTGGAGGGGTTAAAACACTGTATGAAATTAAAAAGGCAAAATATTTAGTTCATTATGAATTTGCAACCATTTTTAGTAGACAGACACGCTAGAACACAGAATAGCCCAATGGGAGACATGCCATGAGAAAAACAGAATATAGTAGAAAATAGAAAGGAGAGACAAACTCCTGACTACAGAGATGAGACATTGGTGAAGTAGAATCATTGGTATTTGTGATTGATTGATTACATATGGGGGGTTGGGGAGAGAGAAAGGAATTAGAAGTGAATTATCCCCCTAGCTTGAGCCACCAGGTAAACGGTGATCACATTCATTATTCCCTTAGTTCAAATAACAGCTTCAATTTTAATAGTGATTTGGTCTACCATCTTGAGAAAAAAAAATTCTGTCTGAGTTCTCAAGTAGACTAATGTATCATTTTAAACAAACTCAATGAAATATTGCCTTGAGTGCAGGTTATAGAGATATATGACAAGCCGGTAACTGATATCTATACTTCATAGAACCACTAATTCATGACTTTTCTTTGGAAGAATTTCGAACTTTCTGAAAGTTTTGAAAGAATAGTAAAATGAACACCTGTATTCCCTTTGTCTAGATTCAACAACTTTCAACATTTTGTCACACTTTCAATCTCTCTCTCATTACTGAATCACTTAAACATGGCTTGCTTTTATTATGATACTTCAACCCTAAATATTTCCTTATGTGTGGCCTTAGAATGAGGGCTTTCCCCTACATAACCTCAGTGTCACTATTGCACCCAAGAAATTTAATACTAATACTACAAAATTATCTGTCCTATGGAATCTAAACTCAAATCTGTCCAATTGTCCCCCAGAGCTCTTATACAGTAATTTCAAGATGCAGAATTTTAAAAATCAGGCATTGTACTTCATTTCTTAGCCTTCTTCAGTGTCTGGAATAGTCTCCCTTCCTATTTTTAATTGTCTTTCATGACGTCGATAATTTAAAATCCGTGTTTGTTTTTGTTGGCTTATCCTACTTTGTAAGGCTTCTTACATAATGTTCTGACCATCAGACCTTCCCCAGGCAGACTGTGACCCTTTGGAATGGCTTTTGCCACATCTCACAGCTTCTCTACCAGGTTCAGGCAGTGATGAAAATGGAACTGGAGGGCAATATTGTCTAGGAAGAGCTCCTGTAGCTGGGTAAGTCACAGAAAGAAAGGAGAGGTTAAGAAGTACATGGGTCCTAGTGAAAGTAACTGGGACTACCACAGTATGTCCATTAACCTAGCAACCTGTGTAAGCTATTTTTCATTTAAAATATTTTGGAATGTAGGAAATGTCTGGGTTCGTGGTTATGAGTTGACTTCTTAGTTTTCAGAAATGCTTCTGTTTTGCATCTTATTCATAATTTAATTGGTGTGATAGACATGGAAATAAAAATACAGTGTAGATATGAGATCATAAAGATTAATTATAGCTGGAGGGATCCAGAAGATTTCACTGGACAGATAAGATGTCTGTGTTAGACCTCAAAGGCTAAATAGGATTTGGATAAGTGAAGATGAAGAAAAGGGCATTTAAGCAGAAGGAACAAGTAGAAGCCAAGGCCTCGTGCCAGAAATGGCAAAACATCTGAAACAGATTATAATCATGAAGAGTTCAGGCCCATTGTCTTGTAGAATGTTCCACAATCTGGATTTCTTTGATCGTTTCCTCATGATTATATCCAAGTCAAACATTTTTTGTAAGAATGCTAAATAAGTGATATTGTATACCTCCACATCATATCATATATCAGAAGGCACATAATGCCATTTTGTCTTATTATTGGTAATGCTAATTTGGATCACTTGGTGAGGCAGTAGGTCTCACCCATATAATTTATAAGGGATCTGTAGGATGAGAATTTGTGACCATTCAGCATATCATCCAATGGTTTAAGCATCTGTTGAGGATCTTTGCCTGAATCAATTATTACATTGGTCGGCGTGTTTTCATTTAACTGTTCTTTAGTAATAGTTCCTCCACTGTGGCATTTAAGATCAGATATAATTTTTTTGTTATTATTGTTTGTTGTCTAAGAATTTGAGACCACAGGAGAGCATCCAATTCTATGAAATCATTTCTCATGAAATAGAGCACATGTTAGGAAAAAAGCCAAAAAACTATTATGCAGCTATATTTTAGAAATGGCCATGTAGTTTATAAAAAGGATAGCTCTTGCACTAAGATTTAATATTGTCCATGATGTTCAGCTTTTGTAGTTTGTGGAAGAAACACTGTAATATGTCATTTAACGTCATAAAAGAATCTCATGTCTATCCACTGATAACTCATTGACAATACACCACAGCTGTTAAGAGGCAGTTCAGGAAAAAGAAGGAAGAAAGCTCAAGCCAACCATCTGACTTTAATTACGGAAGAGAATGGTCCCCTAATGTACAAGGATGAGGTCTTTTGCAGGTCAGAGTAATATAGTGGAATTTGAAAAGAGGTAATATAATGACCCTATATGTGAAGGTTAGCTCTTACTTTGAAAGATTTTAGAATATGGATACTTCTGCTCACCCTTTCCTGACAAAGGATCATCCCTTATGGTACATTTTACTGTACTATAGCAAACACTCATGTAAGCACACACAAAAAACATGCTTTGTCCTTACTGAAGTCTGCCTAACATAGGGGCAGACATGAAAGTGCTCAAGCAGAGATACCATTGAACAAGACGGGAAGGATGATGAGTAGAGCAGGTCCTGGGGACAAGGAAAATCAGAATCTCGGTTTGAGCATTATACACATGAGACATCCGTCAAATATCCAAGTGGAGATACAGAGTAAACAGATTGATGAGCCTGAAGCTCAAGGGAGGGATCATGACTGGAGGTATACTTTTGAAAATCATTTGCAGATAGACATTATTTAAAGTCAGGAGACTGGAAGACAATCAACAAGGGATAGGTATAGAGAGAGAAAAAGAGATTATGAAATCCCTGGACTGAGCCTTGGAGCACTTCCATGCTGTAAGATGAAGGAGGAAAAGAGGAACTAGCAAAGGAGAATGAGAAGTTGCAGCTAGTGGCATCACATGAAAATGAAGAGTGGGAGTGTGGTAGTTAGGTTCAGGTGTCAACTTGGCCAGGTGAAGGCACCCAGTTCTTTTGCTGTGGACATGAGCCAACGGCATGTGAAGCTCATCTGTCGCTGTTACATCTGCAGTCGGCTAGGAGGCGTGCCTGCTGCAATGAATGATGTTTGATTCAATTGGCTGGCTGCTTAGATGAGAGAGCTCAATGTAGCACTGCCCAAGCAGCTCAGCATACCTCATCTCAGCATTCCCAGCTCAACCCAGGCCTTTGGAGATGCAGAAAGAAATCACCCCAGGGAAAGTTGTTGGGACCCAGAGGCCTGGAGGGAAGGCCAGCAAAGACCACCCTGTGCCTTCCCACGTAAGAAAGAACCTCAGTTGAAAGTTAGCTGCCTTTCCTCTGAAGAACTATACATTTTTAACTAAATAAATCCCCTTTATTAAAAGCCAATCCATCTCTGGTGTGTTGCATTCTGGCAGCTTCGGTAGACTAGAACAGGGCGTGTCTTTGAGAACAAGCAAAGACTTTGTTTCCTTGAGTAGAGAGTGACTAACTGACAAGTATTACTGAATGGTCAAATTCAATGGGACTGTGAATTGGACTTGGCTACAACATGGAGGTCTTGGGTGACACTGGCAGGCACAGTCTTGGTGGTGGATGGTGTGACGCAAATCCTGATTGGAGTAGGTTTCAGAGAGAAAAGGAGAGGTCATGGAAGCTGTGCAATCGGACCATCTTTCGTGGAGTTTTGCTGTAAGAGGGTGTGGACAGAGAAAAGGAATAGTGCCTGGGGGAGACATAAACTCAAGATAATTTTATTTGTGCTTTTGTTTTTAAAATGAGTGATATAACAGTGTGTTTCTGTGCTTAATGGAAATGACCATAGTGGTAGATTGAAATATGTACCTCACTAAAAGGCATGTTCTTAATCTTAATCTGCATTTCTGTAGGTGTGAGCCCATCTATAAATAGGACCTTTAGAAGACATTACTTTAGTTGAGGTGTGGCCCAACTGAATCAGGACAAGCCTTAATCCATATTAATGGAGTCCTTTACAAGCAGAAGAAATTCAGACATGGTCAGTCAGAGAAGGCCACACACGAATAAGCTGAAAGTCAGTGGAAATCAGAAGAGCAGGCACAAGGAGAGGGAGATATGAAGGGAAGCAGAGAAGCCAGCCAAGGAACCCCAAGGATTGTGGCAAACCATCACCAGAATGCTACAGACTTTATGGAGAAAGCAAGCCCTTCCCAGTATCATGATATAGGACTTGTAGCCTTCCAAACTGTAAGCCAATTAATTCTGTTTTTAAGCCAATCCACTGGGTTATGTTTTTCATACCAGCCTAACAAACAAAGACAAATTTATAAAAGGAGGTAATTGCTGATATAGAAGAGAGTATGGAGAGTTGCTGGAGCAGAGCTTTTGAGGAAGCAAGTGGGATAAGATCAAATGCAAAGGTTAAGTCATCCATAACAACAGGGGAGAAAGCAGAGTAGAAGGTACAGATCCTGGTAGGTAAAAGGTGTTGTGATGGCAACTTGTGGAAATTATCTTCTGAATGCTTCAGTTTTGTTTTTTAGTGAAGTAGGAAATGAGGCCATTAGCTAAGAGTGAAGACAGAGCAGGAGGTGTTTGAAACTTGAGGAGCCACAAATTTGTGAAAAATGGTCTATGAGAAAAGTAAATCTCAATAAATTCCCAAAATTAGAAATAGTACAGACAGCAGCATCTGGTCACAATATAACAAAACTGGAATTTAATAATAGAAGCAAAGTCTATACTCCCTGTATATTAAAAATTCACTGTTAAATGGTTTTTGGATCAAAGAGAAAAACCAAATTGAAACAGTTCAATATCCTGAAAATAAAAATAACCAAAGTACTACCTACAAAGTCTCTGCCACAATGACAGAGTAGGATTTATTACAGGAATGCAAGGATGATTCAAATTTAAGCTATCTATTAATTTATTCACAGTATTAATAGATTCCAGGAGGAAACTTTATTAATCAATCTTACAGCCTATAAAATTACACATTAGAAAAAATTGAAAATACGAATACTGAAAAGAAGGAAGTCAAATCATTATTTACAGATGATAAGATCGCATGCCAGGAATACCCTAAGTATTTCCATTGAAAACCTGTTACAAACAATAAAAGAATTCGGTAATACAACTGGATGCAAAGTTAGCTCACAGAAATAGTCAACTGGAAAGAGCCCATGTACAGTGGCAACAAGTATAAAATATTTAGAAATAAACTTTAAAAGATACTTTTGAAGAGATGTTTCAAATGTTCCTGAGTAAGACAATGGGTTTCAACAAACAGAAAGACAAAGGGATATTCGATATCATAAATACGTAATTTTTCTTAAGTAAATCTATGAATTTAACAAAGGACAATAGAAATATTAGTATTTTTAACAAAACAAGCCGAGTCCAAAGTTCCTAAGAAAAAAAATTAACAAGCAATAATATCCAGTCAAATTCTGAAAAAAATTCTGAAAAATAATAGTAACATAGTAAGACCAGTCCTATCAGATTTTAAAACATATTGTGAAGTTGTAACGGCTAGAAGAATATGGAGTTGACACATGAATAAACAGCAGAACAGAATAAGAGCCTAAATATAGAGAGAAATTTAGAATAGATACACAGAGGAAGCATATCTACATATAGGAATTTGGAAATTGATTAAAATGTCATTTCAAATCCCTTCGTAGAGAAGGCTGCAGGCAAACGAAATGAGGTGGAAGACAGCAGAGGACACTGGGTGAGGAGCTAGGGGTGTGGCTAGAGGATGTGGAGAAGGTAGAACACAGCTGCACAGGTTATAGCGTTCCCCCAGTACTTAGCACAGCACTGGCATCTAATAAGGGTCATTCTATTTTTTGTATGCTGTATGGTGGGGTCACATTACATTCTTTTTCCATGTGAGTATCCCCTTATTGCAGGACCATTTTTGTTGAATTTTATTTGTTTGTTTGTTTGGTTTTTCATTCGTTTGTTTTGTTTGTTTGCTTGTTGGGAAGTGCATGGGCCAGGAATTAAACCTGCATGGCAGGCGAGAACTCTACCACTGAACTAAAGTCTCATTTATTGAGCTGGAATAAATTAAAAAAAAAAAAAAATTCCAGCTTAAAGGTGGTTAAAGGGTCTCACTTTCCACAAAGCAGTCTCAGAAAATCCCCCTGCTCCTACGGCACGGGGCAGTCTCAGGTATATGGGCTATTCCTCCCTTCTCCCCACTTGGAAAACTGCAGAAGGATATAGAGCACCTCTTGGGCACTCTTCTGGGCACAGAACACGGCCCGGGCATGCTGATCCTCCTTCCAGTTTTGTTTTCATCTTGATTTTCTCCCATCTTCTCTGTGGACTGAAGCGCTCTCTCCCCTATTTAGAGTCAGACTGAGGACCCACAACACATCAGACCCTGCGCTTAGAATCTTCGTGAATGCTAATGAGAGAAGGGGGACCCAAGCATGCTTTCAAAGAAGATTATCCTGAGCAGGAGGGAATGCAGGCCCTGGCATGCGAGGAACTGGGTCCACTGCTGGCTCTAACCCTTGCTGGCTGATGGAGCTGGGACCTGCTGCCTTCCCTCCCATTTCTTGTCTGCAAACAGCAAACGATATATAAGCATCAAGAAGAGGAAAACAAACTGGTATAAATGTCAGTTATTGCTGTTTAGTGCGAAGTAAACAGTCTCCATTTTTTTCTTCCTGTTTTCACTTTGGTCTCTGTTTCTCTAACCTTCCCCCTTTCTGCTGTGTCTGCTATTTCCTATTCAGAGGTTTCTCTTCTCCTTTTTCAAAAGTTAGAAGAGAGCGGCTTGCTACCATACAATCTGTCAGCCCTATGGGTCCTAAGAGACTATTCCCCGCTGGTTTGAGGCCCCTTTCCCGAAGCAGCTCTGGCGGTTAGTCTTCAGCTTTTGAATAGGGAGGGGGCTGCATGCAAGTCATTTCTGCCTGCCGGGTAGCTGACCAGAGGAGGGAAAAGTAGGTTTGGTTTATTGTGCACTGAAGGAAAAAGATCCAAGCTAATGCAACCAGTACTCTTCAATCATTTTCAAATTTGAGAGCCAGGGCCCCAATATGCTCTGAATCAGTGGTGCCCCTCAGTCTTGGTGGATTTTTAAAAGTCTTTAAGTTTCACCCTTAATAGAAATAAACTCCATAGTCATGTGACCCACATGAGTAATTTTAAGTCTTTGGAAAATTATTCTGCACGCACTGATAGCTGTTGTGGTAGATTTGATATTATACCTACCCACTAACTCTAATACTCAGATTATAGGAGAGCAATCAGTTTTATATTTATGCTTTCTTTTATGGACCTGATTGAAATGAAATGCTGGCTGGAGGTGCATTAGCGTTCTCTGAACAGAGTCTCAACAGAATTGGAAAGAATATGAGCTGACTGCTTTGAGCGGAGATTCAAAGTATAACCATTTCGTTGGCTCTTTCAGAGACACTTTTTTGTATTTTTATTTATGTATTTTTTTGTTTTGTTCTTGGTTCTCTTCCAAATTGCATGTTTACCAAAATCCCAAGGAAAGAAGAAACCATTAAAACTTGTTTCTGTAATCCGTTTAAGTCAAAAACGGAGAAGAGAGAGGAAAATTTGTAGCTTTCAAACACCATTAGTTCGCTAATGACAGTTTTCATCCTATGACAGTTCTTAGACTAAGATACTCCAAATCTCCACCACGAAGGAAAAAGGGCCATTTATAGCCCCCCGCTCTGTCTCTGCAGCTTGCACATGTTTTCAAACATAATTTCATGCCTGCTTTCTGACAGCTCATTAAACAAAGGCCTCTCGGTGACGATACTGCCCTTCTCCCAGCTGATGGTATAACATATTTACGGCCTGTGCAGGTTGCAGGCTGCTGGCGCCTTCTCTTCCCAGTGGCCTGACTGCCAACTGCTTATCAGTCTTCCCCAAAGGTGACATTCTCCTCGTGTGTTTAGGTAGAGGATGGTCCCGTGTTTGACCCTTGGAGGCGAGCAGCGGCGTGATTAGGCGCAGCTCCTGCAGCGGCGAGATAAAGGCAATCAGGAGGGCGGAGCCCGCGCGGGGCGCTCGGGGGAGCTGCGCCAGGCTGCGCGCCCCCACTCAGGAGCACGCTGGCAGTTCGTTAGCTCGACAGCTGGCAGCGTGCAGATCTTGTGGGATTTCTGCTTCAGAGAAAGCAAACAAGCTTTCGGGAGTGTTGAGGAGCTATCTGGGCTGTGTAAAAGGGTGATCAGAGCAGCTCGCCCCTCCTAATTGCCTGCCTCTTGACTGCCATTACCCATCCGAAGCCATAAAGGCCCAGTGAATGCAGCACCGTATGCTTCATTTTTATTCCCGTCTCCTGCTTTTGCCAAAAACATTTTGCTGGGATCCAAGGAGGACAGATGAAGACGTCTTGGATGCAGCAAAAGGCTGCAGGCTACATCCATCTGCCATTTCAGACTCTGACAAAACTGGTAACAGGTTTCTGTCACTTCGGAGCCCCTGGATGATGCATCTTTTCCACCGAACAGGAATTGAGAGAAACAAGGGAGAAGGGAAGGAGGGAGAGCAAGCCCTCTTTCTTTCCGGTGAGCTCACCGTTAGTTCAGCACTTAGCTGCTGTGGGTGAATGGCCAGGTGCCCCGCGCAGGATCCTAGCAAAGCCTCCGATGACCTTGGACCTGGAAACTCCTGGGCTGTGCTGCTGGGATCTGATTGGGGCCAAAATGGAACCCAGATCATGGGGCTACCTGTTTGCCTTCTGGGCAGCTGATGACATTGACCGCTGCTTTTCCAGCACCAACTATGGATGAGGTAGTGCACTAAGTGTTTTCTTACCAAAGTTATCTCATTCAATCACAACACTGCAGTAACATCAAATCCGCTGCACAAATAATAAAACAGAGACTTGGAGAGATTGGAAGGTGTGACCAAAGTTCCAGTTGGTCAGCAAGTGAATTCAGGTCTCCAAAATTCCCACTCTTAACCTCTAAGCTTCTGCTGAATCAACCACTGCATTAGGATAGCATTTCAATATTGGTTGTTTTCCTCTGCAAATTCCCCAACCAGCTGGAGAACTGGTGACTTCTAGAGACTCCCAGACATTCTGCATTAGGAGAAGTCTCCAGGCAGAGGATTAGTAATCTCCACTTTTCAGAAAACTCCAGGGGATTCTGATTGGGAAGGCTTCAGTTCACACCTTAAGAAGTCATTTCATACCCTGGGAGCTCCTGGTGGGGAGGGAAGTCTTATTCATCTTTGCACATCCAGCACCCAGCAGAGAGCTCCCAGCACGTAGTAGGTGCTCAATAATATTGGTGCACAGTCAGAGGAATGGTTTCTGTTAGATTTTATCTTTCTATGTCATGTCTTAAACCATATTGAAACCTCTACACCCTTTAACCCTCTTGGAAGAAGGCAGAAAATAAATCTTATATACATAAAATTCATGTTTTTCATATACCCTGAGCACTGGAGACGGGATATCTTTCCTGGTCACTCTGCATGAAATGACCTTACATGAAGAAACTGAGGCTCTCTGCCTTCCAGCAGGTCAGCATGGAGACAGCTCTGCCAGACCATGTAGTTTTATGGAATATTTTCAGTAGAATTTTTTGTGCTGGAAAACATCCCCATATGCACATTTGTGTATGTAAACAGTGGCTCTATTGGACATAAAAATTATTTGCCACATTGCTTATAAATAACCGAACTCTAGCTTGTTTTCTGAGTACTGTCTGTAGTTTTGCATGCTTCACAATTTCTGGAAACTGACCCTTGTGTCTTTTACTTCTTTACACATACTATTTTTAATGACACCTGTCTGGTAAAGTAGGTGGCAATATCTCCATTTTGTAGATGAGGAAACTGAGGCTCTGAGAAGCTAAGTAACTTTCCTAAGAAAGCAGATAGGTCTCATATAGTCTGTGAGACTCCAAAGTAAAACACTATTTCTACTTCACCGTGCTGCCTAAATAACAAGCTGGTAATTGAAAAACTGAACAGAAGAAACACTGGTAGGAGATAATGGTAATTATTAAACATGTTGTCTTTGGGAAATGGATTTTGGTTCTTTACACTTCTGTGTGTTTTTTTAATTGTATATTTATAACTTTGATAACTGGGGAATAACTTAAACACATACTCCAGTGTTGGGGAGTGCACTTTCAGGCTAAGCTTAACTGTAGTTAATTTATCCAGAGATTTTTATTTTAATAGTTTAGTTAAATGTACATGGTTTCTTTTTGTTATCAAAACCACAGAACAAATAGTAAGGCACAGTAGAGATTTCTTCTAATTAAAAATATTCTCACCACGATGAAACTAGATTACTCCCAGAAGAAGACGTTTTGGTTCAATTCTCAGCAACAGAAAAGAAAAGTATTTGCTATAATCTTTTTTTTGAAAAATCTGTTTTCAGGTTCTTATGATTGATTCCCTGATGTTTAAGACCAAGCTGAGGATGGAGCAAAAGTGGTATCTATTTTCTCCAGTGAGAAAATTTCTTCACCCTGAAATTTCATTAAGAAATTTCTTTCCTATCATTTCTTTCTGTCTCAATAATCATGTATTGGATACCCTTGCGCCAGGTACTGTGCACTGTGGCATTCTGAATGTTAACTACCAAATAGGAACTTTATTCCAACTTTATCCATAGCAGCCTTGTAAGGTAGGCTGGGCATGTTCTATTACCCCCTACCCCTTTCTAACATATTTGTGTGTGTGCGAAATATAACATATATACAAAGAAGCAACACATTTCTAACTACATTTTAACAAGTAGTTATAGAACAGATTTTAAAGTTTCGTATGGGTTATAGTTTCGCAATTTTTCATTTTTTCTTCTAGCTGCTCCAAGACACTGGAGACCAAAAGAAATACCAATATGATGATTCAGCAGTCATACTCATTTGCTAAATCCTATCTTCTTTTTTATGCTCCTCCTTCTGTTTAAATAACATATATACATATAAAGGCAATAAATTTCAAAGCGCACTGCAACAATTAGTTGTAGAACAGATTTCAGAGTTTGGTATGGGTTATAATTCCACATTTTAGGTTTTTATTTCGAGCTGCTCTAAGGTACTGGAGGCTAAAAGAAATATCAGTATAATGATTCAGCACTCATATGCATTTGTTAAATCCAGCCTTCTCTGTATAACTCCACCATCACCTTTGTTCTTTCCATCCCTCTCTTTAGGGGTGTTTGGGCTATGGCCATTCTAACTTTCTCATGTTGGAAGGGGCTGTTGGGGTAGGGAGATGGACACCCCCTCTTTTCTAAAAAATACTTTCATTGAGAAATATTCATACATGTATAGTTCAAGCATATTATATGATCAATGGTTCACAATATCATCATATAGTTGTCTATTTTTCACCATGATCATTTTTAGAACATTTGCATCACTCCAGAAAAAGAAAGAAAAAGAAGAAACTCATACATACCATACCCATAACCTCTCCCTCTCATTGACACACAGTATTTCAATCTACCCAATTTTTATTCTTTATTTCCCCCTATTATTTATTTATTTTTATCCTCATTATTATTAGTATTATTATTACAGTAAAATGACAGATGGGCATCAGACACAAAGTTTTCACAATCACACAGTCAGATTGTAAAAGCTATAAAGTGATACAATCATCTTCAAGGATCAAGGCTACTGAAACACGGCTCTACAGTTTCAGGTACTTCCCTCCAGCCACTCTAATACACCATAAACTAAAAAGGGATATCTATATAATGCGTAAGAATAACCTCCAGGATAACCTGTTTGAAATCTCTCAGCCACTGAGATGTTATTTAGTTTCAATTCTCTCTTCCCCCTTTTGGCCAAGAAGGCTTTCTCATTGCCATGATGCCGGGTCCCAGCTGATCCCTGGGAGTCGGGTCCCACATTGCCAGGGAGGTTTACACCCCTGGGAGTCATGTCCCATGCAGAGGGGGGAGGGCAGTGAGTTTGTTTGCCATGTCAGCTGAGAGAGAGAGGTCACGTTTCAGAAACAAAAGAGGTTCTCTGGGGATGTCTCTTAGGCATCATTATCAGTAAGCTTAGCCTCTCCTTTGCAGTAATAAGCCCCAAGATTGAGGGCTCAGCCTATTAAATTGGTTGTCCCCACTACTTGCGAGAAAATCAGGCATTCCCCAGATAGGAAAGTTGAATATTTCCTCTTTTCTCCCCAGCCCACCAAGGGTACTTTGCAAATACTTCTTTTTATTCACTGTCCAAATTACTCTGGAATTTATCGGGGCATCACACTAACCTGTACAAGCCAAGATTACATGCCCTATTCAAGATTCCATGTAATTATGGTGTTAAGTAAACTGACCATAAAAGTTAAATTGGATAATGTGCTACCCAAAATATAAATTTTGCCTCAAATAAACATCTCTCCCTTTGGTCTCGCACTTAGGTATTAATTCCCTTTTACTGATGAGGAAATTCAAAAGCAGCGATTCAGTGACTTGCTCCAAGGCTCCTAGTTAGCAGGCAATGACATGAGAGCTGTATTCTAAACCATTTAACAACATTCTTTGTCTCTTTGAACTTCACAACCTTCTGATTGAAACAGCTCCTGGGCAAGACTACAAGGAAGGTTGTGTTAGATCTTTTTGTATCTTGTCAAACCTTGTGTTGAGGATCCCATTTTCACTCTCGCATGGGTGGGGGGTGGGGGGACGGCGGGGGGCAGCCACAGAACGCACCATACCAAACATCATCCAACCACCAATGGTATCTCAAGACCCCAGCTGAGATACCTTTCCTTTCCTTTTCTCCTGGCTCCCACCTTCCCTCCCAGCCAAAACTTGGTAAACCTGTACCCAGTTTGCTCAGGGCACAAAGCAAATATTTTGTGATAGTGCATGATGATGTTTCCTAGGTAATAGTCTTTTTTTTTCTTTTAAGCAGCTCCCTTTTCTCCCCTCCCTATTCCTGGGCACCTCTAATCTACTCTCTGCATCTAGGAATTTGAGAATTTCTAGATCTAGTACCGTTAACAGTAGTTGTCGTTGTGTGCCTGGCTTATTTCAATCAGCATAATATTTTACAGGTTCTTCTATGTTGCAGTATATCTTACAACTTCATTCCTTCTTACGGCTAAATAATATTCCATTGTGTGTATGTACCAGATTTTGTCTATTCATTCATTTGCTAAGGAACACTTGAGTTGTGTCCATCTTTTGGCTATTGTGAATATTGTTTCTATGAATATCGGTGTAGAAGTATCTGTTTGAGACCCTGTTTGCACTTTCTTTGGGTTTATACATATATATACCTAGGCATAGAATTGCGGTATCATATGGAAATTCTATATTTAACTTTTTGAGGAACCACCATATTGCTTTCCACAGAGGTTGCCCCATTTTATGCTCCCACCAACAATGCATTAGAGTTCCAATTCCTGGGCATCCTCTCCAGCTCTTATTTTCTGCTTTTTTTTTTTTTTTTTAAATAGCCAGCTTTGCGGGTGTGAAGTGGTATCTCATGGTTTTGATTTGTATGTCCCTAATGAGAACTGAGGTTGAGCCACTTTTCAAATGCTTATTGGCCATTTGTATATCTTCTTTGGTAAGATGTCTGTTCAAGTCCTTACCCATTTTTTAATTGTGTGGGTTGTTTTATTTTTGTCTTTTTACTGTTGCAATTTAAAGGTCTTTTATATACTTTATGTACCATACCATTGGCCCAATAACCCTGACAAACTGAGCAATAGTAGCAATCCAGACTTCCCTGTACCTTTAACCCCCAGGTAGCTGGAGGGATTCTTTGGGCAGAGGGGAAAATTGTATCCAGCTGGTAACACCTTGAACGTGGCTAACAATAGGCTTATTTGTTGTCTGTGCCTAGTTAAATCATTTAAAATCAGATATCTTATTCCAGGTCAAAACCAGACTGGCATTGTTTACCTCAACCTAAAATCTGGGTGTCTTTTCTTAAAAGAGCATACAGAATTGTTTCTAGAGAGGCCAAGCAACCACCTTAGCTGTATTCACTGACTTTACTCTAAATGGGTGCAGACAAAATACATAGCACTGAAAGCTTACTTTGTTGCAGAAAATAGATCTTTATAAATGTTTCTTCAGTTCAAAGGAAAAAACTTCCAAACTCTACCTCTCCCCAAATCCCTCTCTGTTGATTCTAAATCTGACCTTTACATTTAATGTTTTCTAGGTTCAAGAAATAATTTTTAAAACCTAATTGAAGACTAGTATTTTAATCAATTTTAATGACAATAACTGAGGGTTAAATATATACACTCTTTAAATTTTTAACGATATCTATATTCTTTTTTTTTTTTTAAATATTAACTACGAGGAATGTTCTACTTTGCCCTCTTTTTTCCTCTTTTTTTTGCATCCTTGGGTCTCTTCTGTTTGTTAATGCCAGCAGCAGTAATGAAAGGATGCTCAGACAACAGCTCTACAGAGAAAACAGTTCCCCACCCCAACCCCCCTCAGTCCCACCACCACATCCCTCCAATTATACAGGCTTTTGGGAAAATAACAAGGAAAAGCTGCATTTAGCTACATAGGATCACAAATAAGTAGTTACTTACAACTCCCTTCTACTTCCTCTTTCCTACTTTTTTCCCCATTGGGTTCACAATGGAAAAGACAGCCTTCAACCTCAGCATCAGCCCAGAGTAATGGAAGACATTTCCACACCAAAGAGAGCATCTGATGAAAACATGATCCCTTTTATTCTGTAGGGAGATATAAAAACATTATAAATCAACATTTTATTAGTTCATTTGTAGACTACATTTCTTTGGTGTTTGTCAATGGCAACTGGCATATGTGAAAAATGAGCTTCTGGAATGCAAGTCTGGCTTGTGTCCATCAGAGAAAGAAGCTCTGGCCTGGCCCTGTGCTATATATTTTCCTCCCAATTCTTGATTCTTACTACAAATATGCTAGGAATTCCGCATGTTGGGGAAAAAAAAGTCATGCCAAAGTCTAAATGTTGCATGCATTGTTTACTTTTCTGAAATCTAAATACTTCAGATGGTTCCTAGGCCAGATAAGAATTGAAACCCAGTGGGACCAGCCTCTCCAGAATATCAACCAGTTCCTCTCCCTACCCCATATTGCCAACACCCCTTTTCAATATGATAAAAGTTAGAATGGGCAAAACCCAAATATCCCTAAAGACTGGGAAAAGGATCACAGGAGAAGGAGGAATAATAACAGAAAAGTTAGAATTGAGCAAGTAAGGATGCCTACTGAATTATTGTATCGACATTTCTTTTAGTCTCCAGTGCCTTGGAACAGCTATAAGGAAAAACCTGATATTGTGGAATGGTAACCCATACCAAACTTTAAAATCCATTCTATAACTACTTGTTACAATCTACTCTGAAATTTACTGCTTTCTAGTATGCATATTATATTTCACAATAAAAAAACGTTAAAAAAAGATTTCAAAACTACTTCTTTTGAATACATGGAAAACCAAGGTGTATGGATATAAGAGGTACCTATCTTTGGGTAGACTTAAAATTACTGTATTTGTTTAATGAGAGAGGTTTAGAGAAGTTTATTGTCCCAGGTTAGGTTTTCCAGAAACAAATTTATAGAGATTTGCATGCAGAAGTTAATTGGGAATGGACTCCAGAAAAACAATTCTAAGGAAGTAGGGAAACAGGATTGGGTAGAGGCAGAAATCGAGCTGTAGTGTTGACACAGCAGAGGCCTCAGTCCACCCCAGTGGGAGCTCTGAAAATGAGATGACCCTTCAGAGTTGCCACAAATTGAGGTAGGGGCAGAGCCTTTGGATGCCCGCACCAATCAATCATCAGATCCAGGCTGCCGCCGGGAACAGGCATAGACTTGGACAAGGCTACTTCCTCTGGCAGAGGGCAGTTGCCAGAGAACAAGGCTAGGAACCCTCAGCAACCAAACTTCCCAACAGCTGGGGGTATGAGGCTCAGTCCTGAAGGGGCTGTCTGAACAATCGCACAACAACATTCACTACGTTCGTGTTCCTTTAGGTCTTCATAAAACTTTGTGCACATTTCAGAGAGGAACTCGTTGGGTCATCCTTTATTCAATATTGTACTGGATTTTGAGTCTCAATCCTCAAACTCAGATGTGCAAGAATTATATTATCTATGGTGCTACCTAATTTTTAACTCCAAGTCCCCATCCTGCCAAGATGTGCTGGAAATGTAACTTCAGGCATTCTTGTGACTTCTTTTTCCACTCAAGGCTATTTCTAGGTTCGAGGGTCTTAAGGGGAGCCAAGGCTTGGGTGTAGGGGGAAGAGGTCAAGGATGATAACATATAACATGTCCATTTTGGTTGCCCCTTAGATAATCACCGATCTCTCTTTCCTGGTCTCTTCAAAGCCATACTTGGGAAATACCTCTACTTACGAATCTGTTTCCCTATTCATTCTCCTCTGAGGTTTCACTCCATACAAACTGCCATTGTCCTTTTCCTCATTGCTTGGGGACTTACTCATCTTTTTTTCCGGTGGTCCCAGGGAAGATTCCCTTTCGAATCAGGAGAAGCCTCTGCCTACCCACTACATCTATAAGCCATTCTTTTCTCTACATTGAATCTCCAGCAAACAACAATTGTTCTTTCCTAGATGCAGGGAAAGTCTAATCTTCCAACTCTCCATGAAGGAAATATTTGCAGTTTACTTTTTTCAGAAATCCAAGAAAGGAAGAGAATCTAAACAGTTAAGTTTCTATATTAAAACAGTCTGTAGAATGATTTTGTGCCAAGTCACTTATAGAACTCTCATTTGCCGCATATTCTGGCTACAAGAAAAAAGTAACATGTTTTTTAATAGTCATATCCAATCATGTCTTGTATATAAGACAATTTCAAGAATGATTGTCCAAAATGACTCTTAAGTGGAAAGGTTACCTCTTTGAGGCTGAGGTTGAATATAAACACATTGAAACATTTTCTTTTAAATGTATCCAAATTTCGGGGGGGTTCCCTCCACCCTAGCCTGTGTATTGTAATGATTTCTTAAATTTTGAACTTAAAACCCTAGTTCTGACAGAGCAGCAATGTAATCAGGTACAGGCAGCCCCCAATCTTTGAATGCGTTGCTTGCCAAAAGACTGTTTGCACATCTGTTTTTATTAGAAAATATGTTCTAAATGTCACAAAACAATAGTATAAATTGTGTGTGTGCATGTATGTATATAGAAAAATGTTGATCTCTTTATGACAAGGATGGTTTCTTTCTCTCTTTTCTCCCTTTTCATAGCATTTATTATTTAATTTTTACATTATAAAATTATTTGCTTAACACAGAAAAGCTCAGGAAACAAAGGGTTAAAATATTAACCTTCGATAATCCCACCACTGCAACATTAGGATCAAATGATATCCTAGTATTTTTTTTCTCTATTCCTGGGAATGCATATTATTTCTTTTTATAAAAAATGTTAACGTACTGTCCATTGTTTTATGGTATTCTTTATTTCACTTGATAGTAGTCTGTAAATATAAAGTGCTGATAGTTAAGAGGATGGCATAGTCCCACTTCCCTACCTGTGTCTTTATCCTATATGCTTCCTCTCTTCTCCCCAGGTTCTTACTCTCAAACTTCTGCTCACACCTGCCTTGTCTTTTCCACCCCACCCGTGCTCCAAAGCATGGCTCCCTTCTCACTCCCCTGATGAAAACTTCTTCCGTACATCTGATCTTGTTTAGGCCTTGGGATGAAATCTGAGTGACAATATTGACATCAATAGGAAAGGACTGGTAGTATCTTAACATTCATCCTCCAGTTGTTTTATAAAGGATGTTTAGGAACCCCCAAGACTATGTAGCTGGTGTGCTTGCAAGCACACACCATCTTCATCATCTGTGTGATCTATAAAAACCAACAAGACTTGAAACATCAGCCTATATCTTTTTTTTCCTGGAGAAATAAAATTATTTATTTTTTACTAGTTGGTGCTGACACAAGCCATTCATTAATTTGCAGATTCTTGTTTCCTTCATATACTTGAAATCATTTGAATGCCTTCTGAAAGCAGACTTGAATTCAGTTTCCTTTTTTAGAAAAACTTTTTAAAAACTTCAGGGAAATGTACATAACACAAAATCATCCTAGCAATTTATAAGTGAAAAATTCTGTGACAGTAAGTACGTTGACAATATCGTGTAATTTTCATAACTGTTTCCCGAATATTCTCATCATCCCAAACCAAAATCCAACCCATGAAGCAGAAACTCCCGCCCCGCCTCCTCTCTTCAGCCCTGGGAACTATGGCTCTGCTTTCCGTCTCTGAATTTTCAGCCTTGTTCTTGTCTGCTCCCATCATGGCAATCACCCCAACCCCATTCCACCCCAGCCAGGTCTCAGACCAGTTACCTCCCTTGTGGTAACATAAAATAACTCCTGATCTTATTTGTTTCTATGTTTTGACCTCCACAAATTCCAAGCTGTGTTATTTTTCAATAGTTGACTAGATTACCAGTAATCTAAATGGATCGAGTGGAATTTGTTATAACAGGGATGAACCTGACAGGTATTAAATCTATGAATATTAGCAGTTATAAAAAGGCAGTGTGAAAATAGCTAGATACATTTTATTTATAAAAAGTGCATGATTTCAGAATAAGGCCTAGTCACCAATCAATTTTTTTTTATCATCGCAATCGACTTTTTTTTCTTTTTTGTGAAAAATAATATACAGACCAAAAAAAAAAGCAATAAAATTTCAAAGCACATTGCAACAATTCGTTGTAGAACAGATTTCAGAGTTTGATGTGGGTTACAATTCCACAATTTTAGGTTTTTACTTCTAGCTGCTGTAAAATATTGGGCACTAAAAAATATTGATATAATGATTCAGCATTCATACTCATTTATTAATCCAGCATTCTCTGTATAACTCCACCATCACCTCTGATCTTTCTCTCACTCTTTAGGGGTATTTGGGATATGCCCATTCTAATTTTTTCCTGTTGGAAGGGGGCAGTTGATAATATGAGATAGGGGGATGGAACTAGTTGATGTTCTAGAGAGGCTGGGCCCTCTGCATTTCAGGATGTATCTGGCTTAGGGACCCATGTGGAGTGGTAGGTTTCTGGAAAGTTACCCTAGTGGATGGAACCTTTGTAGACCAATCAGTTTTTACTAGGAGGAAAAGTGTTGTTAAGAGCACATTTGTTTAGCAAGCACATGAGTGAATACATACACACACAACAGTGGTTTTAATGTAGAAGAGCTTATTCTATTATATAAAAGAAATTCAAAAGTACAAAGAACAGAACTCAATCCATCAGAGACCTGGCTCCTTCTATGTTTCTGTTCTTTTATTATTAATATATGACTGTAAGCCCCCAAATCCCAGATGACCCTCCCCAAATAAAGAGAGGAAGGGGGAAAACCACCAGAGCACACCTACCGGCTGAGTTAACTCCCCTGATAGAACTTTCCCGGAAGTTCCACACAACCCTCTCCCCCTCATTGGCTGGAACTGAGTTGCACAGCCATAGCTAACTGCAAGGGAGGCTGAGAATTCTAGCCTTTACTCCAGTATGTATTTTCCTTAATAAAAACTAGAGTCCTGTTGCTATAAGAAGAGGAAAATAGGTATTAGGTAGTGTGGGGAAACAGAAAGTAATCTAACTTCCCTGAGGAATGTGACTAATGTTATTATTTATGTTATTCCCTGAGAAATGTGGCTAAATGCACCATCTGGGCACTTGTAAAAGATTATGAAGGACCAACTGTCAGAGCAAGACTGATAAGGAATTATGAAAGCACAGGATTTCAAAGTAAATTCATTAGACCTACAAATGCAAATTAAGTATCTGCCTACGGTTTACTAAAAGTTGGATGATAAAAAACAACTGTAGTTTTATTTAATTCCATATAAAAAGGGCCGAGAATCCACTACTTGACGCCTCCCTGCTTGCATTCAGGGTATTTGCCTTACTCAACAATAAATCAGCTAATTCTGTATCTATCAATTGGGAAATCCCTTTAGGTCTTCGATTTCTTTCTTTTCTTCTGCACCCCCCAGCCCCCCAATTACAGGTAACTTACAGCTTGTTTCACAGCTGGTATTTAATAGATAGAGCTGTTCTCTAGAACTGCGCGGTCTATTCAAGCAGGAAGCAGCTCAATTCCAAAGCCAGAATTTCATCACTGTCAATGGATCGATCCTTTTGTAGAGCCAACAGGTCCTGACTTGGACCATGTGCTCAGGTATTTGGTGATAGAATGGGGATTCACAGATTGATATCCAGAATTCTGGGGATATTATGTCTTCTTTGTGGGGATTTTAGCTTAATCATTTCCTCTTGAAACATCGCCACCCTCAGTCCTTCCATAATCAAACAAATCTGAGGTTTGTACTCCAAGGGAAGCTGTAGAAATGTAAATGCTATCCCAAACCCACACAAATTGGCAAATCACCTCTGAAATTGTGAATTGTTTAAGCAAGTAAACAACAAAACAGCTCTCTAGTCATTCAAAATTTATCATTTAGGACATTGGGAAATGAATTCAAACTTCGGTTGTTAGCAGCTCCAGCCACACATTTATCTGAGCTGGCTGGTATGTTTAAGGAAGGACAGACACTCAGTGTTGTTTTAATTCTCCTCCACTTCGGAGTTCAAAGCATTTGGATGTCATGCCACATCAGCAAGAAAGAGTAATCTCAAGACTCTCTGTAGTAAACAAATAAATCGTCTCAGACAAAAGTCCCAGATCTGAAAAAAATCCACTATCTAAAATTTATCAACAAATTTCCACCACCTAGCCAAATGAGGGCTTTAAAATAGCTGAGATACTCTCACTGCTTCCATTTCTGACAAATATCCTATAAATTGGCCATGATTAAGGGCCAAATGGAAAAATATTAACAAGCCTTGGTCACATTTCCTATCTTAAAATAGAATTATCCTGGATTGAAAGCTTATGGCCCAGATTCTACTAATAAATGAAGAAATGGTAGATGGTATGAAAACTTCTCCTTAGATTTCCCTAAGGCAATTGAAACTATTTTTTTCTCCTTTGTACTAAAAATACCCAATCTGATGCTAGTGAATCACCTTTTCCCATATTTGGAGCAAACTTCTCAGATGTCTTACAGGCCTTGTGAGGACATGCAAGATTTCTGTAAAAAAAAAATATCAATTAGGGGAACAAAGTCTGACCCACGGGTCCCCGGTTGGTGCTTCTGCTCTAACAGTTAGTGTATTCAGTAAATGTTGGCTTCTCCCCTTTGTTCTGAAAGATGCTCTAGCTGCCCTCCTTGGTGGGATTTTAGCATTATCATTATCATTAGGCACCAGACAGGGAGTCCTGGACTATTGTGTCTTTATTATTTTTTTAAGATGTGAAGTTTCTTCGAATGCTCTTGTTTAGTTTGCATTTTCCCATCTTTGTGTGACCCTTCTCTCTGTAAATTGCTTCAGGTTTGCAGTCAATAGTGGTAACATTATATGTATGTGGTAACAATATAGATGTATATATTATATAAGCATTATATAAGCAGCCACAGATGTCCCCCTTCACTGACACTCAGTGTCCCTGGCAGGAACCTCGCCCAGTGCGGTATTGGACTGAGCCAAAGTTAGGCCAAGGGGAACATGTAAAGGATACCCCTTTTCATTGTCTCTTCCACTCAGAACTCCAGGCCCCACAATTTAGGGAGCAGCCTTGCTCCTTGCGCCAATGACATAACGGAGGCTGAGCTACAACCGCGAGACGGCGCATTGGTCCATGAAGACTTTGGTTATAGGAAGAGGGCTTGGCTCCCTCAAGATACTAACCTGGCACTTTTCATCTTTATTCAAATGCCTTTGGGAGAAACAAAACATCGAGCCAACCCTGAATAATAAAATGGTAATAAAAAGGAGACTCATTATCATTGGAGTCTCTGGATTTGATTCTCAGCAGAGAAAACACAAAAGAAGTGCCTTTGAGGAAGAGCCAACATTCCAAGCTCTACCTTTGTCCTCATCAATCCCCCATCCCATCAATTCTTTGATCTTCAAGGAGGAAATCCTTTATAGGGGCCAGACCCTCTCCCACTGGATTCCCCTCAAGTGCTTATAATAAGAGCAAGCCCTTCCCTTTATGTGTTGCTCTTCGTTTACAAAATGCTTCCACACCAGCATGTGTGTGGAAGCATTGGCCCCAGCTCTGCAGCATGTTTGACAACAAGAAGCTGACAAGTTCTCAGGATGCATTTTCAGCTTGAGACTCTGCCCCATGCATTTTGCCTAAGGTTAAACAAGTCCAGGTTCTCAACCAACCTTGTGTAAACTTGGAATTTCTTTAGCAACCATTTGGGGCAGGCGTCTTAGACAGCTTGATTGGCATGTGGTAAGAACAGGAAGAATCCGAAGGGCTAAAGGAACAAGCATGCGTGTCAGGGCAGGGGCCTCTCCACCACAGCTTCTGTGTTTTGCACATCTGTGAGCTCGTGTTTCTAAAGGCAGTTGACATCTGCTGACCCCAGGCTATCTGAGCCTGGACAAGAAGGGGCTGAAGTCTCTCAGTTCCTACGTGTAGGTTTCTACATCTGCAAGCCATAAGCCACAAAGAGTAGCAGGGTTTTGGCGTCATAGTACCAAAGCCCTCTCTCTCTCTGTTTCCCTGTAATCTGGTCCTTTATGCAGCTTATCTATGGATTCTCTTTCACTGGAAAACTGGGATCTTATAAATGGAAAAAGTCCAAAGGGAGCAAAAGTGTATACAAAGAAAGAAAGTAGTCAACCATTCCACTTCAGTCTCTCATGGCATTTGCCAGAAGATTCAACTGTTAATGGTTTCTTGTGTATCCTTCCAGGAGAATTCAATATATACCTAAGAATATACATATCCTAGAAGTCCTTAACAGGATGAAATGATCAACATGCATCAATATAAAAACAGAAAAAAAGACACGTGAGATTCTCCAGTATTGTTCATTGGTCATCAATGTGTCAAATCCATTAGTTTTCAATGAAAGCTTCTGTTAAAGCTTTTTAAAAAATGTTGGGTTTTTTTGCTAAGGCTAACAATCGAAGTGAGTAATCATATCTTTATATGTGTCATTCCTTCTCTACAAAGCAGATCTTGAATGGTGTCAACCAACTTCTAAAACTTTTAACAAACTTATTTTTGAAAACATACCAACTCCTTTAAGTTTCTCTGTTGATGAGCCTTTGCTCAGAAAATGACCCTATTTTTGCCTGCTGAGTTGGAGTCCTGTAGAGAAGCAGCCTTATAGTCTCACACAGATATTCTGGTTCACTTATATTTATCCAGGCCCTTTAGGAACTACTAACCTCAGCAGTCACGGGCTCTGCGGGTTGGCTGCTCTCCACAGGAAAAAGACTCGTGGGCCAGGCTAACATTAGAAAACACTCTGAGGCTAATGTTAACAGCTAATATTTACTGAAGGCTTCCATTTGCCTAGCACTATTCTAATGCTCCATGTACATTATTTAATTTAACCTTACTCTGACCCCATGAGGTAGGTACTCTTATGATCTATGTTTTATAGATGAAGAACAAGCCTTACAGAGGTTAAGCAACTTGCTCAGAATCGAAGCTCTCATAAGTGGCAGTGCAGGGCAGGTTTGGAGTCCACAACTTATGTTTTTAACCCCTTGGATCTATCATACTAACTACTTTTCAAGTGAATCTTGACTCCCAACCACTCCATTCACCAGCCCTCCAGCAAGCCCACATATCATCGATGCATGCCTTTAACCCTTAAAGGAAGGCTTTCCTTTTTTTTCCCATCAAGACTGGTCCCCTCTGCCTCCAGGACCCCAGTTGTTTAAGCAATTCCATGACCACTGTCCTTAGATCTTGACAGATGTCCTTGGATATGAATTTGTACATTCAGCACTCTTCTGCTATCTGTTTTCACACTTATTGTATTCTGGGATTTGTATAAAATTCAAAGACTTTAAGGACAAGGACTGGTTTGTTTCCTATTGAAACTCTTACAGTTTTTCACTCCTGTGACTTGGATGCCAAACCCGTCTCAATGAGTTTGTACCAACAGAATAGGGATGGGTACTATGAAGGAAGAAGGTAATAGGAAGGAATATGAAGGTAAACCTTACCTTACCAGAATAGGAAGGTAAGCCTATGACAGGATGAAACGCGAACTCCACTCCAGACCTCTCTTGCTGCTATTGAGTGAACGTGCAGTTTGGAAATCAAGATAAGATACTTTATCATGGCTTAGAAATTGACATACCTGGGGAGGATAAATGTCTTAATTCTGGAGTGTGGACTGCACATGGGCAGTAGACTGTGGTCAAATGTTGCTTCTGGTCTCATTAGCATTCATAGCATGGACCATGAGACCCAGCATCCTGGATGTTGCATCTTATGTCCCGCTGACTCTTACTACTGTGCCTCAGAGGGTCTGCTCCTTTAGAGGAAATACAGCTCCCCTGGTTACCAGGCACACCCCAGAATTACAGCGGCCACTGAAGTGTGAAAATGACTACGTCCATGGAGCATTGCTGCTCGTGAGCCATCTGGCAATCACTCTCACCTCTCTCATTAGCTATCTGTTTATTATACACTGTGCTCTTACTGGAGCACAAATGCAACAGAGAGTACCTCTCCAGAGAACAGACTAGGCAGCTAAGAATGGCAACATTCTAAAACATCCTAAGGATCACACATACCCACTGACATACAGAGATCACAAATGGGAATTTGGAGTTGTACCTGATTCCTGGGTGAATGGCTCCATAAAATCAAAGGCTTTAATCAAATTTTTCAAATTAGGTTTCAGAGATTGCATGTGCCATAAGGAAGCAGGCAGGAAACCCAAAGGGCTAGGCTAGCCCTGATCCATTCCCGCCACAGACCCATCACCAATCCCCTGGTTTTCAGCTTTCCCTGAGGCACCCAGGAAAGTGAATATTCTCTTCCTCATTTGAAACACGTACTAGTTCAAGTGTTTGTTGGGACTGTAATGAATTTGGTGTTACTTTGGAGAAATACCAAAAGAAAGTTATTTATCAACATTTAAACCCTAGAGGATCGCACATATTTGACGCGCAGAGAAGAGAGAGTGATAATAAATGGAAGTTCTGGGCTGTACTTTTCTCCTGGCTGTTGCTCATTCTCTCTTACTCAGACTCTCTCCTCCAAAGTTGCACTTGATTCTGATCTGCTTCTCAGTTTAGTTTAGCCACCACTCCTTTAGTACTGGAGATACACATGCAAGCACAGGTATAGTAAAGGTGCAGGTGTAGTAGAAAGTGGAGGTGTAAATACACATATATTTTTTGAGGCCATCACAAGGATTCATAAGGTCCATTAGCACTGGTCTGTTTAATAGCTAGCAATTTGGGTGGCAAACCCCTCTTTGAAACCAAAGAAATTTCCTCCCCTAGCTGACCTCAGCCCTTCCTCTGCATAAAACAATTGCAAGGTTAGACCTGAACATTTGTTTTCTCTAGCTACGGATCCCTTACAGCTCTTTAACTTTGGGGCTGCTAATACTTCAAGGAAAAGTCCAGTTGCATTAATGGAATGGACCATAAATGATAATAATTTTACCTGCACAGTATATTTTCCTACCTGCCAAGAAACAGAAAGTTCCTGTGGTTTTCAAAAATGTGATGCTGTATATTACAAATAAGAAACAAGTGTCTGGTATTTCTCCAAAAAAAGAAGCTGCCTTATAAACTCTTGCCCAGAGAAGTCTGTTTTCTTGCAGGGAGGTGTTTTGCTCTTTCAATTGCATATTTTGCCACATTCATGCTATTTTGTTTATGTGGGAGGATCTCTGGTTAAGAAAAATGAAAGTGGATTAATGGGGGATTCTCAGATTCTTTTCTTACGTGCCTAACATCCCGATGGGATAATTTCGTAGGTACTACCATAAAAGCTGCACTGGCATTAGGTTTTCTGGCTCAGATAAACATCTTTAAACACTTTCAAGTTGAAATAAAAGGAGCTTGGCAATGTGAAATGTTGGTAGACTTTGATACCTAAAAGGAGAACTTGGGGGCATATTGCAGATTGGAGTGTAAATCATCTTGCGAGTATAAGAGAAAAAGGGACTCTTGATTCCAATACTGCTTTCAGGATACCCTAATCAAAATAGCTCCTGTGCATTGCAGCTAACACCCATGCTGCACATGCACCCTGTCACAACAGGAAGGCAGCTGCTCAACTTTAGATTTTCCCCCCAGAGCCAAACCTTGTCCTTAGGTGACACATTGTTGCTTGCCAGGTTGAAGATAGATTCCAAGGAGCAATGAGGCTGGATCCTCACCAAGCAGTAGCCATACCCTGAGGAGCTAAGGCTTCAAAACTCTCTGTGGGCAGAGTCCCCTTCCTCTCTTCCACCTATGGGAGATGGGAGCCTAAGTTAAGGAATATTTCCTAGGTGGACTCAACAGTCATGGTTATGAAAACATCAGCCATCGGCAGATCCACAGGTGCTAGGGTTTATGTCATTGGAAAGAAAGCCAATAAGCTAGTTGAGGTAGAATGGGTTTGAGGGTCAAACTTTCTCCTGGTCCCTGGCTCTGCAGTGGGTGAGGATGGAATGTCATGCCCAGTTTGGATCATCTTGCTTTGATTCATTAGAGAATGTTTTCATTTGAGGGAAATTTCTTTGCATGGTTCCACCCATTTTCATCTTACATTCAAAATTCAACTCTTATTAAGTGCAGCTGGCATCATGGAAAAGATTACCTCCCCACCCCCCTCAACTGTTCAGACTCCATTCTCTACTTTCAGGACCCTTTCAAAGGCAAAGCATGGAAAGATGGACAAAAATATTCTCCTGCTGGATGCTTTTAAAAAGAAATAGCTCTTTTTTTTTTCTTTATACACTGCACAGTGGGGTGCAAGGGTATTTCAGTGGGAGCATTCTCGCCTGCCATGTGGGAAGCTCGGGTTTGATTCCCAGTCCACGCACCCTCCCACCCCACCCCCCCCCAAAAAGCAAGCAAAACAAACAAAAGCCAGACAAACAAACAAAATTTCAACAAATGGAGCTGCAATTATGGGATGCCCACATGGAAAAATAATGAAATGTGACCCCACCATACAGCATACAAAAAACAAAAACAAACAAACAAAAAACATTGCACAATGGAGGAGCAATGTTTCAAGCTGCTGTCACCTTTCATCTGCTCCCTGTCCCTGATTTAGTTGCTGAGCCCCAAAACTACATCCACAATGAAACCCACTCCCCAATGACTTTTCTGATATTGATGTTGAGATTTCACTTCTATTCATTTTTCTCTTACAAGGAAGGAATTGGCTTCAGTTTTGTCCCCTTCCTCTTTATCGGTTTATTTTCACACTTCTGAAAGCAGAACTTAATGTATTAGGTTGATGACACCACTGATCATTCTCTTTTTCTAGGCAATAATCGAGTTCCCTTGCTGAGATCAGCCTCTCCATCTCATACCTCAGAGTTTATCTAGTTCAATAGCGATGATTTTCTCATAAGAGCATTAAATTTCTGCATTGGGACAATTAAGGTTCACTGTCATTTTGGAGATTTTAGCAATCAACTTTATCATAAATATTGAATCAAATCCCCCTTGAAGATCTCACCTTTTTAAAATGTGAGCAATATCTGACATTAGAAAATTCCCATTGACTCATATGCTGGACCTAGATATTGATTTCAAAAGATGGACCTACATTTTCTAAGCAGGAAGGTTTTGCCTTTTTCCTGAGATATAATGTGGCTCTCATATTCCTAATACAAATTTATGAACTTTGCACTGCAGAATTGCTGCTATAAAAACAAAATCACTCTCAGACCAAAGGGTATGTATGTGTGAATTTGACAGTCCTGTGCATCATATTGCGAGTAACAATTTTTCTTAATATCAGCCACTGAAACAAAGTTATGTGTGAGTGATGTTGCTATTATATTGAACCACGGATGGCCAGGCCAAATGCAGTGTGATTTCTCTTCCTGAAATTGTTTTCTATCTCTGCCTCGTATGCATCCAGGCAGTAAAAAGATCATTCTTACTTCAGTCTCAGGTTGCCCTGCCCCCGATTACATACTCCAAAACTTCCAAGGGAAATCTAACCATCCCAAGAAGGAGTCGTATCCATTTTGGATCACTGGATAATGAGTGATCCAGGTGTTTAAGTGACTCTATATTTTTCTCTTAACTAAAACGCTCATAAGTTCATTGATTTGCATTTTAACCTAAAGATTAAAATTTGCCTAATGCTGTAATATTAAAAATTCCCACTGGTGGTAATCACACAGCAATATCCAGATGGATTTTGGGATCTTGTTTATTTTGAACACTATGTCTTGGTCCTTTTTTTTTTTAACTTCACGGGGAAATTTAGCTTTTGTACTTTTTGTTTGGAGCTCTACAGCACTGAAAGAAAAGCGAGAAAATAAAACAGAGCCCAGAGGAATGAAGAATAATTTATAATTAAACCTATGAAGATGAAAGCGAGAGAACAAATATGGAATTAATGACTTCACCAAGAGTTCAGCCTGACCTACTCCAGTTTTGTTGACTTCCCGACAAAGCCGAATGTCACTTTAACTCACTGCAAGCTGCCCTAGAACTGTCACCTGACCTCAATCTGGCCTAAAATGTGGTTCTTAGTCTTTTCTTCATGTATCTCTGAGAAAGAAAGAAGAACCTCTGGGAAAATGAACTTATTTTTCCCTGGTTGGCTTTTCTCACTCCTGCTCCCTGGTTTCCATTTGTATGTCATGATTTTATGTTTAAATTCTATCAAGTTTTCACACATGACATTCAAAGCCATTTGTTCACTCTTTCTTTCATTGATTTGTACATTCACTTATTCATACTTTCTTTCGATGGACAGTTAACTAGCACACACCACCATATCTAAGACACTAGGGTTAACACACCAAAGTGAATTTGCAGTGTTCCCGGTCATCTAAGACATTAGAATTTAGAAGCAGAGGTGAGCTTTGCACACAATTACCATGTATGCAATGTAGAGTATGTTAATTACCATACAAATTTTATGAAAAAAATCTATGGAAGTTCCAAGAACATAAAAATCTCTCCTTGGTAAGAGGTTTAAAGAAGGCTCCAAGGGGACTTAGCCTCGCAATCTGCTTGGAAAAGTGGATTTCAGTGAGCAGGGAATGGTGAGCAGTCTAGACAGGGGACTACTCAGGCTTTGGTAAGCAGGAAAGAGAGGCATGCTCATCCAGGGGAGTGGAGCTTCCAGGTTCCCATGAAACATGGGGTTCCAGGAGGAGGGCTGGAAAGCAGGATGGAGGATGGTCACACAGTGAATTCCATTCTGGGGTCTCTAGAGTGTGGATTTGTAATGGAGATTGTCTCCTAAAAATAGCTTATTAATTTCCATTAGTATCACAGACTTTTAGAGTTGAAAGAGATGCTAGAAATCCAGGGCCGGGCCATACACTTTGCAGGTAGAGCACCTGGGGTCCAGAAAGGTTAAGTTACCTACCTGGAATTATGAGATCAATTACAGGTAAGGTCTGGAACAGAATTCTTATATGTTGGCTTCTTTTTTAGTTTTTATAAATAATAGAACTCAGTAAGATGGAGATAATAACCTGAAGAGGCAAGATTAAGAAGACAGAAATAAAACCACACAGCATACTTGTGGCAGTGCAAGGCTTACTTTCTCAGTTAGAAGAGGAGAAGAACTGTAAGTAGGACCCATACTCTTAGACAGCATTAAAGCTGGTGGAGCTCCAAATGGGAAGAGTCTCTCAGCATGGATACCCCCTCCTAACCATCTTGTCTGATGTGGTCTGTTGTCCACACGCAGAGAGCTCTTGGGAACCTTTCCTTTGCCTTAGCCTTAAGTAGGAATGAACAATCAAGGAATTGTAAGGAATACAAGCTATGGAAGAAAGTCTACAGTACATCAGAGATTATCCAAGATAATTCAAGAGGAAAGTATGACCCAGAGGATACAGAGAAGAGATATCATTAACACTAAGTCTTAGGCCTAGAAGACATGAGCAAAAAATTAACTTCTGACCACTTACCACTACTGTCACTCTAACACAATAACAGACATTCAAGTGTAGTGTTCCATTTCAGCAGAGCTGATGGGAAGGATTGATTTTGTTATCCAAAGATCATACAGTGAGAAAAAATAAATGTCAGTTAAAGTGAACCTACCTGAAATGGGAACCCAAACATCAAGGTTTGATTGTGACTCTTCTTTGAAAATAAAAATTAAAATTATGAAAACTAAATTAATTAAAATGTATTTTGTAAATGCACCTACTAATTTTTAGAATGGACAAAGATTAATCAGTTGTGACTTTTTCTTGAGGGAGAGGTGTAATTTTTCCTTTAGCTATCTTTTGCTTTCTCAACAGCATGATCATTAAAAGGATCATTTTTGCAGAAGTATTTGAGGGCACGTATTTCCTGCCAAAGAATCTCTTAAATCTTTCATATCAAGAAAATTCTGTACTGAAGCTACTATTCTGTTCTCTCCTGTAATTGTTGACTTAAGGAAAAATAAATCTCTATAGATCCGTTTATGCCAAGGTGGTCCAATGCCACAGATCTCTGCTTTATAAAATCTTGCCCCTTCACACAATTTATAGCTTTGTCTTGTAGTTTATTTGCATTGTAGTTACTTTGTTTGAACTTAGGTAATTCAGAGGGCAGTTCCCAGCCTGAATGTTACTTAACAAGTTGCTTTCATGTATACAGAGTTTCCTTCCCCTTCCCTTTATCCTCTTGGATTTGGGGGAACATTCTAAAGTCAATCTGTGCTCTGAAACAAAAGTGTTAGTTAAAAGCTTAATCATATCACCAAAAATGCGTATGTCCATTTACCTTCCACAGGTTAAGATTCTCTTGGACATGATTAAACTTTGGGAGGAAATGTGGTGCCTCCAGCACCTCACCAATTATGGAACCATGACTCCCATGGCTTCTGAAATAACAATTTCAAGGTTAATTTTAAAATCTGTAACGTGACATTCTAATTTCTATAACTCCCTTGGTAAAGATGACAACCAGCTAACCTGGGGGACTTAGGCACATCAAGGTCTGAGAAGTGGCTTGTAGAGTTCAAGGACTCCTTGAAATTATACCCCCTTTGCCACTCCAATAAATCCAGGGCTATAAATTCTTCAGAGAGAGTGGTCTTAGGTCCAAAACTAAAGAAGAATGTGTTTGGAGGTGGATGATGGTAGAAGACTCTGCATCCAAATGAGAGAGAATTGGGTTAAACCAGTCAAACGCTCATAAAAATGACTCCAGAATCTTCACTCTTACTCTCTAAGATTTTCCCTGATTTAGGGATGGCTTTCTCAAATACTCCAGCTGTCTTCATTTCCTATTACTGCTGTAACAAATTGCCACAAACCTAATAGCTTAAAATAACACAAATGTATTATCTTTGTTCTAAGTGTGAGAATTCCAAAATTAATTTTATTGGGCTTAAACATCAAGCTGTCCACAGGGCTGATTTCTTCTGGAGGTTCTGAGAGGAGAGTCCATTCCTTGGCCCTTCTTACCTTCTGGAGGCCATGTGCGTTCCTTGGCCTCTTCTTCCATCTTCAAAGCCAGAAGCACACTAACAGATCTGTCTCTTTGACTTTCCTATCTCTCTCTTTTTCTAGTATAAGGACTGTTGTGATTACACTGGGATCACCTGGAGAATAAATCCAAGATAATCTCCCATCTCAAAATTCTTAATTTAGACTTCCAGGAAGGTGAGGAATAGGACAGGCTGAGTTCATCCCTGCTCCATGGAACGACTAGAGAAGTAAAAGGAAAACAATCAAGGCAGCAGTTCCAAGATGTGAGTGACCAGAGAGGATCTTCTATACTATATGGGGATGCCCTGACTGAAAAAAGCAGAGGAAGTGGGATGGAGAGAACTGGGTGAGTGTGCTTGGTCATGACTTCACTGGGAACAAGAGGCAGCCTGCAAGAAAATGTGTGACCCTACTGCTAGCTTGGGAGATCAGGCCCCTCAGCATGACAGCCAGGAGCTCCTGTGGGGAACCTGGAAGTCAACAGCCTTGCTTTCCCTGTGCACAGAGACCATCCAGCTAGTGCACAGGGCATACCGCTCCCCTCTCCATAAAGAGACAGAAGCCCTCAGGAGTTCATGGATGGGGAGGCAGGGAGGAGTAAGCAAGCCACACCCCATGCCTCTGCAACCTGTCCTGCACCCTGCTCCACACACTGTGCCCACCTCCCATGTCCTACCCACACCCCATACCACACCAAGCTGGCAGGCATTTCCAGGTTGGCTGTGGGCAAGGACAACTGAAATACTCCGTTCCACAGTACAAGGTCATTCCAAGCAGTAATCTGGGGGTCATCAGACCCATTGGGCCTGCAAGAGGAATTGCCACTGAAGTGCACACTGCCCACCCCCCAGCCCTAAGGTTGGTAGCTTTCAGCATGCACCAGGACCAGTGGGCCTGGCTTGAATTGCATTGGGTCTCCATCAAGTTGAGCTGGCTGCTGCAGTCAGGGAGGTGCAGGGCTGAGAGAAAGAGGAAGCAAGGGGCACCATATCCTGGGGAGAAATGGAAAGTGCAGTATGGCAAACTGCCTATCAGTCTAGCTTTAAACAGATCCTCATGTAGAGTTGCATCCCCTGCATGAGTTCCAGACCTTGGTTTCATGGAGAATTACTGAAAAGCGAAGTGCAAAAGGAGATGTTCAACCCAAACCCAAACAAGTACAAAACCTTAGACAAGTGAGGAAAATCAACTTTCAAGATAACTCTATCAAGATATTTAGATGCCTCAAAGTCAACAGAAAATCATAAAACATATGAAGATGCAATAGATAATGGCCCAGCCAAATGACCTAATTAAAATACTGGAGAAGGCACAGAATTTATAATAACTAATAAAAATATTCATACAAATATCCTAAATAAATTCAATGGGTTCTACTTGAACAGCATAAAGAATATCAAGACACTGGAGAAACATAAAGAAAAATTTGAAAGACTAAATAGAAAAATAGCAGATCTCACAGAGATGAAAGATACTGTTGATCAAATTAAATATATACTAGAAGGGCAATATATAAGAATCTACAAGGGTTCCATGTACTAGTGTAACTTTCCAGAAACCTACAACCTCCAGATAAGTCCTGAAACCTAGAGGGCCTAGCCTCTCTAGAACATCAGATGGTTCCATGTTCCTACCCCATATTAGTGGCAGACCCTTCCAACATGAAAAAGTTAGGCCATAGTCTAAACACCCCTAAAGAGAGGGACAGAAAGATCAAAGGTGATGGTAGAGTTATACAGAGAAGATAGGATTTGACAAATGAATATTATTGCTGAATCATTAAATTAATATCTCTTTTAGTCTCTGGTATCTTAGAGCAGATAGAAGTAAAAACCTAAAATTGTGGAATTGTAACCCATATCAAACTCTGAAATATGTTCTACAACTAATTGTGGTGTTGTGCTTTGAAATTTATAGCTTTTTTTGGTATATATGTTATTTTTCACAAAAAATAAAGAAAAAAATTGATTGTGATGATAAAAAAAAAACATTTAACCCTTCTAGCTACCTATATTGTGGAGCAGCTAGAAGGAAAAATCTGAGAGGATCATATGGTAGCCCACGACAAACTCTGGGATCTGTCCTGTAACTACTTGTTGAAGAGTGCTTTGAAAACTACTGCTTTTTGTTTATTTCTTGACTTTGTATATATGCTATATTATACAATAAAAAAATTAAAAAATAAAAATAAAATATATATATATACTAGAGATACACAGCAGCAGATTTGAAGAGGAAGAAGAAAGAATAAACAAAGTAAAAGACAGGACAATTGAATTTGAATGCACAAAAGAACAAAAGGCAAAAAAGATGGAGAATTGCAATTGGATCTGAGAGAAATGATGAATAACATAAAGTGCACAAATGTAAGAATCATCAGTGTCCCAGAAGGATAAGAAAAAAAGGCTAGGAAGATTAGTTGAGGATATAAAGGGAGAAACTTCCCAACCCTTATAAAAGACATAAATATGCAAATCAAAGAAGCTCAATGAACCCTAAATAGAATAAATCCAAATAGGCCTACTCCAAGGCTCATACTAATCAATCTGTCAAATGTTGAAGAGAAGCGGAAAGTTCTGAAAGCAGCAAGAGACAAGTGACTCACTATATACAAATTAATGCAAATTAACTGAATGCAAATTAACAGGCCTATGGAGATGAGAAGGCAAATGATATATTTGAGATCCTGAAAGAGAAAGACTTCCAGCCAAGAATTCTTTATTCAGCTAAGCTGTCCTGCAAAAGTGAGGGAGAGATTAAAATTTTCACAGACAAAGGCTAAGAAAATTTGTCAACAACAACAACAAAATGGCCCTACAAGGAATATTAAAGGGAGTTCTGTTGACTGGGAAAAAAAAAAAGACAGGAAAGAGAAATCTGGAGGCAGGCACAGAATTGAAGTATACCAGATAGGGTAACTTAAAGGATAAAAAGAGAAAGACAGAAGAGAATATAGAGATCTGACAAATAAAAGCAAAAGAATATACCTTTATAGTAATAACTGTGAATGTTAACAGACTAAATTCAGGAATTAAAAGACACAGATTGGCAGAATGGATTAAGAAATATGATCGATCTCCATGCTGCTTACAAGAGACTCACCTAAGGACACAAATAGACCAAAAGTGAAAGAATGGAAAAAGATGCTCCATGCAAACTGGAAAGCAGGAGTAGCTATAATAATATCAGACAAAATAGAATTTAAATGTAAAGACATCATAAGAGACAAGGAAGGACACTACATATTAGTAAAAGGGACAATTTGCCAAGAAGAAATAGTAATCATAAATGTTTATGCCCCTAATCAAGGAGCGCCAAAGTACATGAGGCAAACATTGGGAAAACTGAAGGGAGCAATGAACTTTTCAACAATAATGGTGGGAAACTTCAATACCACTCTCCTCTATAGATAGAACAACCAGAGGATCAACAAGAAAATAGAAAACTTAAACAATTTCATAAATGAATTAGACCTCATTGACAAATATAGATCATTACACCCCCAAAACACCAAGATATACCTTATTCTCTAGTGGTTATGAAATTTTCCCCAGGATAGTTCATATATTGGGGCACAAAACAGTCTTTGTTAATTTAAAAAATTGAAATTATTCAACAACTTTCTGTGGAGAGCCGCCTCCCAGGTCAGGCCTAGTGGTCGCGCTGCAGCCTGCTCTAGAGTTCCCCCCGCCCATCGAGTGAGTCAAGATGGCGCCCGCATCCTGTTTCCGCGTATGACGTACGCGCCCACCAACCCTATCTTCCAATCACCTCTGTATACGTGGCACTAACCTATTGGGTTTGGGCACAGTATATAAGAGGTTACCCGGACAGGGTGGGTGGAGACGACCCACAGGGAGCCGTGCCTGACGGCCGCATAGAGGTCGCTCCCCCGCGGGGTATCCTGTCCCGCGTGGAACCTGTAACAGAGAATGCAAGCTTAACTCCAGTAAAGGTCTGTGCTTACAACTGCTACGTGTCTTGGATCTGTGTTTCTCACCAGCGCGGATTTGTCTGCGTCTCTCTGTCTCTCCTCATTGTCTCACCCGCCGGCCGGGGGCTTGACGCTGAGCGAGAAGTCGCGGACAACTTTCTCTAATCACAATGGAATGAATCTGGATATCAATAACCATCAAAGACCCAGAACTTTCACAAATACATGGAGATTAAATAACACACTTTTAAACAATCAGTGGGTCAAAGAAGAAATTGATAAATATCTGGAGATGAATGAAAATGAGACTACAACATATCAGAAATTATAGGATGTGGCAAAGGCAGTGCTGAGAGGGAAATTTATTGCACTAAAAGCCTATCTTTCAAAAGAAGAAACAGAAGAAATCAGGAGGTTGACTGCTCACCTGGAGGAATTAGAGAAAGAACAATAAACTAACCCAAAGCCAATAGAAAAAGAGAAATAACAAAGATTAAAGCAGAAATAAATGAATTGAAGAACAACAACAACAAAAACACTAGAAAGTATCAATAAAACCAAAAGTTGGTTCTTTGAGAAAGTCAATAAAATCGATGGACCCCTAGCTAGGCTAACATAGTAAAAAAGAGAAAGGATGTAAATAAACAAATAAAAAAGTGAGAGCGAGGTTGCTACCACAGACCCTGAAGAAATGAAAGTTATCATAAGAAGATACTATACACAACGATACACCAAAAAACTAGACAATTTAGATGAGATGGACAAATCCCTAGAGACACATGAACAACCTATTCTGACTCAAGAGGAAGCAGATCTCCACAAACCGATTACAAGTAAAGAGATTCAATCCGTCATAAAAAATCTTCCTACAAAGAAAAGCTGACGGCCAGATAGCTTCACCGGGGAATTTTAACAAACATTCCATAAAGAACTAACACCAATCCTGTTCACATTCTTCTAAAAAATTGAGGAGAAAGGAACACTACCTAACTCATTTCATGAATCTAACACCACTCTGATACTAAAATCAGATAAAAACAATGCAAGAAAGGAAAACTACAGGTCAATCTCCCTAATGAATATAAATGCAAAAATTCTCAAAAAATACTAGCAAATCAAATCCAACAACACTTTAGAAGAATTATACACCACAACCAAATGGGTTTTATGCCAGGAATGCAAGGGTGGGTCAACACAAGAAAATAATCAATGTAATACAGCACATTAACAAATTGAAAGGGAAAAATCACATGATCATCTTGATTGATGCTGAAAAAGTATTTGACAAAATTCAGCATCCTTTTCTGATAAAAACACTTCAAAAAGTAGGAATTTCAGGAAACTTCTTCAATATGATGAAGGACTTATATAAAAAACCCATTGCCAGCATCATACTTAATGGTGAGAGATTGAAAGCCTTCCCCCTAAGATCAGTAAGGAGAAAAGGATGTCTTCTGTCACCACCATTAATCAGCATTGTATTAGAACTTCTAGCTAGAGCAATCAGGCAGGAAAAAGAAATAAAAGGCATCCAAATTGGAAAGGAAGTAGGAAAATTTTCATTATTCACAGATGACATGATAATATTTGGAAAATCCTTAGAAATCTATGGCAAAGCTTCTTGAACTAATAAACAAATTAGTTCAAGATGTGGTGGTTACAAGATTAATGTGCAAAAATCAGTAATGTTTCTATATGCAAGCAATGACCTAACTAAGGAGACAATTAAGGAAAAAATTCCATTTAAAATACCAACTAAAAGAATCAAGTATCTATGAATAAACTTAACCAGGGATGCAAAGGGCCTATACACAGAGAAACACAAAACATTCTAAAAGAAATCAAAGAAGATCTAAATAGGTGGAAAGACATTCCCTGCTCATGGATACAAAGGTTAAATGTAGTTAAGATGTCAATTCTACCCAAATTGGTCTACAGATTTAATGCACTACCAGTCAAAATTTCAACCACCAACTTTGAAGACTTAGAAAAGGTAGTTATCAAATTCATTTGGAAGGGAAAGAGACCTCAAATACCTAAAAATACCCTAAAAAAGAACAAAGTGGGAGAACACTTCCTGATTTTAAAGCTTATTATAAAGCCACAGTGATCATAACAACATGGGAATGGCACAAAGATAGAAGTATTGACCAATGGAATAGAATAAAGAGTGCAGAGATAGACCACCAAATCTATGGTCAATTGACTTTCAACAAGGCCCTCAAATCCACTGAACTTGGACAGAATAGTCTTTTCAAAACATGAGCATGAGAGAACTGGATATCATAGCCAAGAATGCAAGAGAACACTTACCTTACACCCTATACAAAGATTAACTCAAGTTGGATCAAAGACATAAATATAAGAGCCAGTACCATTAAACTCCTAGAAGAAAACATAGGGAAGCATCTTTAAGACCTAGTAATAGGAGGTAGCTTCCTAAACTTTACACTCAAAGCACAAGCAATAAAAGAAAAAAATGAAAAAAGGGAATTCCTCAAAATCCAATGCTTTTGTGCCTCAAAGGACTTTAACAAAAAAAGTGAAGAGGGAGCCAACTTGATGGGAGAAAATATTTGCAAACCTCATATCAGATAAAGGTTTGATATTCTGTAAACATAAAGAAATCATACAACTCATCAGCAAAAGAGCAAGTGGTATAAAATGAGCTAAAGATATGAATAGACATTTTTCTGAAGAGCAAATACAGATGGCTAAAAAGCACATGAAGTGATGCTCAGCTTCATTAGCTATAAGGGAAATGCAAATCAAGATTACAATGAATTATCACCTCAGACCCTTAAGAATGGCTGCTATTAAACAAACAAGAAACTACAAATATTGAGGGGATATGGAGAAATTGGAACATTTATTCAATATTGGTGGGAATGTATAATGGTACACCTGCTGTGGAAAACAGTTTTGTGCTTCCTTAGAAAACTAAATATTGAATTGCCCTATGGCCTGGAAATACCACTACTTGGTATATATGCCCAGAAGAGCTGAAAACAGTGATACGAACAAACATTTGCACATTAGTGTTCATAGGATATTATTCAGTTGCCGAAAGGTGGAAACAATCCAAGTGCCCATCAACAGACTAGTGATAAACAAAATGTGGTCTATACATCTGAAGGAATATTATGCAGAAGTAAGATGAAATGAGGTCCTGAAGTATATGGAAACATGGATGAACCTTTGAGGACATAATGCTAGTGAAATAAGCCAGACATGAAAGGATAAATACTGTATGAGTTTGTTATCATGACCTTGGTAAAGTTAAACTCAGAGGCCTACAAAATACAGAATATAGGAGACCTAGAGATACACAGAAGATAGAGATGAAAGAATGTTTAGCTGAGGTTGAAAAACGTCAGAGAATGGATGGATGCGAAAGCAGTTTATTAGTGGGTTTATAAATGGTATTGCTATATTGAAGGTGAACATGAGTTAAAGGGGTTGTATAGAGCCATGTATCCCACTAATTGACACTACAAATAAAATTTCTTGCATGAACTACTTCAAAGGTATTGATCTTGTACAAAGATTCAATAATAGAGGCACATAGGAGGAAACCTACTATTGCATGCTTTGTCCTATATTTAACAGGAAGACATCAACAGTGAAACAGCAATACCAGGGGTAAATAACAAGAGTTAAGTGGAGGTTTGAATTTTCTGTTTGGTGAGGGTGTGGTTATCTGTTATTTTTCTCTTTGGAGCAATGAAAATTGTCTAACACTGAGAGTGATGCTGATTGTATTCTAAGTGAGGATAATGTAAGACATGGATTTTTTGCTTTGGACATTATCCGTGATACCCAATGGATGGAAGTGTTTGAAGGATACATGGACTGAGAAACAGAATGGCAAACTGTAGTGAAGACATATGATGGACTACTGTGCAGTTATGGAAAGGAATGAAGTCATGAGGCAGGCAATGAGGTGACCCTCGGGGACCTTATGTGGCACAAAATAAGCCAGAAATGAAAGAACAAATATGTGTGGTCGCTTTTAGAATATCCTTATTAGAAAATCGGGGCCTAGATTATAAGCTCTTATAGCAGTCACATTTAGTCTAGAGCTGTAAATGTTATTTCTAGATTTTGAGATGCTGTGCTATGTATGTATAATTTGGTATTTTCCTGGAACTTTGGGTACCTGTGTGACACCTAAGACTCAGTGTTGGAGTTTAGCAACTCTAAACATCAGCATTCTACATACAACAACTGTTTAAAGAAACTGAAGAAAAGATCAGGCAACTAGAGATTAGAACTAACCTAATCTGGTCAGGACTAAGAGGCATCAGAACACAGTGTAAGGGATCATATTGTCTGTATTTTAGAACCTCATCACTGTATGAGACCAAAGGAAGGAAGGTTTATTTTGTTGAAAACCTTAATTTTCTGCAGCACATAATCTAACTCAACCTGTCTTTGATAGCTCATTTAAACAACAGAAACACATGGACCCCAGCATGGGGATGAGGGCTTATAATTCTGCTTAGCTTAAGGTAATACATGGAAACATCCCAGAGTATGTTGGGCAGATAATTAAAAATTATTGGCCAAGTCCCTTGAGAGACTGGAGAAAAAATATGGAACTGTTAACCTTTCCTACCAGGGAAGCCCCTGATACTGTCTCAAATATTAGGGACTTCCAAGTCAATAGGCCAAGCCTTCGATTTTGAGGTTTGTTCTTATGAAGCTTATTTCTACAGTGGGGAAGATGAGCCCACCTATAGTTGTGCCTAAGAAGCACTTCCAGAAAAGCTCCTTTGTTGCTGAGATGTGGCCTCTCTCTCTTTTTAAGCCCAACTCTGCAAGCAAAATCATAACCTTCCCCACTACATGGGACATGACATCCAGGGGAGAAATTTTCCCTGGCAATGTGGGCCATGACTCCCAAGGATGAGCTTGACTCTGGCACCATGGGGTCAACAACGCCTTCCTGACCAAAAGGTGGAAAAGAAATGTAACAAAATAAGGTATCAGTGGCTAAGAGAGTTCAAATAGAGTTGAGAGGCTATTCTGGAGGTTACTCTTATGCAAGCTTTAGCTAGATAGATACCGGCGTTTGCCAAAGCCCAACCAATACTGTTCCTGTTAACCCTAAAGGACACCTAGGACTCTATCTGAGATTCTACAAAAGTTTCATGCACAAGATTACTTTTCAGAAACTGTAACCCTCAGGATGTTCCTAGGTCAGATAGTCCTGAAACCCAGAGGGGCCAGCCTCTCCAAGAGCATCAACTAGTTCCATCCCCCTATCCCATATTGTTGACACCCCTTTCCAACATGAAAAAGTTAGAATGGGCATAGCCCATATACCCCTAAAGCTTGGGAGAAGGATCAAAGGAGTTATAACAGAGAAGGTAGGATTTAACAAATGAGTATGACTGCTGAATCATTATATTGATATTTCTTTTAGTCTCCTGTGCCTTGGAGCAGCTAGAAAGAAAGACCTGAAATTGTGGAACTGTAACCCATACCAAACTTGAAATCTGTTCTATAACGACTTGTCACATGTACTTTGAAACCTATTGCTTTTTTGTATATATGTTATATTTCACAATAAAAAAGGTTTTAAAAAATCCTTAGCTTAATCGCATCTGCAAAGTCCTCTTTACCATGTACAGTAGCATATTTTACAGGTCCAGGGGTTAGGATGGGGACAGTTTTTGGAGGTCATCATTGCGAATACCATACTTCCCAAATGCCGTAACGAAGAGCTCAGCTTTCACTATGATGATTCACATTCCAGCAAGCACCCTCCATCTGGTTTGGATTCAAATGCTTAAAGCAGTAGTTCCCATCACAAAACATTCATTACAAAACAGAACTAAACTAACATGTGGCATTTTCTTTGATTCTGAGTCTGGACCATAGCTAGGCATGAGCTTTATAAGACCATCCTATGAGAAATGCAGTAATGATATTAATAATGATGATAGATTGCTTATTGCCATCTCCTAAGTACACATTAGAAGAAATTTGTTATATACACACATGAAATCTTACCTGTTTGTTTGATTTTGTTCTTTTATTTGTGTGTGCTTGTTTTTCCTTGATCAGGGTCTTTTTCGGGTGTGTGTCTATTTGCATTGTTTTGCATCTTCTGAGAGGATGAGGCCCCTGCTAGCAATCCACTGCTGCAATGCTGAGTGCTTGGGATTTTAGTACACGTCCCGACATGCTGTGATCCAACCCCAAAGGTCGTTCTAAGTTCCTTCCACCCTAAATGTACATGTCATTGATGTCAACTTCTTACTCCTTACATGAGTGGGTCTCTGTGAAGGATGCTTTTGCCCACCACCACCATCCCAACCCCAGGGATATTTAGCAATGTCTGGAGATATTACTGGGCGTTACAACTGGCATCTGGTGGGTCAAGGATGCTGCTTGGCATCTTACAGTGCACAGGGCAGCTCCCCCCCCAGGAAGAATTATCCACCCTAGAATGTCAACAGTGCTAAGGTTGAGAAGCCCTGCCTTGGATTTGGAAACTCAAATGTACTTTTAGCTTGATTTTTTACAAAGTGGATAGGAAATTGTGATCATGTGCACCTAGATTCTGCATCTATAAAATAAAGAAATCAAGTTAGATCGTCTCTTGTCCTAGTACTAGGGGATTGGGAGGGGCAGCTGGAAACGTCAAGGGAAGAGGATTGTGAGTGGGAAGGAGTGAGGTCATCAACAACTGACGCCCTGTGTGAGTGTGGATGGAAGAAGGGAAGGAGCGGCCTGGATGCTAAGTATTCGCCATTGTAGGATGCTATGATTTCAAAGATTTATCCTACTTCTTTGAGGACATGTTAACTGTGTCATTTTGAACAATATCGCCAGGAAGCCTTGATTGTTGAGCTCTCTTGGACTTCCTTCTTTTCTGTAACCCTAAGATACATTAGGATAGAAAACTGTTGTAAGAAGTGAGCTCTTTTTATTAAAAAAAATCATATACCATTCAAGGTCTGAGCAATGAAGGACTTGGGAACTGTCAGTTGTCCACATCAGAGGGCATACTTTCAATATTGACTGATTTTCCCCTCCCTGGAAAGGGTCTCAAGCCAGTCAAAGAGTTTCTGTAACCAACAAGCAAACCCTGCTCATGAGAATTAGTCAAGACTGATGCTATTTCAGGCTCACTTGGGAGCTATTTCTTCCTATATACTTTAGGGAGATAAGATAAGGGAGTAGCCTCTGGAGCAGAGGACCTTGGTTCAAGTCTCAAGACTGGTATATTCTAGCTATGCCTCATTTAAGTGACCCGTGCCTCAGTTTCCTCACCGGTAAAATGAGGTTAATAATAAGAGCTGTTATAAGGATGAAATAAACCCCAACACTTAAATCAGTGCCTGGCATATAGTAAGTGCTCGATAAATATTGGCTACAGACTTTGATCTCACTGATACATACAGCCATGGACTCTTTTATTTTATGCCCTTGGATTTGGTGTCTCCTGCTACCTGTCTGCTTGTCTAATGGGGATATGAAATCTGGCTCATGTTCTCTTTGCTCCTCATCCCTGCCCACTGCAAATTTCCTTTATTTTTCCATCTCTTCATTATCCTGAATCCCAAACATTCCTGAAAATATTTACATTCCTGCACTAAAAAACTGACATTGTCACCTTGACCAAAGAATCCATCTCAGAGAATCTTAGAACTCAGAATCACAGAGAAAGTTAGAACAAGAAAATACCTTAAAGAGCATCTACTGCAAACACATTTCATAAATGTTCTGTTTTGAGAAGATGATCAAGTTATACAAGCTCGTGGTAGCAAAATTCTAAAAGTAGAGAGAAGACCATCTTGACTTTGCATGGGAGATAAAGTTAGTCATTCCCTTTTTTGTGCTCTCACAGCAATTTTGATAACCCACTTTTATAGCACGATGGTTTATGTTGTATATATTTTTTTCACCTGTCTTCACCCTGAGATTGACTCATTCAAGGAGAAGGACCTTCTTCTATGTATTGTTTTATATTCTGTGCCTTCCACCTTAATTCGTAACGGATATATGAATATAAACTACTGGCAAGAAGGAATGAATGAGTGAGTGAATGAATGAACAAATAATACAAATAAGCATGTTTTGCCAGTCTTATCCAGATCACTTATAGCTGGAATGAAAGCCTTAACTCTAACCCCAGGCTGTAATATATGTATATACATTTTTATGACTTACATTGAAAATTAAGCACTTGATAATGACCTATTTCACTTTTATGAATGTGTAAATTAGGATAATAAAATTTGAAATTAAATTCTCAGACCAGCCTCAATTCAACTATCTCCAGTTTTTCTTGCTATGTCCTTTCTAGGGCATTCAGCTCGACATTTTAGCTCAGTGTGCTTTAAAATATCCTAGGTTGACTCTTCCCTTGTACTAACTCTTTCCCTGAATCCAACTGCTCCTTTCACATATGACTAAATGATTCAATTAGATGTGGTAAATAAAAAGGTAAATTCACAAAGGGAAGCTTTGAGTAGCCTTTAGTTGTAGAACTTACAATAATTCCTTTCTGTTGCTTTCTCAGAAATTTAATCATATTTCGCTCATATGTAAAGAGCTAAAAAGGCACATTAAAAAGTGACATGTACCCTAGACCTGATCAAGCCTTTAGATCCTTTATCAAATTGCAGGAAATATAGAAGACAGAGAAACTTGAGGATGCAGTCAGCGAAATCTGGGCTGTGGAAAACTCTATAAGAAAAAGATTTCACTTCAAAAATAATGAGTGAAAGAGAGAGATAGAACTTATAGATTAAAAGAGACTTAATAGGCATATCAAGCAAACCCAGTGTGTGGACCTTACCTGGATCTTTGTTACCTGAAGCAAACAAATAGTTTAAAAAGTGACATTTATGAGACAAGTGGATATTTGAACACTAAACATAATTAAAATTTGTCGATTTTTAAGGATGAGATAATGGTATTCTCATATTTTAGAAGTATATATCAAAGTATTTCTGAGTAAAATAATTTGAATTTTATGGTTCAAAATAATATAGGAGGGATTTCTACTTGTGGATAAGATTGGGTAACAGGAAACAGATTTACCCTCTTGTTTGAAATGTCCTCCTCCCCTAAAGACAAAATATATGAAATGATGGTTTTCCAGGCACTGGACACCAGACATCTCTCTGAGAGATGGGGGAAATAAAACAAGGTTAGCCCTACGATTGCCACGGCTTCCTGCATTGAGAAAGCTTGTAGATGGTGGCACAGGGAAAGGATAACCCAAGATGAACCCTGAGGACTCCCTGAATGGTGGAGAAGTTGCTGAGAGTCTAAGGAGAGTTTGCAGAAGAGAGTACTGCAAAGGAGAGAGCTGTACAAAGAGAAAATCCCAAAGATATTCAGAGGGTCCCCCAGAGTACTTATAAGAGTACTGATTACTGCCTTTAGGTGAGGAAAATATCTGAGGCTAATGAAAGAACCATTCAAAAGGGCTAGAGGGAACAGTGCCAGACATTCACACAAAGAGCATTTGCTCCCACCAACTGGACTAGACAACCCGAAGTTCAAGAAGGTCTTGCCTCAGTAGTGGGAGATAATTAAATCTAGATGAACATTGCCCTGGACCTGTCTAACAATAAAAGTAAGACCCAGAAGAAGCAAGCTGTTTCCAAAAAATTTAACTGTATCCCCGAACTCTGCTCAAGAATATTCATATGAATACAAAATGTTCTTCACCTAACAAGGTAAAATTCTTAATGTCTCACACCCAATAAAGAATTACTGTGTATGCAATGATTAACCATGACAGAGAATAACTAACCAATAGCAATTGAACCAAAATAACACTCATATTAGAAATAACAAAGACATTTAAAGTTACAATATATATAGTGCAGATGTGCTAATGGAGTGGCTGGAGTGGCAATAATAATATTAAAAAAATAGACTTATGGAAAAAGTTACTAGAAACAAAGAGGAACATTTTACAATGATAAAAAAGGACAGTTCAGCAGGAAGACACAGAAATTATATACTTATATGCATCTAACACCAAAATCTGAAAATACAGGGAGCAAAAACTGCTAGAATTAAAAGTAGAAATAGACAATTCAGCAATAATAGTTGATATCAGCACCCCTCCTCAATAGTGGATAGAACTACTAGAGAGAATATTAGTAAGTATACAAAAGACTAGAACAACACTATCAACCAACTTAACATCTACTGAATACTCCACCCAACAAGATGAACATTCATTAATTTTTAAGTGCACAAGAAACATTTATCAATATAGATCGTAATATGGTTCACAAGTTTTAATAAATTTAGAATGTTTCAAGTTGCATACATTTTGTTCTCTAACCACCATAAGGTTACATTAGAAGTCAATAACAAAGATATCAGGAAAACCCCTAAATATTTGGTAATCAAATAACAGACTTCTAGGTCACCCATACATCAAGAAAGAATTTATAAAGTTTTTTGAATTGAATGAAAATAGAAACACTAGATATTAAAATTGGTGAGAAGCAGCTAAAGCAACAATTACAGGAAAATTTATCATAGTATGTGCCTATATTAGAAGAAGGGTCAAATAAATTTCCTTGCCTTCCACTTTAAAAGCTAGAAAAATAATACCAAGTTAAACTCAAAATAAGCAGAACAAAGAAAAGAATCATGACCGGAGAGAAAATCAATGAAATGGAAAACAGAATAGCAATGAAACCAAAAATTTATTATTTCAGATCATTCAAACTTATAAACCTCTAGTCAGATTGAACAGAACGAAGAGGATAAAGACACAGATTATCGACCTCAGGAATGAGAGATGACAGCACTACAGATTCTATAGCTATTAAAATAACAAGGGAATACTATGAAAACATAATGCGTGTGTTCTAGTTTGTTAGCTACCGGAATGCAACATACCAGAAACAGAATGGCTTTTAAAAAGGGGAATTTAACAAGTTGTTAGTTTACAGTTCTAAGGCCGAGAAAATGTTCCAATTAAAACAAGTCTATACAGATGTGCAATCTAAGGCATCCACCCAGGGAAAGATACCTTGGTTCAAGAAGGCCAATGAAGTTCAGGATTTCTCTCTCAAGGGAGAAGGTACATGGCGAACACAGTATCATCTGCTAGCTTTCTCTCCTGGCTTCCAGTTTCATGAAGCTCCCCAGGAGGCAGTTTTCTTCTTCATCTCCAAAGGTCGCTGGCTGGTGGACTCTCTGCTTCATGGTGCCGCAGCATTCTCTGCTCTCTCTGAATCTCATTCTCCAAAACATTTCCTCCTTCATAGAACTCCAATAAACCAATCAAGACCCACCCAAATGGGTGGAGACATGTCGTCACCCAATCCAGTAAAACGACCCTTGACTAAATCAAATCATCCAGGGAGATGATCTGATCACAGTCTCAAACATACAGTATCAAACAGGGACTATTCTACCTTTATGAAATGGGGTTTTGATCAAAACGTGGAATTTCTAGGGGGCAGACTTCCCTTCAAACCAGCACAGCATATAAATGTGACAACTTGGCTAAAATGGACAAACCATTTGAAAGACATAAACCATCAAAGCTCATTCAAGAAGAAATAAATAACCTGAATAATTTTGTATCTATTAAAGAAATTGAATTTGTAGTTAAAAACCTTTTCCAAAGAAATTCCAGGCTCAGACAACTTTATGATATGAATTCTATCAAACATTTAAGGGGGAAATAATTCCAATTCATACAAATTTTTCCAGGAAGTTGAAATGGCGTACTTCTCAACTTATCTATGAGACCAGAATTATATTGATACCCAAATCAGATATCATTACAAGAAAAAAAGTCTACAGAAAATAGAGTTCTTTGCGAAGTTATGAGACCTAGTTAAAGCCAGCTAATCCTCAAATTCTCAGTGTTCTACTTTCTAATTATTATCAAACTAAATCACTTCTTTCCATCCCCATGACATTTTTAGGACCCCTTTTTTCTGGGTGACAACCAAAGAGTCCTGTTACCAGTTTGGCTCTTGTTCTGGTTTGCTAGCTGCCGGAATGCAACACACCAGAGACAGATTGGCTTTTAATAAAAGGGGATTTATTTTGTTAGTTCTTCAGAGGAAAGGCAGCTAACTTTCCACTGAGGTTCTTTCTTATGTGGAAGGCACAGGATGGTCTCTGCTGGTCTTCTCTCCAGGCCCCTGGGTTCCAACAGCTTTCCCTGGGGTGACTTCTTTCTTTATCTCCGAAGGCCTGGGCTGAGCTGCAAGTGCTGAGATGAGGAATGCCGAGCTGCTTGGCTGTGCTACATTGTGTTCTCTCATTTAAGCACCAGCCAATTAAGTCAAACGTCACTCATTGCAGCAGACACGCCTCCTAGCAGACTGCAGATGTAATTAGCAACAGATGAGGTTCACGTACCATTGGCTTGTGTCCGCAGCAACAGAACTAGGTATGTTCCCCTGGCCAAGTTGACAACTGAATCTAACATAGCTCTCAATCCCTCCATCCAGTCTCCCTACTGAGATGGAAGGCTCTTTCTAACATGTAAATCTTATCATGGTATGCCTCTCCTTTACTCCAGTTACATTCTTAACTCCTTGTCAAAGCGTATAAGATCCATAATGATCCAGCGAGTCCATCTTCCAAGGCTTGTCTCTTGTTGGATCCACCTTTCCGTGCTTCTTTCCATGATCCAGCAACGCCAACCTACTTGCTTTTCCCCAACACATAAGTCAAGAGCACACTTTTTCTTCTGGGATCTAATATCCACCCTTCCCTCTTCTTGGAATACCTTCCCTGCCCTACCCATCCCCAGCTCAGCTTCTTCTGATTAACTTCAATCTATCATTTAATATAGATATCAATTCTTCCATGAAACTTTCCTGAAACCCTTTCCCCAAAACTTGGGTCAAGTGCCCTCCTAATGTTCCTGCAGATAATTTTGTTACCACTACTGTAGCATTTATTATAATCTATCACACAGTTATCTTATTTTCTCACTGGACTGTAAGCTCTGAGGGAAGAGTCATGCTTGTTCACCCTGGTTATCCCAACACCAGCACACTCTGTGGGACAGAATGGGTACTAAAACAAGTATATGTTAAGTGGATAATTAGTCCCACTTATTAAATGCTTACCATGTGCCAGCGACTTTATAGACATTACCTTTTTCTTAGCAGTCTACCCAAGAGATACTATCCTTATGTCCATTTTATGGATGAGGAAACTAAGACACAAAAAGCAATACAACTTACCTGACATCACAACGGGTAGATCTTGGAGCCAGAATTCAAACAAAGACAGCAGGTCTCTAGCTAGTTTGAACGAATGAATTATTTCAGTAGCAACTTATTAAATACCTATTGTAGGCAACGGTGGCTCAGTGGCAGAGTTCTCACCTGCCATGCTGGAAACTCGGGTTTGGTTCCCAGTGTCTGCCCATATTAAAAAAAAAAGATTAAATACCTACTGTATGTCAGAGCCTGTTTTAGGTGAGGGATATAGTAGTGAACAAAATAGACCAAAACCATGCCTTTAAGGGGCTTAAATTCTGGGGGAGAAGACAGTCAATAAAATATATGTGAATAATTTGATGATGTGTTATGAAGGACACAATGGCAAGAGGTCACTCAATTTTAAATAGGGCAGTCAGGGGAGGCATCACTGAGAAAACCACAGTGATGAAGAAGGTAAATAAATGAATGAAAGTTTTTCTAACCTTGCACAATTCTTTGCAATCTTAGAAATATCATTATTTCAAAAACTCACGTAATATTTGTTTTGACAAATGCTGTGTTCTTGTTTAAATAAATGAAGTCAGATTTTTTTTCATCTCAGTTTAACTAAGTCAATCTCACTTATTTTTTCATATCTCCCAAGACAGGTGAAGGTAGGAAACTTTAACAATTAATTTTTAAATGGTTTATTAATTTTTTTAGAACTTGGAAATACTTCATTAGCCGTCTTCTGAATAAACTTCAATGGAAGATGGTAAATTTATCACTAATTTACCATATTGATGATTTTGCCTCTTAGGCCTAGAAGTCTTGACAATCTTCCCGGTACACAAGCCTATTCCTGCTTCCATGGACTTATTTAATCAAATGTTATCAGTAAATTTACACTCAGGGTTTGTATCACCCAGCACGGGGATGCCAAGTATCCAAGGAGCACAGTTAACGCAATTATGAAAATCCTAAAATGATAAAACTGTATTCACATCCCGTATTCCCTACTTGAAATAAAAGACACCCAGTTAAATTTGAGTTTATAATGAATAGATTTTAGCGTAAGTTAAATGTCCCATGAGTAGGACATATGTGTAGTAAAACATTATTCATTTTTGTGCTTTTATTTACTAACTCTAGAAGCCCTACATTCATGGCAAAACTCACCTCTAAGTCAGACTACGTGCTTTTCTTTACTAATTGTAGGTCTCTAGTATCTGTTTTTTCCCTGAAGAGTCAGTCATTTTCAAGATGAGGTTGCAAAGCATTTAAGTGTTAGCATGCAGAGTTCACCTTGGCAAGACACTCAGCTCCACATAGATACAGAGCAATAAATATCATTTTGTAGATCTTGACAGATGGGTCTTGCCCATGAGGGAGGACGTTTAGGACGATTCTTACCAACTGGCCTATCAACAGACTTTGAAAGAGAGCTATTAAAATTGGGATTGAATTAGCTCTGATTTATGCTAAATAAAATAAGCAAAACAAAGAACTCATTAGAAGGAAGATGTAAGACATTTAACATTTGAGGACTTTGAAAGGCAGCAAAAAAATTGAAAAAGTTGAAAGGCAGAAGTGTTCCTATTTGTCAGCTTGCAAAATTTTGCTTTTCAAGGAAGAGCTAGCACTATAATGATTTTTGATTGAACCTAAAATGTTATCTAAACTTGGGCTGAGCCCACTTGAACATATGTACCAATGAGTGCATAGACTTAAGTGGGCTCTAAACTGTACAAGCCGCGTGGCAAACTCTAAGTTGAGAGCAGTTATGACAAGTACATCCCCTAGTAATATGCCTTTTAATTGTCTTCCCTCAACTCCAGTCTCCACAGGCTCTTACTTGACACATCCTTTATCTGTTCAGCTTAAATGTCACTTCCTTAGCAAATATTCCTACACCCGCAGGACTCCATTAAATCTTATTATGGACTCCCCTTCATAACTCTGATCACACTTTAATTAGTTGTATAATCTCCACCTACCTCACCAGACTGAGGACCATGCATTCATTTTATCCTTTGCTGTCTCCTCAGCACCCAGCATAGTTTGGGGTAATAGATGGTGCCCAGTAAATATGAATTAAACTGATTACAAAACCCTCAAGGCGTTGTCAGCCTCACCAAGCTGAATGGATTATGTAGCCTGCTCTAACTTTGAATGAAATCAAACACAGAGCCAAGAAGAATGGTAAGTTGTGATTCTTTCAATAATGAGTTTCTGTTTCATTGCTTTTATAAGGGAAAAATTATAAACAATATTTATTAAAAAAAAAAAAAAGAAGTCTCAGAACCCAGTAGTTTCTTTTCGAAGATGAAAGTTATGAAGGGAGCTAATTTGTACATGGAGTCCTAGATTCTCCTTTTGTAGATAGAGAGCTGAATACACATTACATTGTACAGGCATACCTTGTTTCATTGTGCTTTGCTTTATTATCCTTAGCAGCTATTGCACCAAATTGAAGGTTTGTGGCAACCCTATGTCAAGCAAGTCTACTGGTACCATTTTTCAGCAGTATGTGCTTAGAGTCTCTCTGTCACATTTTGGTAATTCTCTCCAAATTTCAGACTTTTTCATTATTATTACTTCTATTTTGGTGATCTGTGGTCGGTGATCTTTGATGTTGCTATTGTAATTGTTATGGGGGTGCCACAAGCCATGTCCATAAGTCAGTGAATATAATTGATAGACGTCATGTGTGTTCTGACTGCTCCACCAATGGGCCATTCCCTCATCTCTCTCCCTCTCCTCAGCTTCCCTATTGCCTGAGCCACTATACTGAAATTAGGCCAATTAGTAACCCTACAATGTTCTCTAAGTGTTCAAGTGAAGGGAAGATTAAGGTTATAGCTGCCACAGTGCTAGTGATTATTCTGGTGGATGTGGCCAAAGACAATGGAAAATCTTCTGGGAAGGTTTCACCATTGCAGACGCCATTATGAACATTTGTGATTCATGGGATGAGGTCAATATATCAACATTCACAGGAGTTTGGAAGTAGTCGATCTAATCTTCATAGATGACTTGGAGGAGTTTAAGACTTTGCAGAAGAAATAACTGCAGATGTAGAAATAGAAAGAGAACTAGAACTATAAGTGGAGGTTGTAGAAGATATGATTGAATTGCTGCAATCTCCTGGTAAAACTTCAACGGATGATAAGTTGCTTCTTATGCATGAACAAAGTGTCTTCTTGAGATGGAATCTACTCCTGGTAGATGTTGTGCACATTGTTAAAATGACTACAAAGGGTTTAGACTGTTACATCAACTTAGTTGATAATGCAGCAGCAGGCTTTGAGAGGATTGACTCCAATTTGGAAAGAAGTTCTACTGTGGATAAAATGCTAAACAGCATCGCTTGCTACAGAGAAATCTTTCATGAAAGGAAGAGCCCATTGATGTAGTAAACTTCACTGTCATCATTTTAAGAAATCGCCAAGCCACAGCTACCTTTAGCAACTACCGCCCTGCTCAGTCAGCAGTCATCAACATTGAGACAAGACCCTCCACCAGCAAAAACTCACTAAAGACTCAGGTGATGGTTAGGATTTTTAGCAATAAAATATTTTAAAATTAAGGTATATATATTGTTTTCTTTAGAAATACTGCTTTTACACACTTAATAGACTACAGTATAGTATAAACATAACTTTTATATGCACTGAGAAACTAAAAATTTCATGTGCCTTGCTTTATTACAATATTTGCTTTATTGCAATACTAACTTTAATGCAGTGGTCAGGAACTGATTCCACAATATCTCCAAGATATGCCTGTGTTAAGGAAATGTGAACAATAGTATGTTTCAATAACATACTCACCTGTTAAAATAAGACATAAGGATTTGATAATTTCTCATATCCCTTCCGCTTCTAGAATTCTATGTCTTCTTGAAGCTAATCCAGACTAAAATGGCATTATTTCCATAGAAATAATGCTAACGACTAACCCAAGGTTTCTCAACCTCAGCTTTATTGACATTTTGGACTGGCTAATTCTTTGTTGGGGTCCTGGTCATTATAAGAGGTTTACCAGCATCCTGGCCTCTACCCACTAGATGCCAGTAGCACACCTCATCATGACCTACTCTCACCAAGGGGTAAAACCAAGTGTGTCTTTAGACATTGCCAAATCTCCCCTGGGGACAAACTCACCCTTGGTTGAGAATCACTGGGCTAACCTTCACTGAGTGCTTAAATCCGGCACTCTACCTAGTGTTACAGAAACTATCTAAATTAATACTTCAAGAACATAGTTACAAAATAAGAATAATTTGCATACCCATTTTATAGAAGGGAGATCAAAATTTAGAGAGGCTGAAGGTCACACAGATGGTAAGTAGTGAAACTCAGCCTTGCCATCACTTCATATTTCAAATTATTTACGAGTGGAAATGTCTAACTGGGATTCAGTGAAGGAGGACAAAATACTACTGGGTGTTAGTTAATATGAAGACTTTATAGCTGTTTTTCAGCAAAGGACAGCTAGGGACAGCTAGGAATTCCTTATAGGACTTCATCAAGGAGTTAACCCTAAGCAATCAAAGATAATCTATCCTCATTTTCTGTTTGTGAGCTTGCCAGCTGTCAGCAGACTACAAGCTTAAGTAAATAAGAGAGATATGAACAGGAAGATGAAAGCTCAAATTAAATTATTGTTGCTATTATTTGTGCCCTAACATGTAGAAATAGTGAAGTCACCCAAGTTTAGTCTATTGCCTGTGGGGCAGATTTCAGCACGGGGTGCCAGACTTAACATCTGACGCCAAATGTCTGATACCAAAGATCCCTGCCCTACCTCAGATGAGCCAAGTCTGAGCCTGAAGCATCTGTGTGTGTTCAAACTGCTTTATCAGAAGTCCCGATCCTGCTTTAGGAGGAAAAAAGCAATCCCAACGAATTGGTGGGACGAGAGTCCTCTAGACTTGTCCGATGGGCAATACCTCAACTACCAAGACAGCTAGACTCTGAGCAGGATGATAAGTAAAAAGCTGGAAAGGGCACAGCAAAGGAGAAGGGGAGAGAAGGCTCCAGAAGAATCCCATCGGCTCAATTTCCTGACTTGAACCCACCAGAAACCAGGCTTCCTAATCTGTGAGCACTGCTGGGCATATATTTGAGAAAAACTCTTTCACATATGCAACTGGAAGCACATGCAGGAGTGTGGGTAGCAGCACTGCTAATAGCAGTGAGAACTGACTACAACCCCAGATGCCGACCAGTGGGAGAGGAGAGGACCAATCTGTATCATAGTCACTCAAAGGCGTATTATACGGGCCTTCAAAATGATGGCCAGGCTTTCACTTCCAGACAAGGTGGAGTAGCAGGGACCAGGAATATGTCTCTGTCTGAAACAAACACACACACACACACACACACAGATTCAACAATTTACAAGACAATTAGGCAATAAAGGACGGTGATTCCTGAGAGACAAAAACCAAATGAGATGAGCCTGATGATTACCTCACTCATTGACCTTGAGAGAATTACAAGACCCCAAAGAGGGAGGGATGTCTAGGTAAGGCCCAAGAGGCTCCCTGGTTTTTTTCTCATAAAAATACAAATCATGTCCTTTGGAGAAGCAGCTGATATTACCCTGTGAACACTGACCAGTTTATTTATAAATTCATTTCAGCATTCCTTATCTGCCTATACATGTGTGCTTTCACATTTTCTTTTTACAAGTTGTAACAACTTATGGATCCTCTCATTAATTAATGAGTTAAATATAATCTTTGACCAGTGTTCATTTTATATTATTTTGAGAGTTATGATTTTGCTTTTTTAAAAAATTCTTCTTTAGTATGGGAAACTTGGAAACAGCCTGGGGACCTACTTTTCACACTGGAAGGAACATTTATTGAATGCCTACTACATGCCAACTACATGCCAGGCATTTTCTCATATGTTATGCAATAATCCTGGAAGGCGCATATAATTATCACTATTTTACAGATGGGAAAAAATCTAAATTCATAGAGGTCACACAGCAAGTAAGTTGCAAGGCTACGATTTGCACTTTTGTGTAAATGTGTAAACCAGTACTCTTCTCACTATCTCCATTTGGTTTACAAAGGAGAACGCAGGACCTGTGGACATATGTATACCTTAGGACTAAAACAAAGAGATATGTTAGGGTGCCAGAAGGAAAATATAATTACAATTTATGTATTTGATCTAAAAACAAATGACATTTTGACAATGCTTAATACATGGATTGACACTGGTACCCAGTCCATGAGGATCTCCAGGTCTCCCAAGGGAATTGGAGGAGTTCTCGAACATGGAGGGGTTGACTGTGGTGTTTTCAGTCACATGTGTGACCACAGGGTATTGTGATGCGCAGTTGGTTTACATTTATCTGCATAAATAGATCAACAAAGTGTATCATCTAGTTTTAACTGAACCAACATTTATAAAATGGACAAAGAGCTTAAAATGATTTATGTAAAAAATGATCACATCAAAGATAATGGTATAATGCAATCACAAGTGAGCATAAAGAAAATGGCATAACTCATGTTTTTTGAATCGTGAAAGTGATAAAGGCAAAAATTCTCTATATATGTGTATATATATATATATGGATATGGATATACATGGTCAGCCTTTTCATTCTTCTGATGGAATTTGCTATCAGAGAAGTTTGGACCACCCCCTGCCCCACTGCACCTATCATAATGGTAATACATATGCAAAAGTCCTAGAATATAAGCTTTCAAACTTACAGGATGAGAGCAGGTCAGACATTGGGCAACTTTGTGATTTTGTTCAAAGCCAGTCCTGGGTTAACTTCTAACCCGAGACAAGCACATGGACAATGTTGAGGTTAAGAGTATTTGCTGAGACCTGTATTTCACCCTGTAGCCAAGAACCACCAGGACAGAGAGAAGAGGGGGACATGACCCTTGCCCCCTCAACAGGCAATGTCTGTTGAGCAAAGAACATGACGAACCCTCATCCAAGACCATCTCGTGCCAGCTGCCCAGGTCAGTCTTACGACTTCCAAAGGACTGTTTGTGTTCCTACCACATGCCGGGGAATCACAGATTATCATCCACTCTGCTGTGCAAGAGACCAGTTGTTTAATGGTACAAATAGTCCGAGGGTACATACATAATATATACACTATAGAGATCAGTCAAATTCAAGAAGACTACCTGTCTGGGGCCCTCTCATCCAAAGCCAAAGAAGATTTGGCAACAGAGACAATCAATGAAGGTGCCCAAGCATGTGTTATACCTTGGGAGGGTTGTAGTGAACTGTAGGAAGGGAATCCTGATCCTTCCGATTTATTATTATGATTGTTTTATTTCATGTCAAAACTTAGACATATAAAAAAACCTGTCATTCTTACTGCATTTTGATGGAAGCCTTACCCTGAACAATTAAATACCAACTGATCCTGGCCTGTTCCCACTCTCGTTTACACATTCCACCACACCCTCCTCCTGTAGAGTGATAGACTGTGCTGGTTGGAAGCTGTTATGCACCCCAGAAAAGCTGTGTTCTTTTAATCCAATCTTGTCAGGGCAGCCCTATTGTTGGGTGGGACCTTTTGATTAGGTTGTTTTCAAGGAGATGTGACCCTGCCTATTCAAGGTGGGTCTCAATCCACTTACTGGGCTCCTTTAAGAGAGGGGCATTTTGGAGAGAGCACAGAAGTTTGGAGATGCAGAAGGAAATGCCCCAGGAGATGCCAGAAGCTGAGAGAGCTGTTTGGAACCAGAAGCCAGGAGAGAAGGACAGCAGATGTCACCACGTGCCTTTTCACATGACAGAGAAACCCCAGATGCGATTGGCTTTTCTTAAGGTATACTTTTATTGATGTCTTAATTTGGACATTTTCACAGCTTTAGATTTGTAACTTGTAACTTAATAAATCCAATTTATAAAAGCCAATTCATGAGGAGTCCAAGGAGAGTTCAGTGGTAGAATTCTTTCCTGCCATGTGGGAGACCCAGGTTCGGTTTCCAGTCCATGTACTTCCTCAAAACACAAACAACTAATTAAAAAATTCAACAAGTGGTGCTGCAATAAAGGGATACTCACATGGAAAAAGAATGAAATGTGACTCTGCCATACAGTATATATAAAAAAAAAGCCAATTCATTTTTGAGAATGCACACAGTTTTGATAGTTAATCAAATGGTATTTAAGATACTGTTTAATATTTAGAATTCAAGTAACTTTGATATCTGTATTTATAGATTTTTTTCCTTCTTTGCTTTAATTTTAAATTGGTTTATGAAACATACTGTACAAACAGGCTTTACAATGATTACTCAGATTTTTTTTAATATGCCTATGGGTAAGCTAACTACGACATCCATTTTAAATGGTTAAAATTTCCATATGTTAATTGCAAAAATATCTGTATCTACATATTTTCCTGAAATAAGGAAAATATTTAGTAACATAGGTCATTACTGTAGCAATGCAGGTATTTATAAGAACTTTCTACTTGATATTTTGCAAAAATTCAGTTTTAGAACATTCACAGCTGATCAAATGGTATCTAAATTAGTTTTTAATACTTGGAATTAAAGAACTTTACTATCTGAATATGTAGATTTTTTCCTTCTTGCTTTAAGTTTAAATGTATACTTAATTTAAATATGGGTAAGCTAACTAAGGTATCCATTGTTGTTGCTTCTAAGTATATTATTTGTTTTCTTTAAAAAATGTAACAAAAAACAAAAAGCAAAAAACAGCCAATTCATTTCTGATATACTGCATTCCAGCAGCTTCAGCAAACTGAAATACCAACCATCCCTGTACGTCTAAAACTGAGAGCTTCCCCCATATGCGGGACTTTCAATGCTAAAACCAATACAGTTCCAGGCAAACCAGCAAGTTGGTTGCCCCACCAACCCAGCCCCTCCTGTACTACTTTCGCTGCTGCGTACAAATGGGACTGGCAGTCTGTCATTTCTCCATGTATTCATGCAGCAAATTTTCCTTGAGCACCTAAAATGTTCCAGATGTGCTAAGGTCACAATGGTGAGGAAGATAATTCTGATCTCACAGCCTTACTGACCAGTTGGGGAAACAGAAACTTCAATAAATATTGCAGTAACAAGTAAAAAGTGCCATGGAAGCAAAGAAGGGGTACCCAAGAATGACTAGGACCCCAAACTTCCCAGAGAAGAAGACGCCTGAGCTAAGTCTCATAGAGCAAGGGGGAATCAGATAAATGACGAAAGGGCTTAGGTGGGTGGGCCACTCCTCACAAAAGGAGCAGCTTGAGTTGTGGCCTGGCCAGTGGAGGACAGGCTGATGGATGCTCTCCTCTCCTCCACTGCAGGCCTCCAGCAGCCACGTCAACCCCCCTCTTCGTCTTCAGATCCCAGGGAATAATGAGTTTACTTCCCCCTTTTGCTGCCACACCAGCCATTCTCTTGTTGAAGATCTTTATTCCTGGAGGGTTCCTCAGTTTCTGGCTCAGGGGTTAAAAGACAGTTTGGAGTCAGAGTGTTTGAATTCTAAGGTAATCTTGCCTTGTGCTTGGTTTTCTCGTTGGAAAATGAATGTAATAATGATATCCAACCTCAAAGAACTCTAGTTATTGTGAGGATTAACAGAGCTGATATGTGAGAAACTCTTGGAACAGGTCTGGCACACAGGAAGTCTATTAAACCTCCACCACCCTGTCTAGGTCTTTAGGTTGGCCCAACACCATTTCAGGGGTCTGCTAAGGATTTTACTGCTGGTAATTACGGGAAAAAATGACAGAGATTTCCAATTATGCATCTTGGAAATGGTACAATATCAATAGCAAGACAATAAACTAGCAATGAGCTGTTGGCTCCCTCTGCCACATCAAGCCCTGGAAATGCCCAAGGAGACAAGAGAAAGCTATACTCAGCAGCTGTGTTCTCATGCAGGGGTAAATTTGTCACCCCAGGGACATTTGGCAATGTCTGGAGACACTTCTGTTTGTGAGGTGGATAGAGGACAGGAATGCTTCTGCTATAACCTCTTAGAATGCACAGGACAGCTTCCATAACAAAGAATTAACCAGTCCCAAATGTCCATAGTGCTGAGGCTGAGAAACCTTGACACAGAACAAAACGGAGAGAAACCCATGACAGACCTAAGCTTTTGGTCCTGGTGGTGAAGGAAAATGACTGCCTAAATTGAGAGAATACTGAGGGGCAGGAAAAACTCGGGCATTTCCAGAAGCAGGCTCAGAAGGGGAGTAGTGCGTGCCAGCTGGACCATCCCTGCATCTCCACCACCCACACTCATGGACTATACAGCTGGATGATGATGTCTGCTGTGGAGTGAGGATGGTTCCTGGCGGCAAAGGAACAGAATGTCACCTTGGGATGTGGAGACACCAGACAAATTCTGGGAAGTGGTTAACCTCAGAATATATAGCCAATAAGTATAATTTGCCCAATTCCCCCTTAAGAATTCAGGTTTGTAGAGCATAAGCCTGCATGGAAAAGATTAAACCACTCTCTACCCAGCTAGTTATTATAATGCAACAACTGAAGAACTCACACCTCATATGCTAGCTAAGGTACAGTAAGAGAAAAATTTAAGGATATCCTATAAAGTGGAAGCAAGCTATAGTTGTAAAGAGAATAAGAAGTTTGAACTGGTGTAGTTGGTAGGTTGACTAACAGAGATCCATGGGGTGTCTTCATAAATGAATTTTGCCCCCTACTCCATCAAATTTTCTTTCAAAATAAAGATCCTTCTTTTTCTTCTCTAGGAAAGCTTGGTCATACATTTTCTAGTCTACCACAGTACCAAGAAGGCATATGGTCACTCTGAATGCCGAGAACAAAATTTCAGTCAACACTTCAATCATCATTCAAATCTTCTCCCACTCCCCAGTTGTGACTGTTTGCACGAGGGTAGATGGCTTGCCTTCATGGAGGTAGAGCAGAGTCTTTACATCTTGTTCCCTCCAGCATCTCTTTCCCTCCCCCCACCCCCACCCCACATTACGATTTCTGATCTTGCTGGGGTCAAAGTTGGGGGAAGAAGAATTGGAAAGTTCTCATTTGACTGTCACCTTTGTTGGTCAGTTTCCAAGTGGACTTTTCAGGAAGAATTTAAAGTGACTCCAAGGAAGCACTGTATTTCTTAAGTCCTACATTTGGTCCGTGGGAAATGCTGAAACATTGTTTGCTTGGGCTCACTCTGGGAGTGTAGATCACCTTCAATGCTGCAGCAGTTTTTCTTTACCCTGCTTTCAAGAGGTCCTGTTTACAATGAATTCACACCTACAATAACGTAGCTTAAGATTAAGAACATGTATTTGCTGGAGTATGGAATTCAACCTACTACACTCTCTATTCAAACAACTCTCCAGCCCATTTCTTTTGCCCTCTAAAGCTGGAGTCAAGCATCTTCTGTTATTTGCAAATGAATTCAAATTCTACAAAGATTGCTGCTAAAGCATCTCTCACTCAATAAGGGGAAGGAAAGATACCCCTCATCTCGCCAGAGCAGGCATCTCTCTACTCACTTGACCCTTTTATTTTCTCTCTTGCTGAGGGATTTTAGAGACATGGAACCAACTTTTGGATACTACTTTTGAAAATCTTCATGTTGGCATGCCATTTCACTTTCAAATTTCATTTTTTTTAATATCTTGTAAATCAAGAACAGGTGGTTAAGAAGACCCAAATGGGTATATATATACTGTATATAATTTGAATTAAAAACTCAACATGTGGATTGAATAGCAGAATATATAAAACAAAGATCGAATTTGTTTTATAATTCGGGAAGGAGAGGGCTCTAACAAAAGGTACAAGAAGGGATATAGGGATGGAAAATATGTTATGAAACTTGGAGGACAGATATGTAAGTGCCTGCATTTGTCTAATAGGCATTTCAGTGGACTGGAGGCATACAACTAAGAATTCCCAGGAGCGAAATAAGACAAAAGATCTTAAAGTATTTTCACTTTAATGCACAACTCCTGAGCTGGATAGAAATAAGGACAATCACACCTCGGTATATAATAGTAAAACTTAAGCACATCAATGGCAAAGGGAAAAAAAATTCAAACTTCAAAAGAGTAAGACAGTAACCTAAAATGAATAAAATTCAGATTAACATTAGATTTCTCAACATTAGATTTCTCAATTATTTGGCAAATCCAAAATAATGAAGAAAAAGATCATTGAACTTAAAATTTATATCCATTAAATTTTTACTGAAATATGTGTGCAAAATTAATATATTTCAAGGGGTGCACAAGTAGTTGAGTGGTTAGAATGCCTGCCTTTCATGTGGAAGACCCAGGTTCGATTCCCAGACCATGTACCCCCCCAAAAATAAATAAACAAATAAATAAATATATTTCAGGCATACAAAGACTCCAATAATTTGCTACACTAAATGCTATTTTTCTAAGGAACTGGAAAAACTACTCTGTGAAGAAGATAAATTAATCCAGGAGGAAGCAATGAGATATGGAAGCAAGGCTGGATAAAGAAATAACCTGTTTAATGATACATAAATTGGAAACAATTATAAAATGTGGAATAAAAAGTTCAAGGATTTGAGAACTAGAGAGGAACAAGGGAGAGGGTGAAAGTACACCAGAACTTTTGGCATTTTGGGGGGAAAACATATTTATTAATAAATTTCAAGATTTGATAGGGAAATTAAGAAGATATATGGGTCTTAATAATTTTGAAATAAGACATAAAGATGATTTGATCTTTTTAAATAAATGTAAGAAAAATGAGAAACTAATTTAAAAAGCATCATAAATGGAAAAGATAAAATAAAATGTCATAAATAAGTCCTAGTATATAAGCAATTAAAATAAATGTAAATTAGTTAAACTCTTTAATTGAAAGAGACTTTCAGCTCTGATTTTAAAAATAACCCAGCAATATATTCTTTGCAGGAGATGTTCTTGAAGTAAAAGTATTTTAAAAAATAGATTGGAAAGGTTATGTTTACCCAAAATGAACCCCCCAAAATTAAAGTTAGCAACTTCAATATCAGATAGAATGTAAGACAAAAATATAAGAAAGGATGAAAAAAGGTGATAAAAGAAATACTATATCAAGAAAACATAACAATCATAAACTTATATACACTAATAATGTATTCAAATCCCTGACAAATAATCATTGGAATAAATCCGTGACTCTGCAATTTTAATTAGAAATTTTAACACATTCTTCACAGAAACTGCTAGCTCAAAGTTGATGTAAAATAAGCATGGGTTTAGGCGATATGAATAGCACCATGAAAAGATTCATTTAATACAAGATCTAGAACTTTGTATCTAACAAATAGGTAATTCATATTCATCTCAAACACATGGAATGTTAATTAAAATGGAATATTTACTGAGTTGCAAAGTCTCAATAAATCCCCCAGTCAGAATTTTGCGGTTTTTTTCCTCTAACCACAATGCAATAAAATAAGTAAGCAAAGTAGGATTGCTTTTTAAACCCACATATCTGCAAATTGAAAACCTAGTTTTAAATAATTAATAGACTAAAAATAAATAGCACAGGAATGTTTAAAATAGTCAGAATTGAAACAAGTGACTATTCTTTCATATATCATATATCAATATTTGTGGGGTACAGGTTAAGTAGTGCATACAGGGAAAATCATAAATTCGAATATATTCATCATAGTCCAAATTAAATGAAATACACCAGTTAATTGTTCAACTAAAGAAAGGTACAGAACAAGCAAGTAAATAAATATAAACCAACAGGAAGGAAGGAAATAAAGATGACAATGGAAATCAATAAATTTAGGGAACTAAAAAGTGGAAATGATTAGAAAAAATAATGATTCTTTGAATCCACTAATCAGCTTACACAAATTTATGGCAAAACTGATCAAGAGAAAAGAGGGTAAATCAAATAAGCAAAATATCCAATGAAAAAGAGATAATTTCAGACAAAGCAGATTTGTATCTTACTACATATTATAAACTACTATACTACAATAAATTTGACAACTTAGAAACAAAAGAGAATTTTTAAGAAAGATCTAAAATGGTAAAATTGACCTCTAAAGAAACAAAAAATTACAAACTGGTACCCAATTACAAAAATTGAATTTTTGCTCATCCCTTCACCACCTACAGCCCACCTGTTCTAGCTGCCAGAATGTGAAATACCAGAAAGGGAATGGCTTTTCAAAAGGGGAATTTATATTAAGTTGCAAGTTTACAGTTCTAAAGCCTTGAAAATCTCCAAATTCAAGCAAGGCTATTAAAATGTTCAACCTAAGGCATCTAGGGAATAGGAAGAGATAGCTTGGTTCAAGAAGGCTGATAACGTTCAGGGTTTCTCTCTCAACTGGAAAGGCACGTGGTGAACATGGCAACATCTGCTGGCTTTCTCTCTAGACTTCTTGTTTCATGAAGCTCCCCCAGGGGCCTTCTCCTTTTTCATCTCCAAAGGGCTCTGGCTGCGTGGGCTCTCATGGTTCTCATGCTCTGACGGGGCTCTCTTGGTTCTCCTCTTTTAAAGGATTCCAGTAAACTAATCAAGAGCCACCTGGAATGGGCAGAGTCATATCTCCGTGGAGATGATCTAATTCACATTTCCAACCTACAGTGCTGTATAGGGAAAAAGAAAAGGCTCCCTCCACAGGATGGAAAAGGATAAAAACATGGCTTTTCTAGAGTACATGATCCTTTCAACCCAGCACACTGCCAAAAGCATTTTTATTGGTGAGGTTTACTGAACTTTTAAGGAACAGATAAGACTATATTGCACATGCTTGGAAAATAGGGGAAAAAAGGAAATATGTCCAATTTTTTGAGGTTAGTATAGCTTTGATACCAAAATAGATATGAACAGCACCAGAGGTGGTGGAAAAAGATTTTTTAAATCAGACACAAAAGTACATGATGCGAAAGAAAATTGTTTATTAAAATACTTTTAATGAAACCTTTTATAGCACTATATGTCAGGCAGTATTCCATTTGCTTTACAGATATTAATTCATTTAATTGGCATAGCAGCTCTATAAACTAGGCACTATACCCACTTAACACGTAGGAAACTGAAGTAATATTTCCAAGGCTACAAGTTGATATTCTGATAACCCAAAAATGAAGAATTTATTTTCAAAATCTAAAAATGAAGATTTCTATTTAAGGGATCATAGGCCAAATTAACAGATTGACTCAAGATATTAACAATGTATAAAACTCACAAATAATTGATACCTAGAAAAATATCTAAATGTAAGCAAGGAAAAAAATCAGCAGATGTTCTAGTTATTACGGCTGCAAAACAATTACCCCCACATTTTGCAACTTCAAATAATGACATCATTTTTTTGTTCCTGAATGTGCAATCTGGGTGAGGGTCATGGGGAACCGCTTATTTCTTCTCCATTAATTCTTATCTGGGGCATAATGAAGTCTAGGGGCTGGAATCCTACAAAGCAGAGGGTTGGCAAACTGCAGCCCCTTCGGACAAATCCTGCCTGCTTTTGTACTGTCCACAAGCTAAGAATGGTTTAACATTTACTATTTGGCTGTTTAAGGAAAAGTTTGCCCAGTTACTTAACATGCCTCACAATTGATACTAAGACTCAGCTGGATTCTTAGCTGAAAATGGAGGCAGGGAAAACTAAAATGGCCTTGTGATATGATGTGAGTGTCCTCATAACATGGTGATTGGGTTCTAAGAACTGAGAGGGAGGGAGAGAGAGAGAGAGAGAGAAGCTGTTTTGCCTTTTATGACTTAGTCTCAAAGTCATGCGGTCATTTTTGCCACCTTCCATTCATTGAGGCAGTTGTGAAGTCCGACCCAACTCAAAGGAGGGTAAGTAGATTCCATATCTTGATGGGAAAATACAAAGTTCTGGAAGTGAATGTGGAACAAAAAAATTTGGAAAATGTAGTCTGGTACAAAAGGAAGCCCAAAAGAAATGTTCAAAGAGTGTGAATAGGTATATCATGTAAGCATGAGTGACCAATAAGCATATGAAGAAATGCTCAATAATCAGAGAAAGACAAATTAGAATGGTGTCATCGTTAATATGCATCACAGTGGCAAAATTTTTAGAACATTGGCTAATATTGAGTAAACAGTAAACTTTATGCTCATATAGTAAATTGTACAATTTATGGGATATCTATGAGAAAGCAACTGGGAAGAAATTAGTGAAACTGTATATGTGTAGGTATATATTCCAACATTTCCACCCTTGAAATATATACTAAAATACTCCCACAGGAGAATGTCCATCCTAGCATTGTTGTATTAGGAAAAAATGATGAGAACAGGTAAATTCCCCATGAATAGTGAAATGAATAAACAAAATGTAAGATATGCAAATCATAAAATTCTATGCAGCAGCTCAATATTAAGAGATCTCAAAATGTAGCGTGTGAGGAAAGTAATGAGTAAAAAGACACCACACTATTATTTGCAAATTAAGTGCATAGGGAAAGGGACTCACAGATGATAATAGCTTTAGAAACTAGAGAGAACAGGGTCAATAATTGAATTTATTTTTCTGAAAAATATAGCTCACTTAGGGATGTTGGCACAAAAATAGTTCTCTTAGGTTCCCTCCTGAAAATTCTGACTTACTAGGCCTGAGATGGGACACTAATTAGAGACTATATTTTTCATAACTGTCAAGATAAATTTAAAGATCATGGGGGTTTTGAAAATACTCACTGCTTTAACAGATTCAAAGTTGTAAACAAGCAATGTTTATTCTACTATATTGGTGCAGATTCTTGGTTTGCAAGCAACAGAAACTCCATGGAATTTATTGGGAGGATGTTGGTTAGTTCAGAGGCTTGTCAGGAAGGTTGTGGATTCTTGTTTGCAACTCCAGAGGGTCTGGGGAGCCATAGCTGGAATGAATGGAAACCAGGTTTACATTCTTTTTATTGCTTTGCTTACAGAACAATTTGAATTTTAGGTGGGAAGTATCTAACTGGTCTAGAAGAAGGCAAATGGCACCTGATTGATAGTCCCTTCAGCTTGTATTTAGTGGGAAAGTGTGGTTTAATTCTCTAAAAGGACATCAGGGTGTTGTTAGAAAAGAAGCTGAAGTGTGTGATATACAGTTATAAAGCATTAATCTTCCACTATGTCTAAGCAAAAAGGAGAGAATCTAAAGGAGGAAATGGAAGGATGCGAGAGATTTTGAAGTAAAACAAGATCTGGGTTCAAATCTCGATTATGCCTTATATGAATCCTTGGATAGGTTCCTTAACCTTTCTGGTAACACCCCCTATCAAGGTTATGGTGTCATGTATAAAGTGTCTGGGATAGCTGGCTCTTTGAGACATGCCGCTTTTCCCTGCTACATTTCCTGACATCAAAGCAGACCGTCCAACATGCTCAACGAAAGGACTGGAGACTGTGCTGTCATGCAAGACATGCCTGTGAGCTTTCATCTCTGAGGACTGTGGAGTTGGAAAACGGGTATCTCTTTGCAGGCCACTTACAGGGCTAATGTTCTGAGAAAATGATCCCAGCGCCTGTCTTAAAGCAGCTAGAGCCTCTCAGATGAACTGTTGAAACATCTCAAGTCTTTGGAACTGCTGATAATCACCATCTCAGGACTCATTTGTGTTCTCCAGTCTTCTATTTGGCCAACATATTTATACTTGATGAATACTTTTTTCACACATTAGAAGCAGATAAACTCTTTCTCTCCACCCTGCTCCCCAACTTGAATCCCATTTGCTTAAAAATAAAGAGCTTCAAACAAAGATTAAACCTAGCAGTGTGATCAGTATAGACAAGGTTCCCAGATACTTGTTGCTCCCCCATTAGCCTTGCCACCTCCTATTTTTCCTTCTCCATCCAAAGATATCTGTCTCTGGAAGGCTTGTGATAATAGGCAGATGTAAACAATGAACTCCACTGGGGCAGGGGTTAAGGCAGTCATTTGGTGCCTTTGGTTGGCAATATTCTCCAGAGCTCTGCTGTTGAGGCCTTTAAATACCAGTAGCCTCCACAGTTAACAGAGGTCAGCTGGTTAATCCACCATGACAACCAGATTCCGGATGCCCTCGGTGTTATCTCCTCTGCCCCTCCTGCATCACCCAGGCATTAGCAGAAGCACCCATTTATTATGTTGTCAGCTTTCTAAATATCCCTTGAAAGGTTATAGATGATGTCCGCCCACGCAGACACGCAGACGGGTGATACGCTTTTTTTTTTTTTTTTTTTTTTTTTTAAAGGAAAGACAGAGAGAAGGAAGGAAGGATAGAAGGAAGGAAGAGAGGAAGAAAGGGAAACATCTTTTAGACATTTTCTTGTTTTATTGTATTTTGTTTCTCCGTTTTCGTTACATGGGCTGGGGCCGGGAATCGAACCGAGGTCCTCCGGCATAGCAGGCAAGCACTTTGCCCGCTGAGCCACCGCGGCCCGCCCGTGATACGCTTTTTGTGGTGGTGAAGAAGAGTGCTTATAAGACAGTAGGACTTCAAAGAGTCGGCAGGTTCTGGAAAGATATTAGGAATGGCATATGATTAAGGTGAAATCCAAAGAAGCAATGAAATAAAGACATAAAGAATCAGCCACAGATGAGGAGCTAGGATAAAAGAAGAGGTAAGAAAGTCTAAGAGTAATGGAATTTTCTTGAGATTTTTGCTGTGAATATGTTTGGGCTTCAGTTAGATTCAGTAGTTCTGATTTCTGCAAAATTTCACAAAAGAAACTCTTTCCAGGACAATTCACACACAAAAAAAATGACAGCACTGTATACTCCAGGAGAATCTATTCACTTCTGGGATGTGTTCAGGGAATAGTTGAATAAAATGACCCAATGATTAGGTTAGACCAACATATAAAATCAATTTCACTCCACTGGGACCTTTCCTTCACATCATTTTACTTCATTCTGTTTGGGTGTGCAATCCCTGCTAGGAGAATGTTTTAAATAATATACGTTATGGGATAGGTATATCTCTGTATAATGTACATCTAGTCATGAAAAAAGTTGTCATAGAACCATGTTTCTTAGAGTGTGGTTTGAGAAAGAGCAGTGACGGTATCCGAATCGGGCAGAGGTGGTGCCTATGAAAATGAAGACTCTTGGATACTCCTGCAGACCTACTGACTTAGAGTCTCTGAACAAAAGAACTAAGGATGGGCAGTTGAACTTGCTTCCCAGGTGATTCTTGGATAGAGTGAAGATTTAGAGTCAATTGTGGTAGAAAAGTATTTACTGATAGGAGGAAATGCTTTTTTATTAATAGGTGCAGTATCATTCCCATTTTGTAAAAGAAAAAACTGCAGAAAAAACAGAATGTTATACACCTAACACTTGTGTTACTAACTTGTGTTACTACTTGTGTTACTAACACACAAGTGTTAGTAAATATCTCTGGGAGTAGTACAATGATTCTTTTCTTTACATATTTCAACTTTCAGATTCTTCTACATTGGAAATATATTAATACTAAAGTTGGAAAAACTCTTAATTTTCCTTAAAATATTGGTGTTTTTCTGGATTTGGAAGAAGGCCTTACTGATTGGAGCTTGTAAAACAGGAATAAGCAAAGAGTTGGGAAGATGGTAAGCTGAGGAGAATGTAGCATAGAGAAGAAAAATGATCCTGTTGAGTCAAGAGCCAGGCTGGGGCAAAAGAAGGGTTTGGGGAGATGAGCCGGAAGGACAGCTTTCTGCACCATGAACTACATGTTGGAGAAGTTCTTGAAGCCATATTTTTAAGCCCTTAATGTTTAAAAAAAAAAAAAGTTAGACATCTCATGGGAAAAGGACTAAAACAAAAACTATAGTTCTCATTCCCCGTTGTTACTGCATTTCCAGTTAAAGCTACTCTCTATCTATCTCGATAGATTTACTGACAAATGGTTTTCCTAACTCACAGTGTAAGAAGGGATCTTTCTCTTTCCTTTGCTGAAGGATCAATGAAAAAAATACTTATAGGGCATCTATTACCTTACCTCTGTGCAATGAGCTGGGGCAAGACAAAGTATGGGTCAGAACCCTTTCTTACACTGGGTTTTCGTCAAGCAGATTGTAAACTGAATGGAGAAAAGAGTCCATGCGATTTAAGCAGTTAGCACAGCAGGGCTGAAGTCAGTGGGTGAGGAACGTGGAGGACGAGGAAGTACCTTAGGCCTGGGAGGGCTCCCTGTGAAGGGGGCTTGTGCTCTGACCTGATGGAGTGGGTTCACGAGGAAGAGTAAATCGCAATGGTTTCTGACAATTTCCTGGCAACATTTGGCTTGGATGAGGAGAATATTGCCAGTGGGTAGCAATTTAGGGAGAGGAGAGTTTCTTTGAATCCTGTTTCTGAAATATAAAATGCACACCTGTTAAAGTAATGAAACAAAGGACAGTATTCAGTATACCAAACTATTTTTAAAATCTTACATTTTAAAATATTTTATTGTTGTTTAGGATCATATACCCACAGGTTCTGGTGTGACTTTTATATAATCAATAATATATATTTTGCTAGGTATTGTGTTAAGTGTTGAGAATATGTTAATATCTGTATTTATTTATAAAGCAAATGTTTTGCATTTATTTTCCAAACTGCTGTTTGGAAAGCTAAAAAATCATATCCCATAAATTATATTTCAGATCTTTTTCAGTTCCAAGATTAAATAGCTCTATGATTCTCTCCCCAATGGAATTAAAAAATCAACAAGTCACACGTATGTATAATACTTTGCATTTCAGTGTAACTGAAGCAAAAGAAAATCAACAAAACAAATAAACATAAGATAAACTATACATATGTATCTGTCTGTGATAGAATAATATTGAGAAAATATTTAGGGAAATGTATTTATTGTTTTAAAATTGCATTACATGTCCCATAAACTCTCCCCAACATTACCTTAGAATAGAAAGCGATGAAAGGAATTCTATTTTCTTGTTTTGCTCATAGAATGCATGAGTTGTTGAGATGGTTATGGAGGGTATGGAAAAAATATGTTTGTGTTCAAAGCAATTGTTTGATTTAGCTAGTCCAGTGAAGGAAGTGGTCAACTCATTGGGAAAGGGGCAGTCAATTCAGTGAAGGCTCCATCTGAGCAGCTCTTTCACTGCTTTGAATTACATCACAACAGTAAACACAAAAACCATGTGGAAATTCAAATTTTGGCTTTTCATTCAAGATTTTGAAACAATTGGTTGATGCAGTTAAATTTTTTTTAAATCGTCATTTCAATAAGGAGAAATTAGGAAATCATTTGCTTGTTTAAATAGAAAGACAGTTAATTAAATAGTTAATTATTTGAAGTTTCATTTTCAAACTTTCAAGTAAGGAATTATCTATTATTGAATATATTTGAGGTCTGTCCAATCATTTATTCACCATAATGAACACTTCTTAATGATAAATAATCCCAACTATAAAACACAGGCTACAATGGACTCTGGGTTATTCTTGAATATTGGGCCTTTTTCCTAGAATTCTCTGGGTTCTCTTCTCTTTCTTGTTGCTCACTCCTAGGGGAAAAGGGGCTTGGACTCATTCCCACAATGGTTTCTGGCCACCCAGGGTGGGTCCTGCTCTTTGTATGGATGTGTATAAATAAATGGAAAGTCAGAGAAGCTTTAAGATGGCGTGCTCACAGGGATCATTCCAATACATCTAGTTTCTGAGATGCCAGCAGTTTCATGAAAATAGAATTGACTTTGACCAGAACACCTGGGTTTGAATTTCAGATTCTCTACTTCCTGGCTGAGGGATCTTAAGCAAGTAAGAAAGCCCCTTTGTTAAAAAGATTATAGTAATTCCAACACGGTAGCCCCTTGGGTAGCTATTTATCTTCTCAGAACTTTGGTTTCCTTCCTTAGAAAATGAAGATGGAAAGAATACTTAACCTACCAGGTCTTAGACTAAGCATGCGCCAAGTGCTCTACATATATCATCTCATTTAATTCTCCTAACAACCCCATAAGACAAGTATAATTACCATCCCCCATTTTACAGATGAGGAAACCAAGGCAGAGACATTGATTAACTGCCCAAGGTCACAGATTGAGTAAGTGACAGAATCAGGGCATAAACCTGGGCCTATCTTATAACCGTAACCAGCACGCTGTACTTCCTCCTCTTTACACACATGCCGGTAACAACTTCAGCTTTCATCTCATGTGTAGAAGATGGCCTGGAGAAAGAAAGGGCCCAAGGAGTTTGGGGCGTCAAGGCTGCCCAGCACACACTTTTAGAGGACGGTGACCCAAATGAACATTTACCCACATCGGTTGCTGTCACTCTTGCAGCGTGGTTTGTCAGGAGGGTAAGACCTCAGGCACTTTAGCCATGGCCTGTTGGACTGGAAACTATGAAGCAAGCAGAAGCCAGCCCTCTGCAGCTCAGGCATGTTCTCTCTCAATAGAAGCTTCTATTCCAATTGACTGGCTCGAAACAGCCTCATAAACCATAGCTTGTGTGCATGTTCCCTCTCTTCAGGGAGTATAATGCAGAGCAAACAAGGAGAGGTGCTCCCAGATGTCATCTCTCTTGAGCGAGGCTCAGAAATGCTCCTCCCTGCCTGCAAAATCTACCATCACCTCATCATCGGCGTAACTGGAGCCCACTGGTGACCAGGCCTCAAAGGGACCACCTACCCCATGTCCTTAGGTTTGCATACACTTATCCACCTTTCTCCATGGGAAGTTCTCAGGGCACATCCCTTTCCTGTGGCCTTGTAGAATCAGGTCTGCTCAGCCAGTCCAGTTGTCACCATGCTGTAGAGAACTGCCAACAGCCACACACAACGGAGAGGAAAGCCTCTTTTTGAGACCTACCGCCTCCTGTCAGCCTTCTAGCATCCCCTTGCCCACCTTCAGCCCTGTGCCCTGCTACAGACCCCCCAAAACATCCACCTCCTTGGCGACACACCTGTGACCTTAGAGGCTCCTTCCCCACACCAGAATACATCGCTCTATTGTCCCATTCCCAGCTGATCCAATAAAAACATTTATTCTGTTCTGATGATGATTTAATATGTGACATCAAACAACCTACTGAAGTCTTTCATTTTTATGGTGTATTTTTATTCCTTTTATGGCCCCTGAGTGCTTACTAATGTACAGGTGTGAAAAGAAGTCATGTCGTCAGCTGTTCTCATGTCCTAGAAGAGATGTCCCTCGAACTCCAGTAGGAGGGTCACGGCACTGCATGTGAGAACAGAAAGTGATACCTGACTTTCAGTTGGTGTGTAATCGGGAGCTCATGCCCTCTGAGTCAGGGGAAAGTTGCCCTGAAGAGCTTCTACAAATTATTTACCTGGTGTTTAAATGAAGCCGTTCTTAGGGTTGGATTTTTTTTTTTTTTTTTTTTTTTGCAGAAAATTCATGTCCTGTGTGCTTATTTCTTCTCCCAGTGTTAATTCTGAACATTTGCTAATAAAAAAAAATTATAAACAGGACTTTCCACTGTGATGTGACTGGGAAGAGAGGCATACCTTAGGTTGTGTCCACATAGGCAAAGGGAAATGATAAGTCAAAGTTATTATCAAGATCACTCCCCTAAAATGACTTTATTTCTGCCATGAAGGGAATAACATTTTCTTCAGGTCAGAATTTTCCAGATTGGTTGTTAATCTTGTTTTTTTCAACTCAGTACTTTGTTCTTGTAAATTATTTTTCATCTTGAATTGTTTTTGCTTTTCTAGGGGAGGGGAGAGGAGAGAAGTTTGGGGAGAGGGACAAATGGGGAAAACAACTGAATTTTATCCATAGAACTGGGACCACATCCCGTTCAAGTCCCAAATAGGCTTTATTTCTATGTTTTAAATCATTTCCAAATCTTCACCTTGGTCTGGTAATTAGATAGAAGAGACAGATGAGCCAATTGGCCCTGCAGTGCTTTAATCGCAATGGCTCCAGAACAAACGTTTCCTCTCCCAATAATGACCATGCGCCAGATCCAAGAAACATTCATTCCCCTGTGCTGGCTTTCTGGGCTCGGGTCGGCCCAGGTGATTGAATTCCTCACCCATTTGCAGCATAAATGCGCTATCACAAGCCGTTTCAAAGCAGAAACGTTGCCTTAAGTTTGGCACAGCTTGGGCGAAGCCTGCCTCATTCAGGGGAAGATAGCACCTTTCACAGGCTTTCTTATTGGCATAATCATTCTTTCAGATGGAGCCCTGGAGGTTTTTGCCTTCCCTAGCTGCTGTGCATTTTCACTGATGGGTTTTTAAAATAAATAACAAAATGTTCCAGAAGGCAAGGAATACTTAACTTGGCAGCGCCAGCCCTAAGAGTCAAGTGGCCATTTCCAGCACCAGTTGACATTTTATGAAATAGTTTCTCTTGTCATGAAAATGTTTCCTGGGTTCCCCCTACCTCTTTCCCTCTCCCTGCTTCGCCCCCCCCCCCCCCAATTTTTTGGTACTGGTTTTTCTGTCCCACTCAAGGTCTGTTGTTTCTGCCTTTGCATTTTATTGCTATTCAAAGGGCAGGTCAAAGATATAGAGTGGCATGACCTAGGCTAGGCGGGGGCAAACTGAAATTAGGGGCGGCTTTCCTGACTGGTCTTTTATTTAGAAGGCCAAGGGTTAGGCTGGCAGATTCAGTCATGACCCAGGGCACTGGAAATCTGCAGCATCTGCTTGTTTCGAAATGTGCATGGAGAACTGGGAATTAATTCCAGGGTTTGATATAAGTCTCAGCTGGAACTTCAGACCCTCTACCCATAACCCCTATGAACAGGCCTTGCCTTGTGCATTTTCTCAGGCCATCTCATATCAACTAGTACCTTTAATACAGCGACTTGGCTAAGAAACACTGTTTTACATTAAAATAAAATAAAAAGAATGTATTTCTTACCCAGGATTTTGTTTATTTTGTGGGAGTGTGGTTGTTTCGTTGGTTTATTTTGTTTTAGTTATTTGCAAGTCAAAACCAATCATTGGGATATTTTATCAGAGATAGAACTGACAACAGAATAAAATAAGTGTCTCTGTAAAGATTTTTGTAACGGTCTTAGACTGTTTTTTAAAGCACGGTCCTTATTTTTAAGGAAATGCAGTTACATCTCTTGTAACCCCCCAAGGAATTTTGCTTAAATGCGGTGCATTGCTCCAAATGGAAAACAAAGGGAAAATCGAGTTGAGACACTAAACACCCAGCAGGCTAACGATCCTGTTAAGACCCTCACACCTTCTGCTGGGCCATTATTCCCACAGTTAAGTACTTACCCAACAGCAGAGACTGACAGGGTACCTGTGCTCCGGCATCAAAATCTCACTTAATGAGCCCTACTTGTGTGTAGCAACTGCTGTTTTGAATCATTTGTGCCTACAAGACGAAGTCATTATGTATAGACATAGCATCTTTTTCAAATTATTAATTTGCAAAGCTAGACATGGCCCCCAGCTGATTCGAAGCACGAGCATTCAGAAAGAAAAGAGGCTTTTGGAGTTTTTGCCAGAACCTTCCAGAAAATAACACCTGCGTCTGTCTCTAAACGATTCAGGATCTTCAGGAAAAATAAAACTTTGTGCAACCCATCGTGCTTTCAGAAAACGACTCTGTGCGTGAAAAGACACAGTGAGTGTGAGTGCAAACAATAGGTACTTTACTACTTCACTTGTTAATATCTCTTCAAGCCTTTCATTTCTAAGTGATCCTCTCAGTCATTAAGTCACAATTTAAAAGCTTTGAAACAGTCGTTTTTTCCTTAAATATTGTATTTATCCTATAAACCTGTCTGGACAACAAATATATTGATGTCCCGTCATGTGTACCATAAATAAATAGAAATTTACAATTTTCCCAGATTGGAATTTCAGAATTCTGGCTGAAATCTCTGTTTCTTCATATCTGAAACCACAGCATCCTCCCTCCTCCATTCCACGCCCTCCACTCCCAAAGTAAAAGTAACTAAGAGATAAAAAGGCCTCAAGGTAAAGAGTTGAGCTGAGTTGAGTTAATAGCATATTAACTGGAACTTTAAATGAAAGAATCTCCCTTAATAACTAAGTCCATCTTCTCATAGAAGCAAAGTCTGACAGTCTTGATGAGAAAAAATGTCATCTTGTTCATGAATGGTTTAGTACCTTACCTGCGTGTGAAATCTCTATATGCTCAAAGGAAATGGATGGGGTCTCTTTAAAGAAAGAAATGAGATGACAATTTAGATGGTGTCATTGACTGACCTCCAGGAGAGATCAAGAATTGATTACCAAACATCATTTAATAGGTACATAATGCATTGCCTGGAAAGAAAGAAAATCAAATGAAATATCCCAATAATACCCTGCACTGGCCAAGAATGGAACGGGCAGGAGAGAGGGGGAGGATGCAGCTGACCTCATCCACGGGTCTGTGTAGTCTTTTCAATTTTCATTAAACTGCCAAGGAAGATAAGGAATATCAAGAGCTGCTTTAAAATATATTATTTTATTTCACGCCTATTAAGGGCAGCCGTGGTTATAGTGAATTCAATGCAACAAGAATGACACTTCCTTCGAAAACAGTTTTAATCTAATGGCTATATGTCGGATTTTTTAAACACCTCTCCACTGCTTTGTTTCTTAGCTATTTTATTTTAATATAAGAGTCTCAGTTCTATCTTTAGCCTCCTAAAATCCACTTAGCCCTTTGCCACTTTCTTTGTCATAAGTCCTTTTTTATCTGGATTTTCATAAAAGAGAATGTTGGAAGGCTCCATCAGGTGTAGCTGGCTGTTTGCTGAGCTAAATAGAGAATTGATTCAAAATCACCAAAGTATTTTCCCCACCTTTTTGATATTTTTCTAGGAAAAGGGAACAAACGGGAGAATTAAAAGGGGTGTGTGTATGTGTGCATATAAGTATGTATGAGTGTGTTTATGTGTGTATGAGTGTGGACAGAAAGTCATTTTTCTAAGCTCAGGATACATGTTCATCATATATTGATACCTGGCTCTACTACCCCCAAATTATTTCTAAAAACTGTGCAATGGAAAATTCACATAAAATTTTCTACAAGTCATCTCATCTGAGTCATAATTCATTTTGGCCATCCAAAATCTTACAAGATGAACTGAAAAAGATTACCCTTTTTGAAAAAACAAGACTTTAAATAAAGAAGTGCTTAAATTTGAAGTTAGTAAATAGTGTGCAGCACTCCGCTAAACATGGATGCTTCAGTATCAGCCATTTAATACTTGTATTAATAACCCATCACTTTGGGCCAGCCTTTTAGGTCTCGGGCTCAATTTCTCAATCTGTAAATTGGTGTGTGTGAACTGCTGGTGTGAATTTTAACTTCCTCCAGGCTCCTCTGTGCTGGGTAGCTATATTTACAGCTGTATTGACACCCTCCTTACCAATCCCTTTGTTCTTGAAGACTTCAAGAACAAATAAATATTGAAAGATTTGCACTGTTACTTGGGAATGAAAGCACCAGACTCGGTGATTTCCTTCCAACTCTATTAGATTGTGACAATTCAAAATACAAAAGAGCACAATGGTTGTATGATAACTACAGGTTGCCAGATTATAAAAGAGGTAAGGCATCATCGCACAGAGCACAATATAGAACATCCAAGGTCCAGAAACATAATTCAGACACCCTCTAGTGCCTGTGAGCCTGCCACCCTGCAGTCAAAATGCTACAATTTTTACCTAGCTATTGAGTCTCCAAGGAAAGACCAGAATTGGTACTAAGGCTGTCTCATATGTACATCATAACTTCTTGCAGTGAAGATGAGAGGACTTGCAGTGAGCTCCAGATGTAAGCTAAACCAGTCATAGTACAGATCAGGGTTTCTTGGTGGGGGGAATGCTTCCTAGGGAGAATTCAGAAATGTGTGTGTGGACAGTGGGGGGTTGGCATGAATGACTGGGACATGCACTGACACTTACTGGGCAGAGATGCTAAATGTCTTGCATTATATGGGACACTTCCACACAAGAAAGAAATGTCCTGCCCCAAATATCAATCACACGTTGAGTACAGCCCAAGTCCTATTTTCCATATCTGCTTCCTTAATTTATGTCTTGCCTTAACGTGGGTCTCCCAGGAACAGGGAACTTTTAGAAAGCCAGGACTATAACTATTTTTAAGTATTATTCACAACATACTTAAGTTGTGTCTAAATTTGTTCATTCATTTATTCAACAAATGTTAATTGGGCAGCTACTATGTGCCAGGTACTGTTCTAATTCCTAGAGATACAGTAGTGAATAGAATTTTTAAAAATAAAAATAACCCAACCTGTTGAATTTGTTGTTTTAAGGAAGTATAAAGAACAATGGCAAAATTCTTCTTTGTATATAAACGAAGAAGCCAGGAATCATTGATTATTTTTTCCCTTTTTGTTTTTCAGTAGAGCAGTTGTATGCTGGTTTGAAAGGATGTATGTTCCCTATAAAAGACATGTTTTAATCTAAATCCCATTTCATAAAGGCAGAATAATCCCTATTCAATACTGTATGCTTGAATCTCTAATTAGATCATCTCCCTGGAGATGTAACCCAATCAAGAGTGGTTGTTGAGCTGGATTGGGGGAAATGTGTCTCCACCCACTTGGGTGGATCTTAATAAGTTTCTGGAGTCCTATAAAAGAATGAAGGAGATTTATTCATTGGAGAATGAAGGAGATTCAGAGAGAGCAGAGCAGTACGGCATAGCCATGAGAAGCAGAAGTCCACCAGCCAGTGACCTTTGGAGATGAAGAAGGAAAATGGCTCCCAGGGAGCTTCATGAAACAGGAAGCCAGGAGAAGAAGCTAGCAGATGATGCTGTGTTCTCCATGTGCCCTTCCACTTGAGAGAGAAACCCTGAACTTCATCGGCTTTCTTGAACCAAGTCATCTTTCCCTGGATGCCTTTGGTTGGACATTTCTATAGACTTGTTGTAACTAGGACATCTTCTCAACTTTAGAACTGTAAACTTGCAACTTATTAAATTCCCCTTTTAAAAAGCCATTCCATTCCTGATATATCACATTCCAGCAGCTAGCAAACTAGAACAAGTTGTAATTACAGAAAAATCACATAGAAAGTTCAATGTTCCCATAAACCCCCCTCACAAATCAATAAACACAGTTTTCTCTACAGTACCTATTGAAATTTCTATGTAAAAGGAAGAGATCATCACCTTCCTTTTACAAATGGAGAAACTGAGAACAGAGATGCTCAATTGTTCAAGGTCACATAGTAATACAATAGCAAAGTTGGGGCCCATAACTGCCAATTATATTTATCTCCATCCCCATTGGCTTGATATCAAACACCCAAGAATGATCATCACCGTATCTTTCTTTCATGAAGCCTAGACTTGTTTCATGGTTATCCCCAAAATTATACTTCCAAGTTGGAAAGATCAATGGACAAGTGGGAAGGTGAATGATTATATACACACACACACATATATAACCTTTAAAATATAATGAATTATTATAATCCAACAAATATTGGTTGAACATTTAATATGTGCCAGTCACTGTGCCATGTGCTATGGGAGATTCCAAGGTGAATAGACTATTCTTCCTTCCCTCAGGAAAGTTATGTGGTAAAAGAGCAGATGGGATACAACCATTACAGCACAGGATAGAATGCAATAAATGCCATCTCTTCCATAAAGAGTTATTGAAGCTGAGAGGAAGAGATGATACCATTTCCTCCATAAAGTATTTCCAAATTTCTCCAAATGGAATTGGAGGATGGGCAAAATGTTAAAATGGGGGGAATGACCTATTTCAACTTCCCATCCAAGATGACAAGCTTCCTGGAGGTCAAAGAGAAAATCGCATACCCAAAAACAAAAAGTGAAGCAAGATAAGGTTTTTGGCCACAATTAGGTAGTTCTAGTTCTGATAAGCTATAGAGAAGCATCTCCATAGCAGAATGATTCTCACGGCCATAGGTTATTACTATCCTCATGTTACTGTAGAAAATTGTGTCATAAAAGGGAAATGGAACTGGGCTGAGGTCATACCACTAATAAGTGTCAACACTAAGAATAGAATCTAGGTTTTGCTGTCTCTAAAGCCAACATTGTGATACAGTGAATTCTTTTTCTCGAAGCTGCAAGATTTGTTCTTGTCAACATTTCAAAAGCACGTGAAAAGTAGCTTATTTCAAAGGGGAGTGTTTAGCTGGCTTAGCTGAGCAAGACCATGCACCTGTCACAAGTCCTTTGGATCCTGAGCTACAACACCCAAAAGGATGTTTTTGACTGGGCCTGATTGATTATTCAGTAATTTATTAGCCACATCTGATTTATTAAAGCTAGGCCATTAAATTCGAAAAACCACTACATATACCCTGTGCTTTAGTTTCTTGACTGACAAAACAAATACCATACAATGGTTTGGCTTAGACAATAGGAATTTATTGGCTCATGGTTTAAGAGGCTAGAAGGCTTACTTCCTCCTTGGTTCTGTATTTTCTGATTGGCCAGCACTATTGGGATTCCTTGGCTTTTCTGCACATGACAATGCACATGGCAGCATCTTCTCCCTTCTCTTTCAGCTTCTGTTAGCTTCCAGCTCCGGCTGCTCCCTGTGGCGTCTCTCTGTGTCCAATTTCCTCTTCTTATAAAGACTTCAGCCCTATTGGATTAAGGCCCACCCTCATTCAGTTTGGGCACAGCTTAACTGATAATATCTTCAAAGGTCCTGATTACAAATGGGTTCACATTCACAGGACCAGGGGCTGGGACCTGAACATGGCTTTTCTGGGGAACGTGATTCATTCCCCAACACCCTGGATGAGGAGAATCAGATGTCCTATGAAAGACTTCGTTGGTTCAGATCCTGGTCCTTCCTTAATGGCAAGTCAATCTTAACCCCTACATGAAGGTTTCCCCTGTCTACAACACTCTCTCTCTCCACAGAACTCACAGCTCCTCCTGCTAATATCCTTATTTGGCATTTACTTTCTGTCTGCTGCAGGAAGAATCTTATTTCACCATCATCATGTTTACTTGATTCCATTTCATCCCTTATGGGAGTGAATAGTATGAAAACCAATACTTCTAGTCCCTCCCTCAATCTTCATGGTCTCCTTTCCTGAAAGGAAGAAGAAAGATTTATTGATGTGGATAAAGGGAACAAAGTTAACTGTTAACCACCCTGTGTGGATGTGGGGAAAATGCCAGGGTGTTCTCTTGCCCTCCCTGGGCCTACCTGCCCTGGCACTCAGACATGGTGGATTCACTTATACTTCCACCCTTATGGAGCCAATAGACCTAGCCAGGTCAAGCCCTGGGAAACCTGGTCTGTTCTGTAATCTACTCTACTTCTCAACCTCTGCCTGCAGGAGGAAGTCAGGGATATGCTGGTCTGCAGGCTAGGGTCAGGGAATACCATAAAAATCAACCAGCTGTACTATAAAAACACTGACACTGGATGTGGATTTTTGCATCTGATCTCAACTGATTAATTACTTGGAAAGAAAGGTGTTTTATCTGGTGTGCATTCACTTTACATTTCATCTGTGGATATGGCCTCCCCACCAGTTGGAAGCTCCTTGAGCACAGAGGAAGTGCTGCCCAGTAGAAACAGCATTGGACTGCAAGTCAGAAGACCTGGCTTTAGGTCAGGTTCTGTTTCGGAAGTTCATTTACCCTTTTTAAGACTCAATTTCTTCATCTGTAGAATGGAAATGATAGTACTCGTGTTTGTCTCAAGGAAGACTGGTAATGATTAGAGCAAACAAAGATGTAAATGTAAACTCTAAAGTGATCTAAATGCTAGGTTTATTCTGGTCATCATCATTAATATCAGTATCAGACTTTCTTACTGATAGAAAAAGGAAATATCAACAATAAATGATACACCTACCACGTGTCAGATGCTTTAAGTACATTCATACTCTCTTGGGTAGCGTCTTATTTATAAAGCCCAGGCCAGTAGTTCCCAAATTTTGCTGTACATTGAAACCTCCTGCAGCTCTTTTAAGAATACTGATGCCTGGCTCCCATCCCCAGACATTCAGACCCAATTGGTATGCGTGCGACATGGCATTGAGCCTTTTAAAGGATCCCCCCAGCCCATAAGAATGTGCAGCAAAGTCTGGGAACATTTGGCACAGACTTTCAACAGCTGACACAGACGAGAGGCAGGTTTTGGGTGAAATCCTATCCCAGGGCTTACTTCTCACTTCCTCACCAAAGCATCCCTAGACCTCCGTGGCCAGTGCGTGAGCAGGAGACCCAGGCAGGCTGTCAGATGGCTGGGTGGTGGGTGACTGCCCAGTGGCAGTGGGTGACTGCCCAGTGGCAGTGGGCAGGGTCATCTGAACAGATGTGGGATCTCTAACGGTTGGGGTCCTACTTGGCACAAAAACAAACAGGGACAGAAGGTAAACAGATATTCTTTTAACAAGCACTCCAACTCCCTAGTTGACCTCAGCACCACTGTTTCATTCTCCCTGGGGTGCAGCAAATGTGAGTGTGGTAATAAGAGAGAGTCCCAGCAATCAATTTCATGGTTTCCAATCCCGAGCTCCCTAATGGAGAAGATAAGAGCACACCCTGTAGCTAAGCCCAGGTTTCTCTGACTTCCCAGATCTTTTTTTCCAGTTCAATTCTTAACAGTCCTCTTAATAAAAACATTTTAGAGGATTTTTCCACTTAAGAGTAAAACAAGCACCAATCTCTTTTTGTAGGTTTCGTAATCAAGCTATGTGTCACCAAATAATTGCAGCTCCTTGTGAAATCTTATAACCTGTTAGTTCTACAGATTTAAACTCATTTCTTTTAACTTAGGTTTCTGAAGAATTTTATGACAGTAAACTTTATAAATGACAGGTTTTCTTTCAGACTCTCCAAAATGGCATCCACTTTTAGATACAGCCTAATCAACTTTCACATTTTATAGGTCACTCTAAAGAAAAATAGATAATTATTACAAAAATAGTATTACATACAGCCTACCTCCTTAATGGAGATAGCCTGGGTTCTCATTCACTGGTAAATATAATTTTCCTCATTTTACAGATGGGGAAACTGAGGCTCAGGTTAAATGACTTGCCTTACAATAGAGTTGAGATTCAAATCCAGATTTGCATGACGCTGAAGTTTATATGTATGTTTGCCCAGTAGATCATGTTACCACATTCTTCATAACTTTAACCTCAAAGAGATTTTTGCTTATTAAATTAGAGAACACACAGACACAACATTGCTTCCCTAAACCAAAACTTGCCTACTATTCAGACCTCATTCTTGACAGTACAATATTCACCAATTATTTCGTGAGGGTTATGTAACTGCAAAAAGTTGGCAATCTTAGTCCATTTTCCAATCGGAAAATTTTTACATCATAGAAAGGTCTTAAGTCTTTCTCAGCAGGAGTATTGACACATTGGTAGAGTTTGCTTGGAGGTAAGAATTCCATCAGCTGAGAGGATGAATTTCACTTGGGAATATCCCTGCAGATCCTAGAAAAGACCAATTGTCAACATGTGCACACTTCCTTCCCACCTTGAAGACACCTCAGCGCAGCAGCCATCAGGGGCATGAATGTGTCGTGTCCCAGCAGTCAATTACCAGAAGAGGGAAACCCAGAAAGCATCTTCTACGGTGTTAGATTAATTTACTATTTTCTATGATCCAGAAGAAAAGAAGACACAAAATATCCCTTGTGTGAAGACAAGCCCAAAGAAGAAAACAAGTGCTGAAGGAAAAACTGAACTGTGTCTTGGGATCCCTACTACCTTGACCAAGAGTCTTTATTTTCTACCACTATTTACCCGATTTGGGAAATTTTCCTTTAAAGATTAATTTGGTCAGTCCTGACATAGTAGGAAAGAAATCTTTGTCCTTGAAAATTCTTCACCATGCTTAGAGATCCAAAGCAGGGCTACCTTGATGCTGTAACACCTATAATGAGAGACAAGGGAAGGACACAGCGGATTAAAAAAGAAAAAGAAAGAAAAGCTGCGAGGTGATGCCTTTAAATGAATGCAGCCAGAATTTCCATGTGAGGAAAGGAAAATCATTCAAATCCATTGTTACAAACTACAGAGTCCTTTCATCTGCAACTTCACAGAAAGAGTAAATATCAAACACCTTCTGTTACACCTCTGGGCCACTGTTAAACTGACATTGTAAATATTTACTTCTTTATCCATGCCTCTTATATCAGTTTTTATCCCCAAATGAGAAGGGAACTACCATGAACAGAATGCCTGCTACACGGCAACATTGTTCTGGGTGCTTCACGATACTATCTCACCAAATTTAACTTACTATTCCACCACAACCCATTTTACAGATGAGGAAACTGAGCTGCAGAGTGCATATGGAACCCAAAATCCCACCACCTGTAAGTGGCAGAGCTGGGAGTTGCATTTACTTGCATCTGCTCCTGATTCTGTAGTTTTTTCACAGTAAGTTTTTTGTTTTGCTTGAACAAATTTGTCAGAATTGATCCAACAAAACGAGGGCCACCTTTCCATAGGTGAAAATACCTGCTGTAAAGATGTTGAAGGAATCATATAACATGAAATAAACCCCAAAGCACATGAGACACCAGAAAGAAAAGGTTGTCCTGGAGCAGTGGCCCCTTTCCCAGAAGGCCAAATTCTTGGTAAAGCATTCCCAGGCCACGATGGTCCAGGCTACCCTTCCAGAATCATCTTCTGAGACAGTTGCAAGTGTCAGAAGAAAAGCAGACTTATTTCTGAGCCCACACCCCATTGTTGACCCAAACCATATTAACCTATTTTTGATGACCAGCTTGATTCCAAGACTTGATCTGTATGTCTTATTAATGTAAAAAAAGAAATTCAAAAAATCAAGATTGGTTACTATTGAAGATATTCAAAAGTATATGCTGCTGAATCTGAATGCTAAAAGAGACACTCCAAAAGTACTTTCAGCAAAAGCAGCATCACTGAGATTATTTTGGTCTTTAAAGCAGACTACCTTGATGAGAACTGCATTCATTTGCATGGATATTTTTTTAATTTTTTAAACTCAATCTTGTGCTTCTAGGGGAATGGCAAACTTTTCACACTCGGAATGTTATTGTCAACGTGCTTTATTTTGGAGGGAAATGTGCTATAATTTCAAATTTATCTTTCTTTCATCAAGTTAATTTTTCCACTGGTTTTTGGATTTGGGATCCTGAAAATGACGGATCCTCATTCACTGACTGCTGGGTTTGACTATTAATTGGCAAAATATTCCTTCCTGACAACTTCAGCTTTCACTTTTTTCTGAAAAATGTGTTTCTGGCAATAAAATACCTATGCTAACTTTGCTCTTAAATTAGATATTTCTTTTCTAATGCTAAAAAACTGGGAATACTTTGAGAAAAAGAGCCATTTTCTAGAGCGGCACCTCCCCTAGTAGGCAGGAAGCAGCAAATCAGGCAAGTGCAAATTGACAAGAAAAGTTGCCAGTGTTTCTTTAAGGTTTCCCTTATTAATATCAGCATTTACTCCCTTGCACCCATCAAACAAAATTACTGGTCTTGGGAACCCCCTCAAGCATGAAAAAGCCATAAAAATAATCTGGGCCAACTAAAGCTAGAAATACAGGAGTTGATTAAGATGAATTTCCTAATTTAAAAATTATTTTGCTGGGGCAGGAAAGGGCATTTCTGTCCTGTCACCCAGCACACAGCCAGGCCCCATGTGTGACCAGTGTGAGTGCTTTGAGCCTTGCCCACCGCGTTTACATCAAGCCAGGGAGAGAGCATGTAGGTGGGGCAGGGGTTGCAAACCAGGTCACTCTTCTCCACCCCCTGGTTACATTTTCATCCAGCACAAAGATGAAAATCATCATGAAGTTTGAGTCCCGACACCACCCCTTGGCTTCACTCCTTCTTTGAGATGACCTGCTTGTCCCTCTGACCAGTGGACCAGCAAGGAATATCTGCAGCTCAAAAGACACGCAAGCATCTGCCCACTCCCTGGAGTCAAGGTCAGCCCACTTCCTGATACAGAAGCGCCATGCTCTCTTGGCCAGTGTCGGGTTCCTTTCTCATGCCACTCTTAGAAACCTGACAATTCTTCTCTGGCCCTTGCCATTGTATTCAGCTTGATTGCTACCAACTTGGACAAGGTGGTCTCGCTGTTTTCACCCAGCCAATAAATATGCCATATTGCCGGCATGGGAATGGGCTACCCCAGACACACACCAAGCCCTTCCCTGGGCTTCCCTTTGCAAAGCCCAAGAGAAAGATGCAGAGAAGGACGACAGCTGCAGTGCTGGCTTGTTCTTGACAAATGGGCCTGTCACTCTTCCTATTGATTAGCAATATTATGACATTTCCCTTCAAAAACGCAGATGTGGCATGGCCAGTGACAGGGTCGTGGCTCAGGGTGGAAAATAAGGTTTGCCATTGTTTGCACTTCCCCCTCTGCATCTGTTCAGATCCACAGGATTAAGAAATTGAGATACTGATGGCATTCAAATGGTTTCACTTAAAGTGAAAGTACTGATGCTCTTAAAAATATACACTAATAAATGATCATTGCAAACATGGAAGAGAACGCTCATGGCAATCTTTCCAGGATACTGCAGAAAACAAAGGGATGAACTGTGTGCTTGGAAAATAGGGGCCCCTCTGTCTTGGTGGATCCACCCTTTGTCTCCTGACTACATAAATCACGTCATGGAGGAGTCTGTCATTTCTATCCCTTTGCATGAAGCACGTAAGGGAATTGGTTGAATTGGTAAGCTTTTGCCTCCCTTCTCTTCCACCGGTGTCTTTAATCTTCTTGCCCAGGCCCTGTGGGGCTGTACGGTATATTAAAGGGGAAATGCTCCCAATTCCATTTTCTTTCCCTTATATAAAGCCCTCAGATGATAATAAGTGCCTACTGTAATTTGTGAAATTTCTACGGGGCATTTTCCCCCAATTTATTCCAAATATCTATTCCCATGTCAAGAAAATACCAACAACAAAAACAACCAGTGTACTGAATAGCAGTCCATTTAAGTAAGAAAGGAAAAGTGATCTTGCAGTCCAACATATGGTACATTTTGAGGGAAATTACAGGTAATTCATGAACATTTCCAGAAGGGAGATTGCTGTCGTGGGACCCTTGAATATCTGTTACATTCTATTCTCATTTTTGTGGTTCAGGGAATCTTTCAGGTCCTTGAAGCAGAAAAGGCAACACTCTCTCTGCACCATTTTGTCCTGCTAAGGAAAGTTGTTATCCTGCTAACACGTGGGAATGATCTGGCAACTTGATTTAGGCAAACCTGATGGAAAGCAGGCTACGAGAGGCCTATGCTGCCCGGGTTTCACAACACAAAAGATCCGGGGGGTTGGCAAGTGCAACAGTTAAATAGGAAAATGAAATCTGAGCAAACTAGAAGCAGCCGGGCTGACACTGTTGGAGGAAAGAGAAAAGAAAAGAGGAAGTCCTATGGGGGATGGGGAGAAAAAACAAAAGGAAGAAAAATATTGCCTGTTAGCTCTAGGGATAGGTGAGGTAAATTAATATGAGCTAAATGGGATGTGACCAACTTGTAAGGCATTAGTTTCTCTCCTGTGAGATGGTCTGTCCCAGGCAATCAGAACTGGCTTCGGGCTCCCTCACGACTAGTCTCTATAACCGTGCGGACCACCTCTCTTAATATATAGAACTGCTTGCAGCTCCTATTACATTCCAATCCAGCAACCTTATAAATTTACTTTGGTGACACTAATGTCCTTTCTCCTTGGGACAAAAGCTACATGTGGGATTCTGGCTTGTTGGGGAAGGTGAAGCAGAAGGAAGTAGGGGAGAACAAAACAAGCTCACTCGGCGTCATGTTCGGCTACACTAAATTGTTTGAGCAGCTTTTGTGTCTGGACCGCCAACAAGAATTACGCAACTTCTAGTGTCTCCTTCACATCAAAGAGCTTCTGGGGGAGCTCTCCAAGCTCTGAGGCTGAGCTGCCTGTGCCTCCCTTACCCTCACCCTAAATCAAGCTTTTATCTGCCTTCCCATCGAAACTGATGCTAAGTATCCCTGACACACACAGCCTCCAAATAATTTGAACTTGATCTGAGGCTTTCGGCCTTCTTGACTCAAAAAATTGCCTATGATTTGCTTGGCAGCCATCCACCTCAGCTCAGGCAAGTGTGGGCAGTGATGTTCATGGAGGATCAGTTGCCATGGCAACGCAGAGTTCAAAGGAAGGGCCTTCCATGGTGTCAGAATGGCAGGGAGTGATAATGCAGTGAAGGCTTGTGTTTTCCCTGGGAGAAATGAGGACTAGCAAAATGGCAGGGGGTTGGCAGCAGGGCAAATCACCATCACAGCTGTGTCCTAACTATGCGTTCATTTGGCATTTTGGGGATCTACCAGATTGGCTTCATGGGAAGTATGCATGGCAGGGGACTTGGAGACTTGCTTCTTAACCCCGGCTCTGTAGTTAAATGGTTGAACAACCCTAATCTAATGACCCGTTCATCTACTCATCTATAAAATGAAATGGTTGAACTAATAAAATTGAACATTGATCAAATGGCCTTATTGATCCCGTTAGTTTGACTAAACTTCAGACAAGCTTCTCCTCAACTCTAGGCCCCTGGCCTCCCCCACTGTGGCTTTACAGAATCCAGATAGCATACTTTTCACCTGGCCTCAACAGTAATCTCAAGTGATAACTCCATGAAGCCCACACAGCATAGGGCCTGAGCTCCTCCTGAGGGTCCCCAGCACCTTTTCACTTAAACCCAGTCCTGAAAACCCTTTTTGCCCTCTGCTTCAGCAGAGTTGAGATCAGATTTGATTCGTCTCTCTGCCCTACCTTCTGGTCTCTCTCTCTCTCTTCTTACAATCATCCCCTATGGTACACAACTTTGAATAAAATCGGCTTTGCCTGTTTAACATTGTCTAGTACAATTTTTCTTTGATAACATGCCTTCAGTTGCTTAAATTCTATAATTAAATTATCTAGGAAATCTGGGAATTCTCTGGATGCATCACATGGTATACTGGTGTGCATCACCTTCCATTTCTCAAGGCTTGCAAGATGGAGAAATGAGTATATATCTACTGAGTCTGGATTCAGACATTCATAGAACACTTGCTTATTGATCACCCAGTTGGCTCTGGGCATTCCCTGTTGAAAGTACTGAGAGGGTACAACAGATAAACGAAGCCTCTGGTCTCAAAGAGACAAACATTGTACAAATATATGTACAATGAATGGGTCACTTGATGATGGTTGGGGGAAGTGTCACAGCATTGGATCCAGCCTGTAACTGCGAAACCCCAGCTAGTCTCAGTGGTCCAGGTGGGTACGGAGTGGTCAGGGAGACTTCCCTGAAGAAGCAGTACTGGGGATGAAGTCTGAAGGAAGAGCAGGAGTTAACTAAACAAAGAGGGCTGGGAGAAGGTGCTGCAGACAGACAGAATGGCATGTGAAACTTGAAACTGGGAAGGAATTTAGATGTGTTGTGTGGTGGGCTTAGAAGGTAGGCAAGGCCAGACAATGCAGTATCATGAAGGCCACATTCAGCAGCTTTGTTTTTAACCTGAGAGTAATGGAAGGTCACTGAGGGTTTATAAACAGGATTGTCTACTCAGGTTTGAATTGTTAAAAGATCACTCTAGCTACATCACGGAGAAGAGATGGCAACTGGGGGCAGGGTTGGGGGATGGTTAGCAGATTTCAAAGACCAGAACTTCCTCAAGACTATCATAAATAATTCAGGAATCAAATTTCTTTTACTCCAAGTTACCTATGTTAATAGTTGGAGGCAATTCAAAGCACAATTTCCCAATCTTTTCCCCTTTGCCTTGCCTGGGTGAACACATCCTATAATGACTTTCCTGAGCCCCAGTTGGTTGGCCCTACCAAGGGGATTTGTGTGGCCGGTGGTGAATTGCTATTGATCTATCATTTTTCCAGTGTACCACCACTGGCCTGCAGACATTTTCTGTTCCAAACGGAGGGGTTGAGAGGTATGTATAAAATGTTCATTTTTCAATTCTGAAATGTTTTGAAATCCTAAAAATCAGAAATGTTCACATAACCCTCCATGGAATTGTACCCAGCAATGGATCTACTTTGAAATGGGGCAAATCTCAGTTTTGAGAATGCAAAACGTTTGCCTAGCAAGAGTTCTTTTTGTAAGAACACTTATTATTGGCTGAGGATGGGGAGGGGGGAGTATCAGATTGCTTATTGCAGGAAGAAGTTTTGAGAAGCCAAGTTTTCAGGATGAGGACAACTCAAGAGTCACCTAGAGCCATTGGTCCTGGGTGCCTGGGAGACGGAGACAGGGTGGGGGCTTGGGTAGCCCAGAGGACCCCAATCACTTCTTTCAGTTAAGTAGCATCATGAACTTGCTATTTTCTATGTCTCATGCTAAATGCTTTATGTTCTTTATCTTGTTCAATCCTCATGAGTAGGCCCTGTTATTATCCTCACTGAACAGATGATGAAAGGAAATGTCAAATTAATTAACCTGCCCCAGAGGCAGGTTTCAGCTCTATAGATACCAAAAAAGGGAAATGGCTGGGAGAAGCTCAAAGAAGAGTGTCTCATATCAATAAGCATTGCTTTCCCTTGCTTCTCTTGCACCCTTCCTCTCTCACGCTTGCCTCCTTTTCTGCTCCTTGAGGGAGGCCTCAGAGAAAGATTTATGGATGAGGAAAAGCTCTATAACCTCCTTATAAACTTTATGGGCCATGTGGACATGTACAAATCAGATAGAAACATGATGTCTAGGGCCAGAGTTCCATAAATAGTAGATATCACAGAGCAAAATCTCCATGAGAATCTGGGTCCCGGGAAAGAACAGAAGAAGGTCCTGAAAACAGTGTGTGAAGAATGATGAGAGCTGCTTTGAAGTGAGGCCCAGGGCCTGTGGTGTTTTCAGCAGCTCTTCCCTTGCAGCCCTTGGAATTTCACTGCAATAAAAAGATACCAAAAGAAGACAGCTGGTAGAATTTGTTTAAGTAGAAGCCATGTGTGGCCCCATAGAGAACAACAGGAAACTGAACAAGCAGGTGAGATGAGGGAGAGGACCAAGAGGTGGTCTTCAGAATTCACTTCCTAGGCCCACCAAGGTTTTACCTTATTCAAGTTGAGTGCTGGGCAGAGTAGCAGTTGCTGCCACTAAATTCTCTCCTTGGGGTCACACCAGTCCAATTGGATAACTAGGAAAGTATTAGGCATATCCATTTTATAGATGACGAATCTAGAGTATTTTAAGCAAAGAGAAATAGTCAAGGTAACGCTAAAGAGGGGTGGCACTACCCAGGCAGTGTCATCTAGTGAAAAGTTGGGGCCTGAAAACAAGATGAAGGTTTTGAGCCCAGTTTTACCTCTGCCTGGGAGTCTTCTCATCTGTGTTCACACTCAAGATGGTTCTGTGGGATGGTGGGTCACGGAGGCCTTGATCCTGAGGGAGCACTCTCACTCAATTCCAGCACTAATGCTGAGGCCCAGAGATCCTTAAGTGAGAATTATATTGCCCACATGCCATTAAGGTGGGTGGTAGGCAGCTTCCAAGATGGCCTCCTATGATCCTCTCTTCCCGGTAGTCACACCCTTGTGTAGTTCCCTGCCACACTGTGTCAGAGTTGGTCTGTGTGACTGAAAAACTATAGGAAAAGGGATGGTTGCCACTTCTGAGATTAGGGTCAAAAAGACTATACCTCCTATCCTGGGGTCTCCCTTTCTCTTGACTCTCTCACTCCAGGGGAAACTGTTGCCAGGTTGTAAGGACACTCAGGAAGCCTATCAAGAGGCTCACATGGTGAGGAGATAAGGTCTCCAAAGTGAAGAGCTGAGGCTGCCAACAGCGGCATGACTGAACTTGGAAGTAGGTCCTTCCCAGGTCAGCCTTTATTCAGGTGATGACAGCCCAAGCTGGCTCTGTGTCTGCTCTGTCATGAGATCCTCTGTGCCAGAACCATTCAGCAAGGCTACTCCCAAATCCCTGACCCACAGAAATGCAAGATAATAAGGTTTATTGTTTCAACTTGCTAAGTTTGGGGGTGATTTGTTGCACAGCATAGATAACTAATACACTAGCATGCTACAGCTCTTCAGCTCTGAGGGATTAAGGGGAAATGACAGAGGATGAGGGCTGTTGTAATTTCTAATACTTTCTTGGTTGTCATCTAAGAAAGATTCTTGACCCAATCGCAACATTGTAAAGAGCATCACAAAAGAAAGGATTTTCATATACAGATTAAGGGTATCATCAATGGGACTAAATGGGCATTTTGCTAAGGACCTGGGGATACAAAAACCGAAAAATGAAACCCAAACCTGTAGAGCCTGGTGAAGAAAGATGAATTTATAAAAAGATCAATTCAATACAAAACAGAAGCACAGATAACTGGGAGAACTGATTGGATTTGTGAAGGACGAATAGGAATAGGAGAAGGTGGAGAGGGAAGTGAGCAAAGATAAGTAACAAGGAGAAAAATGGGGGAAGAGGCAGGGTTTTGCTCTGACTAAAGCAAGGCAGAAACTGGTATGAGATGAGTCTGGTTTGTCAAGGGACCACCAGCCTGGATTAGTGGAGACAGCAAACCATGGTCACCCTGCTAAATCAGTTGCTGCAAGAGAAGATCTAATGCTGCTTCACATAGTTAGTATATAGTTGTGCTGTCCAATATGGTAGTCACTAGGTACTTATGGCTATTTTAATGAATTAAAACTCAAATAAGGGTGCATGGGGGGTTCAATGGTAGAATGCTCGCCTTCCATGCAGTAAACCTGGGCTCGATTTATAGAACATGCACGGCCCCCACCAAAAAAATAAAAGCCAACTCAAGTGCAATTAAAATTTCACCTCCTTGGTTGCCCTAACCATATTTCTAATGCTCAGTTGCCACTTTGGCTACTGGCTACAGTACTTGGACAGCACAGAGCAGAAAATTTTCAGCATCACTGAAATTTTTATTGGACAGCTCTGACAGATAGCAATCTCTAAATAATATCACAAGTATGCATTGAAATTTTATGAAGAGATGCACGACAGCTATGCATTCATCAAATAGATGATCTCCAGTCCACCCTTCAGTAGGCAAATGCTGTCTGAGCATGGCCTCTGCATACATTGCCCCTGGAATCTAACCATAATGCGCTTTTTCACATGACTTCCCAGCACATGTGCATGTGCTAAAGATAAATAACTGCATAAAATACCTATACTAATGTGTTTAATAACTATATAACTAATAACTATATATATTTAATAACGGCATGGTTCTATATATATAGGTAAAACTATCCATGGTATTTTTTTCCTGCTGAAATCCTAGGGGCAGTTCACAGAGCAGTAGGGTTCTGTGGCACACAGTTGGAGAAACTCTGTTACTGGCCATGAGGAATTTAAGGAGAGAGATATGACTAGCTTCACATTCAATTAGATGTTATGAAAAGCATCCAGCAGGATATTCTGAGGCAGGGGTGGGTGATGCGTGGGTTCAGGAGAACAGGTAGAGACAGTTGGAATAGTTGAGGTCAGATGGGGGCGGGGGGGGGGGGGGGGGTGGGCTGAGCTAGAGACCGGATAGAGAGAGTGGGCCTGAGTGATGTGCTAGATACGAAGCGGTAGCTTACATGTGATCCTTGGCCTGATGATGGCCCAGTCTCCTGGAAGGGCACAAAAAAGGGGACACACATCACTATCTAGAGGATGCAGATTCTGCTACTGAAAATCATGTAGCCACAAGATAGATGATGGCTCTGGAAAGTCTCCCTACTGTCCCTACTACCTGCACCATGGCTGAAAACTGCATCTTTAGAGAGTAATATGTTTGTTATAGGGTTCTACCTTCAGGACTCCTCTTTTCAAGTGTAAATCCCCTCACCGCAAAGGTAGGATGGATAAAGAGTACAGACCCTGAAGCCAGATAGTGTGGGTGTAGATCTGGGCTCCATCACTTGCCAGCTGTGAGATGTGGATATGTCACTCCACCTCTTTGGGCCTCAGCTTCTCAACTGTAGAGCAGGGAAATTAGTATTACCCAGGCTGCAGAGTTGTTGCAAACTTGCATAAGTTACATGCCAAGTGCTTAGAACAGTGCCTGATATACAATGAATAGCAAGAGCTGTACAAAGGTTTGCTATTATTGTTATATGTTTCTCAGACACAAACGGTATGAGTTAATAAGTAATGACCATCTGTGACAGCTCAAATTATTCCAGAGCATGAGGCCAATGGAGTTGGGTGGACAGCAGGAAATGGGGAATGTTTTGGGAGTCCATGGAGCATCTCCAAGGGGCTCTCAGCCTCAGATCATCAGTGAGCTTCAGTGAAAGAGGTCAGAACTTAGCAAAGATCGATCTTCCTTACTTCACAATTTTTGGTGACACTGGCCTGGGTGTTTGGGGGCTGTTAAAAGCCTGGCTAGCTGTGCGGTCACTCCAAGCTTCAGTTTCTCATCCATAAAATAGAATAATGCCTCAGTCATAGATTAACTGAGATGATTAAATAAGATGCTACCTGGAAAAGGATTTTCAGATAGTAGGCCCTAATATATGGTAGTTATTGCTGTATTTCATCAGATCTGAGACATATTGATGATAAGATACAACAAATCTGAAAAATACTAAAATTAGAAAAGTTTGTCCTTAGAAGAGAAACTTGGTATCATTAAAGAAGAAAAGAAGGCAAGGAAACTCACATTTATTAAGTTTCTGCTGTGTGAGTATCCTGACCTATACCAAGAAACATGAGATATTTACATATGGTGGTGAAGCCATTATGTACCCCAGAAAAGGCCATGTTTTTTCAATCCATTCCTGTGGGTGCAGACCTATTGTGGGTGGGGCTTTTGGATAGATTATTTCAAGTGAGATGTGACCCACCCATTCTAGGTGGGTTTTAATCCTTTTACTGGAGTCCTTTATGAGTGAATAAAAGACAGAGAAAAACCCAAGAGAAGCTAAGAGAGGACTCTCAGAAACTCAAAGCAAAAGCCACTGAAACCCGAAGTTGAAACAACGAAACCTGGGATTGAAGGACCAATAGCTGCTGGCCATGTGCCTTCCCATCTGAAAAAGGGGTCCCCAGTGCCAGCAGCCAGTCTTCAGAGAAGACTGATGCCTTAACTGATGCCTTAATTGGGACATTTTCAAGCCCTTAAACTGTAAATTTGTACGCTAATAAACCCCATTGCAAAAGCCAACCCATTTCTGGTATATTGTATTCCAGCAGCTTTAGCAAACCGAAACAATATGTTATTCATTTAATTCTCTAGACAACCTGACAAAGTACGCAGTATTATTACCTCCACTTTACAGAGCCAGAAACTGAGACATAGGCAGTTTGAACAGATTTCTCAGGGTCTGAGAATTTGTAAGTGCTAGAGCCCCTGTTTGAATCCTCTCCAGCTCCTGCTAAGCCTGCACTCTGCCTCTGCCTCTGCCTCAGGCTGGGTGGAAGGCTGCGGGCCAGTGTAGAGCCTCATGGCTGACCCATCACAATCTCATGGGAAGGAAGATTGCCCCTAGCAGAGAGTGTGCTCAAGTTTGCTTCTGACTTCTTCCTCGAAAGAGAAGGAAGTAGGAGATCAGTGTGTGGGCCATGGCAGAGGGCTAGCTACTTGGGAGGGATCTGCCAGTGAGGGTCAGGCAGGAGCTCACTCTGCATCCCTACCTGGAGCCCCTCTATGCAGGCTTCCCTGGAGTGTGATGGTCCCAGATAGGGATAACTGTGGCCCAGAACTGGTCCCACTGTGTTGGAAGCCTGGGCTCTGTAGGGGTTCACATTTGCACAGGGGTTTGGGAGTGGGGGGAACTGTGATTTTGAAATGGAAGAGATGCCTTATTTTTCTCAACATTTGTTAGGAATCCTGGAGCTCACTGGAGCACTGGAGCTCGTAGAAAACCACATCCTGGTTGTTGGGCGGAGAGAAGACAGGACAATAAAGGAAAACAGGGCAGGGCTGTGCAGGGGAAACAGTGATTGAGACAGGAAGAAGGGGAAACCCAGGTACTCTCCTCAATGTCCGTGCAGGCCAGGGACTATTGGGATGTCAATAACCAAACTGAATGAGAACGTAAGAGAACCTGTTTGGCCATGCTTAGGGAATAAACTAGTCATTAAAGAAAAAAACAACAACCAAACAGCCATAAAGTCACATAATAACATGAAAATGATAGCTAGCACATATGCACCAGGAACTGAGCTGAAAAATCCCCAGCCATTAGCTCATTTAGACCCTGAAACAATCTGATGAGGTGGCTGCTATCATTCTCCCCAGTGTACAGATGAAAAGGAATTAAGGCTCAAAGATCTTAGGGAACATTAAAAACAGTACAGTAAAATAAAAACAAAACAAAACAAAAAAAAATCTGAGGGAACATTCCCAACGTCACAAAGATAGGACAAGGCAAGGCAAGGTTCGAGTCCAGGTCTGGTTGATTCAGGAGCCTGCACTCCCAGTCAGATCACCATGGCCAATGACACATGATATGTGCAGTATTTTAGGAGATGACAGAAAGGAATGAATTTGGGGAATTTTCTAACTTTCTCTCTAGAAAATTTCCACCTAATTTCCTAGATAGTGGTAGGACCATGGCAATGAAGTGCCAAGAATATATTCTGGAACTGATGTCTCACTTGCCCCTAGGCTGCAAAAACAAAATAAATAATTCTAACCAATTGGTGAGAACCATCTATGACCCAAGGTTTTGATCGTTTTGTTGCATACCTAATTGTACACGGCTTAATATAATTTAACTTAGCAACCACTCGATGAGGGAGATATCATCGTTCCTCTTTGAAATAAAGAAAGTTCTGGTCTGCTTGAGGTATGGATCGGATTTAGGATTTCGACCTAAGTGAAGCTGATTTCAATGCTCATTCTCTTTCCACTATGAAATATCACCTGACTTATATGATCTGTTAAATGAAATGGCTGCTTGTGGTTAGCATGGGGAGAAAGGGAAAAAATAGTATTATTTTTATTTTGTTCAGTAATTTGCAAGAGTGCACGTAATAGTCACTAAAAATAAGTTGCTGCAAGTTTGTTGGTTTTGTTCCAATAAGCACATCTCACCCCTGGAAACCTCAGTTCCAGGGGCCCAGCCCATTTACACCCTACATGTTTTATTCTAGTAATTTCCATGAATGGAGAATACCAACCTGAGTTATTGCAGATAATTTGGGAATGGCTAATCCCTACATTGGAAAACTGGCCAATTCCATTTCCTATCCAGGGCTGACCCAGCCAACCGCAGACCTGGAGGCCATCCTCTCTGATTCCCCTTGAACTTCACATCCTTTGCTGCTCCATCCAGCTTTTGGCTGGTGACAGTTTGCCTTAGGCAGTCTGTTGCAATTTCCTGTGTCCTAATCTTATCCTCTATTAAAAGAAAAAATAAAAAGATGGGACATATAATGGGCTGAAAGATTTTTGATAGCAGATGCCAGACATCAAATTACACAGGTAGTAATCACACAGATTAGGAAACATAATGAATACAATATTCAAGCTGAGCACAGACAATGAATTTTTCCATGTGATACAAGCTTCCTGTTAATAAAATGAGATAACAATTTTCTTCTTATTAAAGCTAAGGCAATCTCTATTTTCTAAAGGGATACATGTCACCCAGACCTCTGGAGTGAAGGCATAACACACACAGGACCAAACGGAATAATAGACTAACAGACATTTGAGCTGACTCTGACATTCAGATTGTGTTGCTGTTATCGTTCATTATAGGGTGGTTTGGAAATGTCACTCAAGTTTTCTGAGCCCTTTTCAGAAACAAATACATCACTCAGATCATGTTGTACATAGAGAGGGACTGATAAGGGAATCAGGGGGCCTGGGTTTTAATTCCAACTGCCTCTATTGGATTGTGCAACCTTGAACACATCCGGTGGTATGCAAGGATGAGGTGATGGGTTGGTCTTTCCCAAGCAGAAGCAACAAGGGGAGCACTGGCTGCAGAGAATTTTAAAACAATGAAACTGACTAAAGTCAGTCTGCTATTTATTATCACTCTGTGTCACCCCTGCCAAACAATGTTGATGATAAAATGCTCTTCCCCACAAATCTTTTGTTGGTCTAAGTTCTAAGAAATTGCTGTGGATGTCGAATTATATATATATATAGAGAGAGACATGCATATGAGCTTCAAGTTAGCACATTTTCATTATGTCTTTTAATAAACATTGTATTCTATGTGGAAGTTGATTCAAAAAACTGAGTTACACAATCAGGCTCCTGCACACGTGAACTCAGCTATGTATTGCATGCACTGGTTTCTAAAGTAAGTCCAGAGTGGCTTAGCATCATTTGATCTTGCTTTGAGTTGTGTACTACATACTCTAGTTAAGTAGATTTGGAATAAACAATGATAGCAAGTGATTAGAAAGACAAAATTCTATGTGACTACTTAGAATTTTCATTAGTTTAAAATGCGAAAGAGTGTAATAGTGAGAATTGTGGGGTGCAGAATTTTTGGTAAGTGCAAATTTTAGAAATCTTTTACTGAATTTGAATCATATTTTTAAATTGAGATTTATCCTCTCTTAACAAATTTGTTTTGTTTTAAAACTAAAGAAAAATCAACAAAATCATAGTTACTATGATTACTCCATCTTTATTACTGAAAATAAAGGTGTTGTCTAAGGAGGGAGGTGTTAAAAGTGACCCGTTCTGGCTGTCATGTGTGCTAGCTGTGCACTTGGCATGCAAAGCCCCTGGTTAGGGCTAATTTCTTAGATTAGTTCCCTGAGCCCCTCCATGAAATCAGGGGCCAAATAAATGTGGGAAGTGCTTCCCTCTCTGTACCTTCTTGGAGATTAAAAATGCTCAAGACTGAGTTCAGGCTCTGAGAAGTTCCGCAGTAAAGCAAAATGAAATAAAACTTGGTTAACTCAATTTGTGCCATCTTGGTTTTATTTTTGGGGTCGAGGTTGGTGAAGGATGGTGGTGGGGCATGTCAAGGATGTATTGGGTAAGGGGAAACCCATGCCATCCCACGGAGCAACAGAAAAATGGCATTAGCCCATTGGATACCAAACTGCTGCATGTTAGAATCACCTGGGGAGCCCTTCAAACTCCTGATGCCCAGCTGCACCAATTCCCAATTACATCAGCATCTCTGGGGTGAACCCAGCATCCGTAGTTTTCAACACTCCCAGGTGATTCTAGTGCATGGCCAAGTTTGAGAGCCTGTGGGTTTGATCACCTTAAAGTCTTTTTCAACCCTCCAGTTGCAAGGCTACGTTTTTTCATCTCCCACCACGTTCCATTCCTGCATGCGCACACGCACGGGTGGTGGAAAGCCGGGAGGAAGGGCGATGTGACCTTTCAACTTCACTGAGAGGGGCAGAGTTAGGCAAGGGCCTGAGCCAGGCTTCCTTCCTCCCAGTTCACCACGGGACCTGAATGGGTAAGACTGTCTGGAGCCTGTCAAAAAGGCTCCATTTATTTTTTGGATGCCATTAATAATAATAAAAAACAAATGGCTCCTCGGGTCAAAAGCCCCCCCAGAAGTTGAAAAATGGTATATTTGTGCACTAAGATGGTACCCAGATGCCTTAAATTGTAAGAAAAGCAAGGAAAGAGGAGAACTGCAGCTGGCTTTTCCATTTCTAGGCTGATTTGCCTATTAACCTCCTGGAATTCTGAGCAGCGGTTCATTTTCGTTTAGCTTACTTTTCTCAATAGTCCCCCGCAGGCCCCCGCCTCTGGGACAGTGTGCAAGGGTTTGCATTAAAAAGTGAACATTTGTCACAGAGTTCAGATGTCCTTCAGTCGCTCATGGAAAACAGTTCAGCTTCAATGAGGCAAATTATTCAAGGAAGGAAGCCCTGCCCCACCTCTCATCCCCTAGTCCTTCTTCAGGGCAAAACTCGCAGGCCGCTTTCACTTTCACAGTCCTGAGTAGCACCAGCAGCATCAGTGGCTGATGTACGAGCTTTATCTACAGGCTAAGTCAGGTGCCATGTTCTCAAGAACATGCGTTCTGATTAGTTTCGGCTTTCACAAACTATACCCAAGCTGTGCTACTCTTCTGTGACAACCAGATTTAGGAATAAATGAACCAAATTTAGAGACCAAAGAGTTGCCCCCTCAGGCACCTCATTCTATTTTATGACAAGGTCATGTTTCTGGAAGAGATTGTTGGCACAGGCAGCAGGAAGTGCAATGGGGATTTGTTTCCACCCTGGGCAGGCCTATGAGTGCAGAAATCAGCAATCCCTCCTGTTTCCTGCTTGTTGGGTGTGTCCCTCGCCCAACAGTAGGACGTTCCTGTCTCTGGACCCAGTTTTAGGCCACCAGTCACACCTGATGGCAAATATCCCCTTTTTGGTAGGGGCCATGTCTGCTTAGACTGACTTTGAGCAGGTGATGTAAATCTGACCATTGAAACCAATCAACAGTCTATTGCCAATTACCCACCATCTTGCAATTTTCTAGCCTTGTAAGTCTTTCCCAAAATGTTTTCTGCAGACTGTTAAGAGCAATTATGCATAAAAGGGAGTCTGTGATACAGAAATTTGAGAAACACCGGGCTACAAAATTAAACATGTTTTGTTATTGCAGGACTTACAACAATTAGGTAACTAGTTACCATGGTGAATGACATGGGGGCTAGAATAAACTGCATTTCTAAATTTCTCTGAGCTTGAAATTCATTTTATTGCTGGATATCTGTTGGAAGATAATGCTTTAGAACTACAGGGCAGCATTGTAGCACTCTCCTAAGCCTTGGTTTCCTTATCTGTGAAATGAGAACCAATTAGCACCTCTTAGCATCATTGTGACTGAGGACAGAGTGAAATAGATTCATGCAAATCTCTTAGAAAAGTGTCTGGCACAAGTGTTACCAGTAATTTGAATTCAGATGCTGGCTTCTTATTGGCTGTGCCATATTGAACACATTACCTAGACATAGGAATCTCATCTTCCTGATCTGTAAAACAGGGACAATGTTAGTTTCTAACCCAATTTTTTGAGGATTACATAGCATATTGCACATAAATTGCTTGATATACTTTTTGTACAAAGAAAATGCTCAAAAACGATTAGCAAAGAGAAGAATTGCTATCCTTAGTGAAGGACACCTTGGCCCAAACTTTCAAAGAATTTGAAATTCAATAGCCTGGGGCTTACTGCTCTTGGGAAAAGCATACAAATTACACTCTAAAACCTGACCATAAACTGGGCCCATTCGAGAGTTAACTATGATAATCCCACAAAAGGGGCTGTGAATATCATGTTATGCTTTGACTGGTAAAATAGATACAGTATTATTATGAACTCTTAAAATAAGACCTTGTTTATGAACCATAAACACATGAATTTGGAAACCATAAAGCTGATTCAATCAGGTTTAAATGGCAAAAGATCTCTGCAGATTTGCTATACGCTATTATTTCTCTTTCTTCTTTTGAAAGACCTGAGCACTTTTTGGTAACTTTAAGGAAAAGGGATCAGGATTTGTGAAGGCCATGGCAGAATGAGGTGGAATGAGCACCCCTTCCAGCAGATCCTATGCTTCCAATTTAATTTCCAACTTCATTCTTGCCACCCAGTAATGAAGAAGTCAATAAATCTTGAAAAAATGGACAAGTTCAGAAGGGCCCATGGACTATGGTTTTTACCACTGTATTTTTTGGTGTCATTACCTCTATTTAAATCAGCCTACATCTAAAGGTGGCACTGCTGAGGATGATTGGAAAAGGACAATTCTAGGTTAAGCCATTTGAGAATTCCAATATTCTGCCATATTTAACTTATAAAACAGTAATTTCATATAGCCAGATTTCCTATTAAATTAAAATTTGAGCAATCGTTTGATAACATTTTTCAAAGCTTTTTAAAAAATTTCTAAACAATCAAAAAGAAGTAAACCTATGTCCCTTTAGAATCAGGTAAAGCCCAAGTATGAGTGAGATAGGACTCCAGTCCTGTTTCATATTTATTTTGAACAACTTAGCGTCTGGTAACATTTTTCTGTTCTATTTTTAATGGCTATAAAGTTTCTATCACATTCAGTAATTATCTTCAATCTCAAAAGGAGAAAGGAAATTCCATAATAAGAGCTACATGAAACATTGAGTGTACAGGTGCCAGAAAATATTGTTTTGTTTAGTGGAAATGAGATTGTAAAAATATGGCTCTTTATAATGCATGTTCTCAAGTTTATTTATAGACACTATGACACCTACTCTTAAACTCCTTATTTAATCACTAACAGAAACATTATTTTGAAAGGGAATTAGAGTGGTGAAAATATATTTTAGACTGGTATATTCTCTAGAGCAAGTCTCATTTCTTCTTACTATTATCAGCTACAACTACCCAGGGAAAGAAAAGTCAGGAGGCAATTTAAGTCACAACAAACGAAAGCGTTTTAAATTTCTCAGGGGCAAGCTGCACTCCATCTTGAAGGAAATTGGAGGGGATATCAAAGAGAATTTATTGTCGGATGGCCACCCCTAGTTATTTAGTGAAAGCCATAAGGGAAAAATACGGCAGCAGTTAAGAGATCTGATGTAAACTTTGTTTAAAGGAGGCTAACAGAGAGAGATTGAGATTTCTAATTTTATGCTTTGGGGTGCAGGGATACCTTTGATAGCAAGGGGTTAATTTGCTGTTGCATTTTTAGATGTCATACCAACCAATTAATACTGGGTTACTATGATCACTATTGAAAGGGCAAAATATTGACCCCCCGTAATTGTGAATTTCATTCGATACACTTCGGAGTAAAAATGTCTACCACTCTGGCCAGTCACACTGCAGTCATTAATAATTACTCTGTCCCTTTATGGATAATGTCCGTTAATTAGATGTTAGAAGAGAAAGGGACTAGTGATTTTCTGTCCATCAGAAAATATTTTCCAAAAGGAAAGTCTAGCATATAAGATACTATATTTTACTTCCCTCAGTCCATCTACAAATATACATATATATTCACTTACTAGTACGTCCTTTAGTGTAAAGTGGAGATTGCATTAAAGAAATGAAGTATAGTTGGCCATCTAGATTTTCTGCTCAAATCTCAATATCCTAGATATAGGTAGACCTACAAGAGTTTAGTCCATAAAGGAATCTGGAATAATTAGTTTTACCGCAAAATATTAACAATGGGGAAGCTTTGCACACTCACTTATAAATACAAGGATTTTTCCAAGATACCTAGTCACTTTTAATGAGGTGGGGTTCCCTATCATTAAAAGATAGAAAATGCGGAAAGAGGGTGGGTATTCACACACGTTCCTCGTAGAACCACTTCAAACTTCTTGGCCTGGCTGGTAAAGCAAGAGAGGGGGCACATCTCTGCGTGTTTCAGTTTTTGTTTTTCTTCTATAGGCAGTGACAACAAAATAGCCCACCAAGGCCACGCCCGCCCACTTCCCCTGAAAGTCTGACAGCTGTTGAACTGGAATTGGCTTGGGATGGCGGTTTGGACCACGAAAACCTGCAGAACCCCAGCCTGGTGAGACGCAGGGGCTGATGGCTCTGTGGCATTTAAATGCACGGTGTTTTCTTCCACTGACCCAAGAGATGGCTACACAGAGATAAGCTTCACCAACACAAACAATCCACCTCCCCCCCCCTCCCCGAGTGACGCTGGCAAATTGCTGCAGATAGAGCCAGCGAGCCGCTAGCTTTGAGCTGCCATCATAATGAACAGTGAGGAGTGTCAGCTAAGACTAGCTAATGGGGAGTTCCAGAAACCCGGCTGCTGGTATCGTTATCTGACCACAGGGAGGGGCTGGGGGAAACCCCACATAGCTATCTTTTTGTTATCCCTGTCGTATGAGTGGTTTTCGCAGCTTTGTTTCTCATTAAACATTCAGAAAGGGATTATCCTGAGTTTTGCCTATTCGATTGTTTTTGTTTTCTGGCTTAACATACAAAGCATTACCTAATAAAAGTCGCACCACATTAAACAGGGCGTGCTGAGTATGCTGCGGTTAGAGCAACTTTACTGGTGTTATGCTAAGTGCCTGTTCTCTGAATTCCCTTGGAATTTATGCTGTTAACTCCCCTGAATATGAACAGACCTCCCAAGCCTGCAGTTACACACGCTAATATTTATTAGGAGGCAACTTAACTTCAAGACTCTGCACGGAGGGCTGTGCTCCCCCTGCCCCACCCCACGCCAGAACACTTAAGTTCCTGAGCACGCTGCTTGGAAATGTCTCTTAAAATAGATGGTTTAGGTAGGTGGAAGAAAAACTTTGGGTAGTCAGAAGGAATGTTTAGAGAACATTGTTTGGGGAGGGGAATAATGCTTTATGTTACATCCAGGAGGATAAATAATGCAATTCCCCTTCTCAAGGGCATCCTGGCTTTAGTGTGGCTAATAAAACAAAAGAGAAGCACGGTCCCCAGAAGGGAGTGATACGAAAACATCAAATATTTAACCATTTGGCCTGGAAACCCGTAGAGGAACCAAATAGTTCCTTTCACGAATGCGGCAATATTAAGTATTCACTTCAAAGGCTTCTCAGTGGAAAAGATAAGACTGTAAAACCAAAGAGAAAAATCTCTTGGCGAAATGTGTGGCTGTGTATCCATTTGATGAGAAAGCTTTCACTTTGTCAAGAAAAGTTTTTGTCTAAGTTTAAAAGATGAGCATTTATTTTATACTTAGGCTGCCAGGGTTTGCATCCTCCCCTCTTTGATTTTGAGGCGATTTGTTTGGTATTGTATCTTATGTTCCAGAATCAGAATTTTTTTCTATATCTACCCCGACCATGATGGATTTTGCAGTTTGTCACTGATAACTTCTGAATAGTTCTGAACAATCAGCAGAATAATGTTGAAAACAGGCATTTACTTTTTTTCTCAGTTTCTGGTTTGTATTGTAGTCTGATTTGTATTGCTTAATGGACTCTAGAACTGAAAAATCATGGATCCTGATAAAAATCATAGATCAGAATTTTCATGCAGGTTAAGGCTTCCTGAACTTTTGTTTTATCCAAACCCATATAAAATTATTAGAAAAGGGATGTGAATCCTTGATGAAGTAGCACCACCACCTGGAAATTTCTGGGATGGCGTCCATACGTTTCTTTTCCTAAAAGAGAGTTCTTTTCAACAGGATCACCACGTTCATTTTGGAAAATATATTTGTTTCATTAAAATATGTGTTCCGTTTTTACCACGGCATCTGAAGAATACTCAATGCAGTCCTTACCTCTTTTCCTGCAATGTGGAGTCTCTGGGGAAATGAATGACCATGCCACACTGGAGACTGTGCTCTTCCAGAGAGCTGATGAAGTGTCGTTAACTGCAAACAGAAGAGATACTAAACCCCAACACATTGCACTTGCAACTTAAACACATGCAGGGCTTGTGATGCGTGTGCTCTCAAGAACGCTGAAATTCCTCATTTGTCAAATGAGGATAATGAAAGTCTCAACTTCACAGGATAATTGGAGGATAGCATGTAAGCCATCGATAATGGGAATTATCAGCATTAAAACTGATGTTTACATAACTTCTCAAACATCTGAACAACAATTCATAGGCTTCACAAGGACCTCAAGAGGTTGAGGGATCTAGCTCCCATCCCAGGAAGATGATCCTATATTTTTCTTTAAAGCCATGAGAAGAGCAGACTTCACCATCCCCTTAGTGAAGAAGTCCCCTGGTCTGGTCCCCACCCCCCACTGTCAGACCTCAGTCTCCCCCTCCAGCCTGACCATTTCCAGCCCCCCAAGCAAGCCACACGCTTCCCCTCCCATCTCTGTAGACTTCCTGCTACCATCCCCTTTGCCTGCTGCACTTCTCTTTGCTTTCCTAAGCCCTAGCTTTCTTTGAGGCTTATGTTCTACTTTTCCTGTGAGTGTTCTCTCTCTCTTTTCTCTACTGCTTATGTCACACTTAGAAAATATTGTCGTATTGATGGCTCTTCCTTTTTGTCCCCAGTTTTTAACTCTCAACGTGGCCGTAGACTCCTCCAGCACAGGCCCAAGATGCTAAGCATTATTGTGCCCAGAGTAGCAAATGGCTATTTGTTCTTATTGCATTACTCTCCACAACGAAAATACAGCTCAGTATCCACAACTTTACAGCCAAGACGCTCTACCAAACATTTGATTCAGATTAATCATTGAAACTTAATCCCTGAGTTTAATTAATAGAGAATAATCGCTCACAAGCTATCAAATATGAGAGCTATTCAGCCACACTAAAAGGAGGATGAGAGCAGATTTATTATTTTATTATGGATATAATAAGATGCAGTAACATCATATCCTTACGTAGAAACCTTTTCCCCCAAGAAGCCCCAGTAAAGACGTATTTGTCCATTTGTATTTAACATCACAGCATCTCTATGTGGCAGTAGAGGAGTGAGATGTCTGGCTGGGTGGTGGACAGGACAGACCTGAGCTGGGATCCTGGTTCTCCCACTTACTAGCTGTGTGACCCCAGGAGAAGTTGTTAGAATCTCTCTCACAGTCGCCTTCTTCCTCTGTAAAATGCGCATAGTGCCTCCCACCCATGGTTGTGTGAGGATTAAATGATTTGCCTTGGCATGCATGCTGAGGGCCAGACAAGTGTACCGGAAGAAAGCACAGGGTTCAAGTGTTCCTCCCACTTCCTCACTGTCCACTACTTCAGAATATGGGGAATTAATTCCCTTCTTTTATCCGAAAGTTTAATCTTGACTTCCTCCTAAACTGACCAGCAGAGGTCACTGAAGGACAGACTGAATTCTTAGTGGCCCGGATCTGACATCTAAGCATGGGAGCATATAATTGTAGTTAAAATATCATAATGTTTTATAGAAATGCTTCTTTTTTTTTAATAATATACTTTATTTTTAGAGCAGTTTTAGATTTACAAAAAAAAAAATTGCCTGGAAAGTTCAGTTTCCACATCCCCCAGTTTCCTCTCTTATTGACATCATGCGCTGATGTGGTTCATTAATTACAAATGATGAACCAATATTGATATGCTGTTAGTAACTAAAGTCCATAACTTAATTGGGGTTCACTCTTTGTGTATACAGTTCTATGGATTTCAACAAATGCATAATGTCATATATTCACCGTTATATTATCATCAAGAATAGTTTTACTGCCCCGCACTTTTTTTTTTTTTTTTTTGCATGCAGGAATCAAACCCGGGTCTCCAGCATGGCAGGTGAGAACTCTGCCTGCTGAACCACCATGGCCTGCCCCTCCCTGCCCCACACTTCATTTTTATTGCTATTATTCTCTATTGTCCATTAAGAGCTACACTGAAGCAATTTGATCAATGTTCTGCTTCTAGAGTTTTCTTCACTGAAATCCTGTGTTGAGAGGCACCACTCAACACCCTCAGGCTAGAACAGTGATAAGAACGCAATGCACAGAAGAGGAGCAATGTAATGACATAATGCTTTCAATGATATAAGAAAATGAGTCTGGACCCTTGATCTGAGGAGCAGAAAGAGACCAGAGCCTGCATCACCATGAGGAGTCATGGGTGAGAAGAAGTGTTTGGCTTAGAGGGAGACAGGAACAACCGCAGTTGAGAATGTTCTGAGTACTCTGGTGATATTAGGGAAGAAATGGGAGGCCTGACCCTCACAAAGTTCTCACCTGGCTGTAAGATACAGAATAAAGATATATGAATGGACTTAAGGTTACTGAAAATGAAACACTTGGCCAATATTCCAGGTTGTACCAATATGTAAAAGGGCTTTAGTTTTAGGTGCCCATGAAAAGTGGTGAAATCCAGCAAGGGTTTGTGGAGTGGCCACCCCTCTCTGTGAAGCCCCAAGAAACTTGGACATCTCCCAGTGACCTGGAAGTCTGGCAGGATAAAGATTCGACATCACCAAACACCAAGATGACCACAGGGTTACTGCAGAATAAACCAGGCCCCGTCTCCTGGATGACCCTCTCTGTTTAGGGGTGGTGTGGGCAGGAGATATTCCATGCACAAGGCATAGAACCAACCAGTCAAATCAGTGCTGCGGCAATCACTGCAGTGATACCTGGCGGTGGCAACCAGCTGAATTGTGAGGAGGCAGCTCAGAGAATCTGAGCAAGCAGAAGCCACTGAGCCAAACCAAAGTTTAAAGGAAGAGTCTAAAGATGTATCCAAAACGGGCAAAGGCATTCCTGGTGAAGGGTGCGGGAATGGGCAAAGGCAGAGAATGAGGGTGATTGGATTACCTGCAGAGGGTTCTAATAAATCTGCTTGAAGAGTAAAGACAGCAATTACTTGTTATACAGGAAGGAGCTGAAATATAATTATTGGGATGTTTCAATTGTTGGGATGTTTAAACATAGCACAAGGAAACCAAAGAAAATTATGAATTTTATACCTAGGTCGTCAAGATTTTATTCAACGTGTATACTCAGTTGTTCAATCCATATTCATTTGAAATGAATCATACAATTGGGCAATTTTAATTGTTGGAACTTTCTTCCATGAGATTATTCAAATGTTGCTCCCTTTTAATTTTACCTGTCGACGATTAGGCAGAGCCACTCTAATCTTTCTTCTAGTGGCAGCCCTTCACATGCTTAAACGCAATGCTTTGGTCCTTGCCTTATTCTTCTTTCCTCCAAGATAAACACCCTATAGACTCTTCACTGTTTCCATGTGCCTTGTTGTCAACCCTTCACCATCCCAGGCACCGTCTGGCTCCTGTCACTTGACCAGTGACCCCTCACAAAGGACAAACTAGGTGACCCTCACAAAGCCAAGTCTCATCTCATGAGCATTCGTAACCACAGTCGAGTTAGTCAATTCTCAGCAGTAGACTATTCCAGTCCCTCTGGTCTCCTTGTGATATTTGAATTTGTAGTCTATTTCCTTTATGGGATTCCAAATGCAGCAACCACATATCCCATTTTCACCAAATTCTCATAAGGAAGTGATTGCTGCTGCCATTTTTCAGAGGTGCGTGGGGACGGAGTAGAGGAGGCCATGGAGTAAAATTGAACCATAGATGTGGAAAATAACTAGCCAGGCTGACGCTCCTAGCCAATGGCCAAGGAACTGATCACATACAGTCCTCCCAACCTCTTTCCCAGGAGACCTTTGTTTTTCTTTAAATGAAACCACACTGCTGTAGAGATAGAGACTGGCAATTGCAGATCAGAGGGAGAGAGTCTACACGTTTCCAAACCCCTAGGGAGGACTTGTCCTTCCTTTTTGTGTAGGGATCTCTCCAGTCACCCAGCAGCAATCTGATTCCTGCCTCCCAGCTGGATCAGAGAAAGAAAAACCTGCCCAGCAAGGGGGATCTGGCCACCAGGTGTTTGTTTTATTTGCCAATTCCTTTCAGCCGCAGTCAGGATATAAGCTATGGCCTTGATGGGCATAAATGAATATGGCACATGCTGCCATTCATTAGGGAAGAAGTATGCAACTTGTGCCTTGGAAGCATTGGGTTTAGCCCAATGGAAAAGGATAAGAAACTCAGCAATGAAAGGGGGCCTGAAGAATGGGCCAGAGGCCAAACACCCGGCCAAGTTAGTCTACCGCAAATATTTTGACTCTAACATAGTCTGAAAATTTTATACCAAATTTAGGGGATTGGGAAATGGTTGTGTTAAGAATCCCAGCAACCCACACAGTGACTTCATTCATTCATTCATTCATTCACACACACACACACACACACACACACACACACACACACACACACACACAATATGGAACCCTCCTTCTAGAAGGATAATTGCTGGTTTTCAATCTCAAGCCAGCCCTCCACTGGCTTAAGGATCAGCACCCCTTTGGAAGGATTGATTTTTACTGGTGGAGACTGTGTGACTAGTCTCTGTCCTCACAGGTCTGGCTGGGGACTGCTTGAGCCTGGACCCCATTAGCAGTTTTCCCACGTAATAGAGTATGGGATTCAAGCAGGTGATTTTCTAACAGAGGAACTGAGAACATATTCTGCGTGCTCAGCTATAACATCCCATGGCCACAATCCCCACCTCCACCCCCCAGTTGTTCTCCACTCTCTCTCTCTGTGTCAGGACAACTTGCATTTTAGCCGAATGTAATGAAAGAAAGTTGGCCCCAAAGGTGACTTGGAGTGTCTCTGCTGAGATCTAGAGACAATTTTTTTGGCAGAACTTCCAAGTTACCAGCAAACTCCTAATGGAGTTTTGGCAGATGACAAACCATTAGGCAACTGCACTCCCTCCTCAGTCTATGGGGATGGGGAGGCCATGTGCCTGCCAGATTTCTGGGAAAATGTTGCTTTAGTTGGAACCAGGGTGCTTTTCTTTCAATGTCCCCAGACCTTGAGTGGAAATGTGTCCCAGCCGGTAAGGCTGGAAGGAATGCCAGGACTTCTAATTTGGGGCAAGTCACATACGTCAGTGTTTGTGGAGTAGCTTCAAGCTGGCAACCACAGCAAGTCTGGGAGTTCTTCTAAGTCCATCTGAAGTGTCTGGGGGGAGAGGCGCATTCATACTCGTAGAAATAGAGCCTCCATTCTAGTTTGTTCCCAAAGAGCAGAAGCTATGAGTCTTGGTGGCTGATCAGCCTTCTCACGAAGAGGGAGAACTGAGCCTGAAGCCTGCCTGAGTCACTGTCTAACCAAGTCACAAATTGAGGGTCTTCTTCTGAATCGAGTTGACCGGGACCCCGCCCCCGCTGCTAAGGGGCTCCTTCCCGGGCAGTGCGCCTGCCTTCTGTAAGGCATGGTGGCCTCAGCAGGGCTTCTCCAAGTGTCCTGCAGAGGGCTTGGAGAGCAGGGCACCAAGCCCACTTGGCACCCTGGCAGGGGTCATGTCCTGTGCCACACCCAGGTCTGCTACACAGATGTGCAAGCAACTGGATTTGGCGGGGGTGGATTTGCCGAGCAAGACACAGTTGTTTGCATGCCTCAGAGGGTGGGCAACTTGGGGCTCTTGTCCTTCTCCATCCTCCGCTCTGCAGGTGTAGAGTGCAGATAGCACCAGCCCTGACAAAAGATGGAAGCAATAATTCGGCTAATGGGGAAAATGCTTCCAAAATGAGCTACAAGTTCGTTTACAAAAATGAGGACAGCAAAATAAAATCTATTAGGTTGCATCTCTTTGGGGGGAGCATGTTTCTAAAGGGAGTTTACATGCATGGAAACAAATCCCCCAAGCCCAGTTTCAGCTTATTAGCGCTAAATTGGCCACAGCAAATGAGCATTGCAATAGTCAGTGACCTGAGGTTTTATATGCACGCTGGGCCTGTTTGCAGAGATTTTACACTCACCCCCACGGAGCAGCTGAAGGAATGTGCTGCAACCTGCTACTCCCATTTCCCAAGCCCAGAAGAGCAGTGAAACCACCCCATTCAGTGTTCTCCACGCAGGAATCGCCCAGGGCTGGAACTTTCCTTGAGATCTCTCGCCTACAGCCTGGCTTCATTGAAAAGGGAAGAATTGGAAGTAAAAGGTACAGTTAAAAGTTCTAGGTGGGGAAGATCAACGGTGATGGCAGAGCTATACAGAGAAGGTCAGGTTTAACAAATGAGTATGAGTGCTGAATCATTATATTGATATTTCTTTTAGCCTCCAGTGTCTTAGAGCAGCTAAAAGTAAAAACCGAAAATTGTGGAATTGTAACCCATACCACTCTGAAATCTGTTCTACCACTCATTGTTGTGATGTGCTTTGAAATGTATTGCTTTTTTGCATATATGTTACTTTTCACAAAAAATAAAATAAAATTCTAAACATTTTATTTTTAAAGAAGAAGCAGGAAGCTTCTTCTTGACTATTTAAACTGTATTTGGACTGGCCAGTCCTAGCAGTGGAGTGGTAAAAGTGACTTAAAAAATCAGTGATAATGAGAAATAAAGAGTGCCCAGTTTCTGACCCTGCAGGGCCACAGGTGAGAGTGACAGGTGAAATAATATAGAAAAATAATATAGAAATAGAAAACATATCCTCAGTTCAAAGCTCTGGCTGGGAAATTGGTCCAAATCAGCTTTATTTTATTTTATTTTAACTGCTTCTCTCCGTAGGCCTCATAATCTAGAGGGACAGACAGTTGAAAAAATAAAACACTTCCATGCTTGAATACGAGAATTAAAAAATCTGAAAAGTGCTGTGAAGGATGTAAGCACGGGGCTGAAAAGCAGAACCACGTGGAGACTGCTTGGCCAAGCGGGAGGAGGGAGGAGACATTTCAGCAGAGACTTGGAAAGAGGGAAGCAGGTGGTTGTGAAAAACCGGAGCAGAGGGCATTCCAGGCACAGGAACAGCGGGCGTCGAGTTTGTAAGACAGAAGAGAGCTTGGGATGCTTCTGGAAGTAAAAGTAAGCCCATGAGTGAGGAAGAGACAGGCATAATCTGAAATTGTAGAGGCATGCAGGGCCTCACACATGCACAGTCTGGTTAAAGAGTTTGGATTTTAGTTTTACAATTTCCCTTCTTGAAATTTTCTTTCTTCACATCTATAAAATCACAATATCCTAGTTCTTCTTGAGCTCTTCTTGAGCTCTCAGCATGCCTTGACTTCCTTTGCCAGCTCATCTTCCTCTGAGCCCCCCCACATACGCGCACACACACGCACACACATACGGCTGTGTGGTAGCCAGATTTCTGGCCTCTTTCTTTCTCTTTCTTTTCTCCTGAGAACCCAGCCACTCTTGGGGCATCTTGTGGCAAAACGTGCTTCTTCTCTGGTGACTTTCAATTCTACCTTCCCTTCTAAACACCAGTATTTTAATTAATTGATTAAATAATTAATTCAGTGGACATTTATGGAACATCTACTATGTGCCAGGTACTCTGTTAGCTGCTGGGAATTTGCAGATATGTAAATAAAGCCCCTACCTTGTCCTCTTAGACCTCCACTTGGGTACCAGATATTAAGAGAGTTTACAGGAGTAGAAAGTGACGTGCACAGAACCCAAAGGCAAAGAAAGAGCATGTACAAGGCATGGAGAAGAAATGGTCTTCAAGTACCCAGAAGTAGTTCTTTAACTCCACCTTACTGGGCCCTTTGGGTGGGCGTGCCATTAATTTAATTTAATTAATTTAATACCATTCCTGTTCCAGAGCGCTCTCCCTATTTGTGCAGAGCATGTACAGAGCGCTACAGTGTCCTCAGATAAGGAGGATGTACGTTTGAACCTGGGGGAACACTAAGAAGGTTGTGGTAATGATCTAAGGAAAGCTTAACAGGGTAAATAAAGAATGGTTCAAAACTGGAGAAGTCACAGTCATGAATTAAGTAGGTTATTTTGCTTGCTAGTTGGTAGCGTTTTCCTAGAATGCTGGAGCCCTCAAAGGGGAACGAAATATGGGGAGAATCCATCCATGGGGACACTTAGATGTGATTACACACTTGGAAAATAGCACACTTGGGGAAATATTAACAAAACTGGGATTGTATGGCTTGGGGAAGATGGGAGAGTGATGACATGGTCACAACATATAAAAGGCTTTACTATTTAAAAAGGTTGTTAATCTTCGTCCTGTTATATTTTCACTGGGGACAGAACAGAAGGAAAATGGCTTATCTTGTTACCAAAAAAGGTTTGATTGGATATAAGAAAGAGTTTTCCAGACAGGGAGATTTTAAAAAATATGGTCGATGCTTCTATATCTGGCATAATTGATGGTTGGATTTCCCTGAAGCATGTTGAAATAGAGCAGGTGACCCCTCTCAAGGTAGAATCTTAATTCCTTAGCTGAAAAGGCCAAAATACTCATGAGCAATCTGGAGTCCACCATTTTAGTCCCAGTTAGAATCCTCACAGTCTTGTGCCAACGAGATTTTTTTTATCCAAAACCCTTTTACTGTCTCCCTGTTCGCTCTCTCTTCCTTCATTCTCCGTTAAAGAGCAGATAGAAATGCTGAATGGACTCTGCTTCCATCAGAAGTGCCTGTTCTATCTCCCCACTCTGTCCCAGACTGAGTAGACCCAATGGCCAATGTCTCCATTTGCTGCCTTTTCTGGTTTATCAAAGCCACCCTCCTCAACAGCCTTCATTCCTAATGAAAGCCTAATGAATTCCTTGCTCTATCCTCACAAAGGCAGGCTTGTTGTACAAAGTGCCTTTTATAAACTTGTTCCATAAATAAAATTCAGGCATTATTATGTCTTTCTGATGGAAGCTTGAGGAGATCCAGGAACTGGCAGAGGAGATAGAAGACAAGAAATAAATTATTTTCCCTGAGTCATAAAGAGTCGGTCGCTAATCTATTCCTAGAGTATAGTGAAATTCTGAGCTTAGATTTGATGTCTTGTCAGGAGCAGCCCAAAACTGTGTATAATATCGAATATATGTCTGGGCTGAAGGCTGACGGATTCTTCGTACATCTTTCACTTCATATAGCCAGACCTCTTCCCGTCCATTCTCTCCCACCTCGCACATTTCCCCAGGGAGATGCCCTCCAACAGCTTGTACATTGGCAGAGGACGGACCGCTTACCTCCCTCAACCAGAGGGCAGCCCTGATAAGATTATACTGCATGCTCAGTGAATCCGAATCAGGACTCTTGCCTGAGCCACGGCTGTCAGAGTGCCAAGCACTGCAGGAAACAACAGATTATGAGCCCTGCCCTGTAGGAGCCACTAAATAGGCCTGCCACCTTGACCATCAATCAAGCAGCAAAGCTGTCTCTGCTTTGTTGCTCTTTGCAGGAAAGCTATGGTGCCTTGCAAGCATCCTTCTTGCCAGCCTCTACAAAGCTACTAATTTGTATCTAACTTATTTTTCAAAACTTCTCCTCGCTCTACAAACTCGATGTTGAACTATGTTAACAACGGCTGGCTTGGAAAGTCCCTGTAGAATTTGTAAGAAATTAATGTTAGCCTCCTCTCAACAGAGAGCTAGAGGTTTGCAAAACACACCATATGCTTGTCACTTTGCCAATGAATCAAGATGTTTTTGCAGCCTTCTGAGTCTAAATAATTAATGGTAATGTCTAAAGATTACCCCAAGGTTCAGGGAGTAAGGATAGGGCCTTTGCAGTGTCCAATGTTACTCAACCACAGTTCAGCCCAATATTTCATGTGATAAATGAAAGCTTCATGACCACCCCCCATACATATCCCACTCATCAACGCTGTTCGTTCCCTTTTATTCCTCCCTTCCTAGTCTTTCTTCTATAATTAGATTATCTGAATTGTTTCAGATCAGTGCTCCTGCCTCTTCTCCAGTTCCATAGATAGAAAAAGAGTATGTCGTCTAACAGTTTATTCTTTAAAGTTAGCACCAGTCTTATCAAGATATTAATTACCTCTCAATAAACTCTCCTCAACCAATTAATCCAAACCAAAGACTCAAGTTAAATAAATCAATAGCCTAGCTAATTTTGTTGATTGCAGGAGTTATGGATTTTTCTACATTTTTTAAGAATAGAAGTGGAATTTTTGCTCTATAAAGATATGTCCATGATCCTTTATATGTTTCCTTTTACCTAGTAGAACCCTTCTTCAACTTTACGATCCTTTGAAAACAAGACTCTATATAATGCATTACTTATTTTTGATGCATCACTTCTCTGGTTTTAGCTTGTCAGAAAATGAAGTGCTATTCATTTCTCTTATGATGTTGTGATATTTTAGATAAACAGAAGAGTAACATCTATTGTATAAAATGATACCAGTAAGAAGAGTTCCTTGGAAGTACTTTCAACAGGCTAGGCATTGTGCTAAGTGCTTTGCAATAATTATTTCATTTGACCCTCAAAATAACTCATTTCTAGATGAGGAAGCTGAGGTTCTAAAAAGTTTCAAAACTTTTGCCCCAAAACATATAACTAGTTAGTTTAAGAACCAGATTTAAACACAGGAATGCTATCTCATCTACCAGACACTCACTGGGCTTCCACCTCACTGAAGGCTGAATCCAAACCCAGCTCTCCCAGGACAGAAAGCCACAGAGAGCAGGATGATAAAACCCCCATGACTCGTAGTGATGGCCTTAACACATCCTGTGGACCGGGACTCAACTGAATCTGCCTTCTAAGGGACTTGTCTGCTAATTTACATCAAATAAATTAACAAAAAAGTTTACTTTTTTTTGTTTACTGACAATGGGTTTAATTTATCACCACTTCCTCTAAAAATGGGAAATACTTTTGTGCTAAGTCTGGGTTATTTTATTTGTCAAATCACCCTTATCATTGATCATATAGGTTTCATGGTAATTCATGCTCCTATATTTCTCTTTTAATTGCATGAATCTTCAGAATGGCTAACTGGAAATGATAGAGGTCAATATAGTGGAATAACTGAGTTCACAGGCTATATTTTGAAATAATGATGAGAAGGATAATGCATTGCCCATAACGAGAGTTACTCTTCCAGGAATTCAACAACCTTTCAGATACATTTGAGTATTAGTTCAGCATAACCATGAATTGAATACACAATCACGCTTTAATGTCTTATTGTATATAGAATGGTCTCGGGCCAAAGAAGGTCAAAGAAATCCATGCTTCTAAAGTGTTTCCAGACAAGGCCAGGTAAGGCTGCACTCAGTGGGTGAGTGCAATGGCATTGGAATGGACACAGGACTGGCAACCAAGAGTTAGCACCCACCAGGATACATCTCAGACTACGGTGGGCTGATACTTAAAAAGTAGAGTCCCTTAAGGGTCTGAAGGGGGGAAAATATATATGGAACTGTTAAACTCTCGCATCTGGGAAACCCCAGGTACCCTGTCAACCATAGGGGACTCCCAAGAACATAGGCCAAGCCCTGGATTTTGAGGCTTGCCCTTATGAAACTTATTTCTGTAGGGAAGAAGCTAAGACTAACAATAACAAGGCCTGTTTGTTGCTCAGATGTGGCCTCTCTCTCTCTCTTTTCTCAACTCTACAAGGCAAATTGTTGCCCTCCCGCTACATGGTATAAGCCATTCAGGGGTGAAACTCTCTCTGACAACATGGGGTGTGACTCCCGGGGATGAGTCTGGCCCTGGCATCGTGGGATCCGCAATGTCTCCCTGTCCATTTCATTTTGAAGGACAATGGCACATATATTCAGAAAGTGGACATTATTCAGGACAAATGAACTATTTTTTTAACAAATAAGTGGAATTTAAAAAGGAGAAGGCATCAACACAGATTAAAAGAGAGTTGAGACCTTTTATTTCACAATAAATGAAATATGTGGACCTTGTTAAGATCCTGATTCAAAGACACTGTAAAGACCTTTTAAAGAAAATCAAGCACTATATAGATAATTATTGTTCACTGTTAGGTGTCACAATGGCTGTGTTTATTTTGCTTTTTAGTCTTTATCTGCTAGATTAGAGGGGCACACTGAAATATTTACGCGTGATTTAATTTGTAACAAAATGGGTCTGTGTTACCTTTCTCTACATAGGTTTTTCTATGTAGCATCTCCATCAGTGAGATTATGGCCACCCCTCGATTATTTAAATGTGGATTATACACTTTGTGGATGACCTGGAACAGTGTTTTAGTCCAAAATGTTTGTTTGTTTGTTTTCACCAAACAAGAGTGACCACGTAATGCAAGTATATTTTTATATTAATCTCAGTGACTTATCACCTGTTGTATTTCAAAGATGAATATAACTGACTTTAAAAGGCCCATGGCTTTGTACTATCTCACCACCACTCCTCTGAATCTTCATGATTTCTTTGCTTAAATTCCTTGGAAAGCAGCACCTGGGACAAAGCCTTGTGTGTGTGTGTGTACTCTATTGGTGTGATCACTCTATTGGTGTGATCCTCAGGAGCAGGAGTGGGGGATAAGGGGAAGTGAGGCAGGGAAGGCAGGAGCACCAATAGTAGGACATATCATTGAGTTGGTCACCCATATAGGAAATGGAGAACCTGATTCTTCAGGACCTTCTAAACAGCCATGTGAAATGCATTTCAGAACCATCCATTCAAGAGGAAAACAGGGAAAGAATTTCTTCTTTGGCTCTCACCCTCCATTGTTAAAGGTTGGCCCTACAAGGTCCAGTTTGCACATGTATGGACACTGAGCAGATCCCATGGTGCCACTTGACAGAGCCACTCTGGGTCAGAAACAAGTTTGTTTGATATACACAGATATTTAGAATTAATTATTATGACAAACCACTGACGCTTAGGGATATGTCAATGCAGAAAAGTGGATAATTAAGGTCTAAAACAAAAAAAACGAAATAAAAAATAGTTTTACCTAAGAGCCCTAAATGCGGAGCTAAAGAAAACTTTTGGAAGCATTTAATTACACAATTTCCTCAGATTTTCATTTCACCTTGAGTATAGGATGCCATTAGTAAAGTAGAGAAAGTAGATGCTAGAAAACAAAAACTGAGGAGTTGTATTTTATATAACTTATATTTTAATGCAGATTTTAAGTGTCATAAAATGTATCAAAATACTATAAATCATGTTCACTGTATTTTGTGAAATTGAATGCTTGAAAAAGTATGTAATTTAACTAAGTCAAGTTATTGATCATGTTTAGGTCATTACTCATCAGGCGCTTTGTATGCTTGATACAAAGATTAAAGAGATAAAGACACCACCTCTAAGGGTGTCTGTAATCTGGTTATAGAGATAAACACACATGCAAATTCCTTACGATACAAAGCAAAATAATAATAATAATAATAACAAGTGCTTTAACTGAAGTACCAAGATTCAAGGGAAAATGAAGTTTTGGGGCTAGCGGTAGTGATGTTGGTGGAGCAGGCCTCAGGGAGAAATTCAGTCTTACAGGATCAAGATTTTAACAAAAAGAACATTGGGACCTCTGTTGAATCCAACCAAGTATTATTCAGACACTTGGACTTAGAGCAAAATTACTCCTGCTGTGAGTCCTACTTGTAGTTCTCTTTGATCATTTTTATGCCATTCCATTATCACTAGAGGAGTAGCATAAAGCTATTGAAGGCTTGTGCTGGGACTACAAGACAGTCCCCCAGACGCATGTGAGATGATTCTCTTCCTCACAATCTTACTCCAAACTAGGAGAGCTCCATACTATCCTTGACGAATGCCAACTCATTCATGGAGAGCAGGTTCCATGCTGTAGGGGTTAAAGAAAAGGAGGTATATTCATGGGATTCCATCAGAAATGGATCTTTTGCATCCTGAGAGCCCAGTCTCAAGCATGTTTTCTCCAAAGTAAGTGCCATAGGTCAAACATATATGTTATTAAAAATGCTAACATCTGGGCTTTAACTCAGATACATTAACTCAGAAATTCTGTGGAAGCTTAGATATCTATGTTTCTTTAAAAAATTGCCCTAGATTATTTCTGTGCACATAAAAGGCTACAGACCTTTAGCCTAGAGAAGAGTTGAGCTGAAGGGATAGAGAGACAGCTGTTTCACATTATCTAATCTGATTCTTTTGCTGATCTCATTCTCCCTAGATTTCCTTGAAAAGCTATCTGCAAGGGGTACTTGGCTCCTCTTTGGGAGTGGGGTTGCTGAGGGAGCCAAGGGTCTGGACAAGCTCTAAGAACTTTGGGGACCACGGAAGAAGCCTCCTGACGCATGGCTGGATTTGTGTTTAACTTTGCTTTTTCCCTCTTTGTTCCGTGTCAGTGATTTAAGAGCTGGAAGAAAGAAAATATGACTAGATGACTTCAGACAGGGGAATGTGTTTATTTTTCAAATGATAGTAAAACAAACAACTCCAAACCCATGATCTTGTTTTCTTCTTCATCCCTGTGAACTTTCTGTGTAGGATATGAAAATCCCCATAGCTCAACCAGTTGGATCCCACCCCAGGAATTCTGTACTTAAGAACATAAAGGAAGCCTGACCAAGGCTGCTCTGTGGCCCTCTCTCTGGGAAACTTCACCTTCATGACTGATCTCACCAATCTGTCATGGGGAGAAATAACTGTCTTCAGTTTCGAGGGTTGGAGAGAATTTGCTAGAAAAGAAAAGAAAAATTAGAATGTCACATCCATAATAGAACACTGCTGTTAGAAATGTGGTCTGTGCAGCTGGAATGAGAGTCCTCCCTGCCGACTCCTCACTAAAAGCTCATGGTCAGAATTGCTAATGTGTTCAACAGAGTATGTTGACTCTAGTGGTCCTTGAATTTGAGAATGTTCTTTGACTTTTTCTATGGAAATTTCCATTTAGAAGGGTGGCATGTTGTCGATTTCTTTGTATATGTTCAAGAGAATTAAAGCTCACTTAACATATCTTGTGGAAGCAAGTTTGGAAACAGGCTTAACTTAAGAATGTCTGTGGAGATGGCCATGCTCCCCATCTACCCTCATGCCCAATCAGACAAGCAAGACCTAAGTCACTGCTCCTTCCCTGTTCCAGGAGCCACCATCAATCCCAAGGACAGAGTTCGCAGCAGCTGGAAAACTTCCTCAAAATCATGCCCTTTTAATGTCTCATTGATAGGGAAACTCAGTGTTTCTGGATTTTTAATTTCTCCTGCACCTCCTTGTGATCTTTCCATTTGAAAGAAACCTTAACAGAATTGGGAAGTTCAGATATAGCATACTTTTATTCTATTAACTATTTCAGTGGTTCTTTTTAAAATCTAGATGATGGTAACAACCCAGAGAAATAGTAATTGCAGAAGCTTTTACACTGGAAGTGTTTGTTGAATCTGAAAAAAAAATTTTTTTTTAAGTGGCTGAAAGGCTGGGAAGCTGAGCCATGCTTTTGACAGCTTCTGGGGACTGAAGGGAGAAAAACCAGAATGTAAGAGCCACCGAGTGTGAGGGTTAGTGAGCTCACCATGTTTGGGACTGGACCCTCAAAAGTCCTTCTCATGGATTGAAGCCCATCTTTGAATCATCTCAACCTTTCTAATTCCACAGGGTGATCCAGGATTGCTAGGTTCTTCCAGCACCTGGCAGAAGAAGAAATAAATCCTCTGTGGGGAAGATAAAATAGTTCTAGGTGTCAAATTATTTCTACAAACAATTTTTAAAATATAATATTTGATTCATAATTGAAATTAACCAGGTACTCAAAGAGATCAAATGACATAAATTAAGACTAGCAGAAATAGCAGATGATAGAAAAGGATTAGCAAAACCCTAGCATTCACAATCAGACAAAGAATAGAAATTTTAAATGTGATGTTCAACTTACTTTACGTTTTCTTTATGGTTCACTGTGTCTTATCTTAAAAATCTATGCCTATCCTAAGGTCACAAAGGTTTTCTTCTTTGGAGGTGGATTTGAAAAAGAATAAAACAAAATTTTGGAACTGAAAAATGCAACAAATAGCAATAAGACCTTAGTGGATGGGTTTTCTATTGCTGTGTACCAAATTACCACAGACTGAGCGGCTTAGAACAATATTCATTTATTAGTTCATGGTTCTGTAGGTGAGAAATTTGGGCATGAAGTGGCTGGATTCTCTGCTTAAATTCTCAGAGACTGAATCAAGATATCAACTAGATTTAGTTCTTATCTGGAGGCTCTGGAGAGGAATCGCTTCATGTAGTTAGCAGAATCCAATTTCTTGCAATTGTAAGGCTGGGGTCCCCATTTCCTTGCTAGTTGGCAGCTGGGGCCTGCTTTTAGCTCCTTGAGGCAGCCCACATTTCTTTACCATGGTGCCCCCAGAAGCAGCTCACCATATAGCTATTTGCTTTATTCCACGACAGAAGGGGTGCATCTCTTTGACTTTCTCCTCTGCAATTGTAGAGTTAAAATGTGTAATAAAATAGCACAAAGGCCAAGAAAGGATAAATAGAAGTACACTGTTGTAAAGTTCTTTATTATACCTGAAGTAGATTGAAATAAGTTAAAGATATATAACATAATCCCTAAAGCAACTACTAAAATAATATATTAAGGAATTATAGCTAAAAAGCCAAGAAAGGGAATAAAATGGAACCGTGAACTGTAATCCAAAAGATGGCAGAAAAGAGAAAGTGGGAAGAAAAATCAGATGAGACAAATGAGGAGAAAAAGAAAGATAAATACAAACATATTTATAATCATATTAAGCCTAAAGAGTCTAAACACTCTAAAAGACAGGGATTGTCAGGTTGGATAAAAAAGCAAGACCCAAAATATACTGCCTACAAGAAACCCTCTTTTGGACCTTCCTGGCAACATGGGACAGAAATCCTAAAATGAGCTGGAACTCAGCATCAAGGAATTGAGAAAACCTTCTCGATCAAAAGGGCGAAGAGCGAAATGAGACAAAATAAAGTGTCAATGGCTGAGAGATTCCAAACACAGTCAAGAGGTTATCCTGGAGGTTATTCTTATGCATTAAATAGATATCACCTATTTAGTTAAGGTGTAACGGAGAGGCTGGAGGAAACTGCCTGAAAATGTAGAGCTGTGTTCCAGTAGCCATGTTTCTTGAAGATGATTGCATAATGATATAGCTTTCACAACGTGACTATGTGATTGTGAAAACTTTGTGTCTGATACTCCTTTTATCTACCATATCAACAGATGAGGAAAACATATGGAATAAAGAATAATAGGGGGAACAAATGTTAAAATAAATTTAGTAGATTGAAATGCTGGCGATCAGTGGGGGGGTAAGGGGTATGGTATACATGAATTTTTTTCTGTTTTTGTTTTATTGTTTTTTCTGAATTGATGCAAATGTTCTAATAAATGATCATGATGATGAATATACAAAAGAAAATACAAACACACATTAGGTTAAAAAGTAAAAGGACTGACAGAAAATATCATGTGCCACGATTGCTCTAACAATACCATGGACTGGTTAGCTTAAACAAGATGAATTTATTGTCTCGGTTTGGAAGCTCAAAATCCAAAATCAAAGTGTTAGCAAGCTCATGCACTTTCCAAATTCTGTAGTGTTCTGGTGATGACTTGCCAGCAATCTGTAACTAAATCTCTGCCTGCATTGCTTAAGCTGTCTCTCTCCCAGTTTGTCTCCTCCTCCCTTGTCCAAATTTCCTCTGCTTATAAGGACTCCAGTCATATTAAGATGAGCACTGATTCAGTTTAGCTACACCTTATTTACTGCCGTCTTCAAAGATCATATTTACAAATTAATTCACATTCTCTGAACTGGGAATTAGGACGTGTGGGTGATGTGATTCAAACCACAGCACACAGTAACATCAAAACCTAGAAAATCCTCGAATATTGGGAACTAAACAACACACTTCTAAATCTCCTGTGGGACAAAAAATAAATCAAAAGGGACCTGATTTGACCTGAGTGAACGTGAAAACACATCATATCTGAGTTTGTGGGAAGCATCTAAAACAGTACTTCCAAGTATATATATATATATACACAGATGGTACCACTTATATAAAATCTTAGAAAATGCAAACTAACTTATAGTGACTGAAAACTTAACAGTGGTTGTCTGAGGATAGGGAAGACAAGAAGTAGTAATTACAAAGGGACATGAGGAAACTTTTGATGAAGATGGATATGCCCATTATCTTGATTGGGGTGAAGATTTCATGGTGTATTCATACGTCAAAACTTATCAAGTGGTGATTTTAAATATGCTCAGTTTATTTTATGACAATTTTACCTCTATAAAGCTGTTTAACCAATGGGTAGTCTCAATTTCAACTTGGGGTATTGCTGCCAGAGTCTTCTCTCCTGCTGTATCACTCAAGGTTGCTTCTGTTGCTCGCTGCCATCCTGGGAGACCTCCCTTCACTGTCATCCTGGTAATTACATTTGCCACTCTTGTGTGCACCCCATCCTTCTTGGATCATGTGGTTCATCTTTCTTGGCTTTACTTCCTCAATATAGTGAAGCATGTAATCTAGTAGTTTCCTTGAAAAGGATGCATGGGAAGTAAACTCACTGAGCTTTTCTGAGAAGTAAAGGACAACTTGCCCAAGACTAATATCCTTCAAACTGACCTCGCAGAAAAAGACTTTGCTTCCTTCAAAGATTGAGTTAAAAGGATATGGCTAGGAACTTAAGACAAACATTTCTGACAATCCTCAATGTTTGAACCCCAGTTCTCCAATCATTCCAAGAGAGGGGCTTATGCTTTACTAATAATAAATGTTGATGATATAAAGTCCACCGCTACTTGCTACGTGGTAAATCTACACCCTCAAAGCTTGGATCCAAGTCTCCTGATCATTCCAGGAGAGGGGCTTGTGTTATCCTTAGCCAAGAACAATGTCTTAGAGATAAGTTTCTGCCCAATACTGTGGTCATTGTATCCTGGACTCTGATTACACAAAGAATTGATGCTTCCTTAATTTTGAAGTTGAAAAGTTCCCCAAACCAAATGTCCGGGCACTTTCTCCAGAATCTGAGATCTGATGCTGCCAGATTGTTCTCTTCCCCTGAGTATAATGTGCAATGGAGACCATCAGACATGCTGCTGACGTTGTTACCATGGTTTCCCTGGTGAGTGTTGCTCTAGCAGCTTTGGTGTGGATGTCCCCTAGAAACTTGCCATTGTTTGCACATTTTTAAAAGTCCCTATTCTACTGCCCCTCCCCCATACACAATATTAATTGATAGTTTTCCTGGGTATAAAATTCTGGGATGGAAATAATTTTCCTCCAAATTCTAAAGGCATTAGTCCATTTCCTACTCAATACTGAGTTTACTGTCCAACAATCTTCTCTCTGACCCAATATTCTTGAATTTCATACTTATATATATTGGTAAGGGTATTTTTAATCTATTCAAAAGAAATTGATAGGCTTTTTCTATATGAAAATCCTTGTACTTTGGTTCTAGAAATTTTTCTTTGACAATGCCTCATTTTAAAGTCCAGTTCTCTCTTTTATTCAGTGTTAGAGCTCCTGGACCCACTTTTAAAAAATGACTTTTGTCCCTTATTTTCCATTTTTTTTCTTTCCTATTTTCTGAGAAATTTCCTCAATTTTGTCTTCTAACCCTTCTAGTAATATCTTCGTTCTGCCAGCATGTTTTAATTTCTAATAGCTTCTTTTTGTCTTCTGTATGGTTATTTTATATAGTCTCCATTCTCTTTTTCATTAAATATCTCTTTTTAGTTCTATAGGTATATTAATGATTTATTTTTGTTGTTATTATTATTGTTTTTTCTCCCTTTTTTCTTCTCTCTTTCACACTTGAAGTTATCTTCAATTTTCTATTGATCCTTAGCAGAAGAATCATGTTTAAGAGGGAGACCCTAAAGGGGTATCTAGAGAGGAGCTAGTCAACTGGTTTATCACATAGGAAAGGCTGTGGAGAAAAAATTTTTTTTCTTGGAAAACGTGTACATATAATAACTTTACATTCAAGTTTAGAGTTTCAGATTCAGAACTCCTCAGCTAATGAAGCAAAAAGCCCATTGCTGTTTTTATACCTTGAATCTAGTTAAAGAACAATAATTTTCTAACCTTTGCTTGAACACCAAGGATGAAGGGGAGTCACTCTCAATCAAATCAGTTAATTCTATCTTGGGGCAGCTCTATTATTAAAACGATATTTGGTCTTTGATCCAAAATATGTTTTACCCTACTTTTCATGCCTTTGTCTTATTTCTGTTTTTGTATATATTCAAAAGGAGTCAGAATAATTTTTTTTTAACTCTCTATCTGTAGCTTTTTAACTTTACTGACTTACTTGTTAAATCAGTAATTCAACCTCTTTGGGCTAGTGCTATGACACCAAAACCTCTGTTTCCCTGAAAATACTGTGAAAAAAATTTTAAATATTTAAGGATGAGCATCCACAATCTCTCTCCCTTCCCAACCTTAAAAGGATGTTTGTGTTCTGCTTGAGACATAGGATATAAATATATTGGAGAAGTTAGAAAGGGTTGAGAGGTACTGGGTGTGAGTGGCAGGCCAAGACGGGATTTGGTTAGGATATGGGCCAGTGAAGAACTTGCAACAGATAAATCATGAGAACTCTGACAGATCTGGAGTCAGAACACTTTCCTTTAGTTTTCCACTGACACCAGAAGGCTCTTTAGCTTTTAACTCTTTACAATAGCTGAAAACATGGCATTTTCACCTGTTCATCCAACACCATCAGGTTTAAAGAGATCAAGTTTGTTCTTTCACAGCTACCCCTTCATCCCAAAAATCCTGGAGAGGAGTTTTTAAACAACAGGGTGGACAAGGAGTTTGATAAATCTCACATAGGCAATGAATGCCATTTATTCTTCCTACACACAGCTGAGGAGGAGCAAACAATAAACGCCCTTGGATAAGTGAGAGTGTGTTGCTTTGGCAGAGGCAGAAAAATTCCCAACTTCAAAATACCATCTCTTTTTTTAAAGAACTATTATAAGTTTATTAAAATGAAAAGATAATATTCAAAATAATGCAACAAAATGAGTACAATCCTTTGTCCAATACTGTACATATAATGCATAAATAAATGCATTTTTCATAAAGCATGCTTTAGCCTTCATTTAGTTCCTACTAGAATAGAATAAGCTTTAAACAGCTCAAATAAAATCATTCAGCAGTTTAAACTGTAAACAGCCTGTTTACCTGTTGAGAAAACATCGTGGTAATGTAGCTCCATTAGTGAGCACCCTCTTTCAGGCTTATCAGTACAAGATAAATACATTAAAGCATGTGAAAATATACACACAAGATGTGGGTCTCACTCGATCAAAATGAAGCAGTGGGACAGCCACTTGTGAGAATTTTAAAAGCAGAAAGATGCTGAGGTGACCTCTGGAACTACGATGTACTGTGCTATTGGTCAGAAGTGTTTTACTTAAAAAAGCAAACAAATCCCCAGGAAATACAGACTAGGAAGCAGGAACAGAAGGCCAGCTTGTGTTGTATTTGTTTATTAGTGGGTAAACACATCCCCATGCAAAACCTCTCGATCACATAGCTAATTGCTTCCTTATTGTTTAAAACTGGGGTATCCTGCACACCAGCCACTCACATGCCTCCCACTGTGAATCTAGCTCTGTGAGCGCACAGGAGAGTGGGCCATTCCAATGGTTGGGGTAAAGCAGGAATTGTAAAGAATAATTATTTACCAATCCCATTATTTCATTTTTCAAAGTGAGAGACATGTACAGGTGAAAATAGTGTTGCCAAATAAACTGCTAGCCCCTCCCCTTTATAAAATGAAAAACAAACCCTGGAAGCATTAGACCTTAGGATGGTTTTTCAGCTAGGTAGTTTCGGTCATGCTAAACAACGCATTCCCTGCCATCAGTGGAAAAGACTATTTGCAAAAACAAAGGAAACAAAATATAACAGGCCTAGAAGCCAGAGATCTTCAGACTTACTAAACAAAAATAATTTTTAATGATTCTGATCTAAATAATACTGTACTTTTTTTTTCCATTTGCTTAGCTTTCAGTCTTATCAAAAGTTATTTTTCCAACATGAGTTTTTATTGTTCTGAATATATATTATTCTAAGGTAGTACCTAATTCGTTAACCTCCCACTATGGTCAGTGGTTGCCCCACAAGTTTATATGTCATATATAATTTACGCATGTATAAATGTCTTCCCATTCCACATATCCCCCCTTCGTCACATCTTTACATTATAGATGTGAATGGACTTCTCTCCAATGCTAACAAAATCAAGGCTTCTCAGCAGAACAGCACCTCACGACTTCTCTAAACCTTCCTCTCTGAGACAGAAGAGAGCCCAACTGTTTATTTTACAATCTAAAAGATCTTTCTGTGACTCACAATCACATTAGAAAACTGCTTGAGAACCGTACACTCCTATGTAACCTCTGTTAAGTTATGACCCCAAAGTCAAAAGAGAGACTACATAAGATAAATGTTTACGCTTCACACGGCTTGCCATGTCATGTTCACTTTGGAGTACAGTTTTTCTGGAGCCAAAACTATACTGCAGTTAGCAGATAATGCCTGGATTTGGGTGCCTGCATTGGTTTCTTCTGCTTCCCTAAAATACTTTTCATATTTGTCCAGGTACAGAGGTTTCGCAGGTAGTAAGTAATCATGTGTTGAGCTAACCTTCTCCCCATTCTCAATAATGGGTAGTTGCAGGGAAACTTACTGGTAGATCCTTTGCTATTCTGTCTTTTCAGGATTTTACTACTAACCTACTTTGTTGCTGGTGGGGAAGGTAAAATGGTGCAGCCTGTGTGGAAGACACTTTAACAGTTCCTCAGAAAGCTAAAGGTAGAACTATCCTATGACCTGGCAATCCCACTACCAGATATAGATCCCAAAGAAATGAAAGCAGGGCCTGAAATAATTATTTGCACACCAACGTTCATAGTGGCATTACTCACAATTGTCAAAAGATGAAAGCAACCCAAGTGCTTGTTAATGGATGAATGGAATACTTAAATGGAATATTATTCATCCATAAAAAGAGGTGAAATTTGAAGACATGTTAAGTGAAATACGCCAGGCACAAAAGGACAATTATTGTTTGATCTCAGTGATTAGAAACAATTAGAATAAGCAAACTCATATAGTTTGAATCTAGAATATTGGTTACCGGGGAATAGGGTGGGAGTGAAAAGTTAAGACTTAAAATGTACAAGGTTCCTATTTGGAATGATGAAAATGTTTTGGTAAGGATGATGGTGATGGTAGTATGATATTGTGCAAACAACAGCACTGAAATACATATTTCAATATATAAAAGAGGGGAAATGTTATATTGTATATGGGATAAAACTTTTTTACAAATCCATGGAACTACATTACTGTATTAGTGAGGGTTCTCTAGGAAGCAGAACCAAGAGGAAGTGTCTGTAAATATGAGATTTATGAAAGTGTCTCATGCCACCGTGGGAATGGAAATGTCCCAAATCCATAGGGCAGGCTGCGAAGCTGGTGACTCCCATGAACAGTCTCAACAAACTCCACAGGAGAGGCTGGCTGGCTGCAGAAGCAGTGAAAATTCTCCCTTCCCCCTTAAAAGTCTTCAATTGATTGGATCAAGCCCCGCTGATTGGGTTTTCCCATTTGTGGGAGACCCATCCTTAGTTGATCATAGATGTAATCAATCAAAGATGAATCAACTGACTGGTAATTTAATAAACCAGCCTTCTGGTTTATCAACCAGCCATGAAATATCCTAGCAGCAACAGTGAGGCTAGTGCTTGCCTGACCGGACAACTGGGCACCGTCACCTGGACGAACTGACATCAGAACTTAACTATCACAACTGCACGAATAATGAAACCCAAGTTAAACCATGGACTTTAATTACAGTACAATTATAAAAAGATAGTATCACCCATTGTAACAAATATTCCACAACAATGCAACATGGTGGGTGATATATGAGAACCCTGTATTTTGTGTATGATTGTTCTATAAACCCACAACTTCTTTTTTAAATTGATAAATATTATATATTCACATACCATGTAATCAAAGTGTACAATCAACGATTCATAATATCATCATATAGCTGTGCATGAATCACAGTTGACTTTTCTTTTTTGTGAAAAATAACGCACACACATATATATATATATATAAGCAATAAATTTCAAAGCACATCACAACAATTAGCTGTAGGATAGATTTCAGAGTTCCACAACTTCTCTAATAAGGAAAAAAAAACGATCCTCTGTGCTTTCTACCTAACATTATTTCCCCTTGGCTTTAATATCACAAAAGTGGCTGAACTTCCAGTGTCTATCCTGGCTCCCCACCAGCACCTGGCTCTCAGGCCTGTGAATGAGAACCAGCCAGGAATGAGCTCAGCCAGAGAGAACGTGCAGGGAGGGCAGAAGCTGGGATAGAACAAACTCCCCCTCCCGAGGCGGTCAGCTCCACAGCTGCCCTGGGCCTCACATCCTACAGTGCCAGTCAGGAGGCCGGCTCTGGGCTCTGCCACATCGCCTCTCGACACTCCTGGCAAGGGGTCTTTTTGTTGTTATTCCCCCTCCTTCCCTCCTGATCCCATGCCCAGTGTTTGCTTGTCTTGAAGCCAAAGATAAACTGCAGGCGTTCAGAAGGCTGCTCTCGTGATCCGAATAGAGCACTGCCTAAGGGAAAGGAACGTGCTGTCTTAAAACTGGATTTGCTGGTTGCTTTTTCCTTCTTAACTTATTTTGATTAGGCAATGGAGTGCAACAGATTTTCGTAGAATCTCAGAGTTGAAAATTATCGTAAAAGACAACAAAGCTAACCATTTAATCTTTGAACCCCATTGTCACCATTCCAGATTCATATTCTCCCACCATTGACATGCCATTCACTGTCTCCCCAAGAAGCCCTTTTATTTGCTGTCAGAATTCTCTTCTTATACTCCCTTCCGTGGAGGCAAGACGATAGTCATTTGAAAAGAAAAAATCAAATGTGTGCACTGTGGGCAGGAACTCTGTCTCCATTTCTTGTGCTAGTTTTCAAAATCAAGCAATCTCAGGCTTGGGAAGGCTTTCTCCAGCTTCCAATAAATTCTAAACATTATAAAAACTTTGCAATCTGCATCTTTAGAAGATAAGGGTCAAAAATATGCTACAGGAGATGTCTGTGTTTGGGGGTTGCATTCATCTGCAGGAAGCACAATGGAGATGGTAGGAGGCCTGGAGTTCATCGTTGATTGGACTTCTGGAGAGGTCTGTCCATCTAGCAGACACTTAGCTACTCTTGCTCTGTAAGGAGCCTTGTGTGTTAAGTGGCTTATTAAATGCAAAACAGGCACACTCTTTACTGAATAATAAATAGATGCACACAACCCTTTGATGCTCACTAGCAAAGAAGGCAGCAGAAACAGAACACGAGACACATACTAAAGACAAAACAGGGTGTGAAGCCAGTGGTGGCTGCCAGCTGTCCCCCCACCAGGAGCTCCCCCCACAGGTGGTCTCCGGACATGCTGAGCGAACGGGGCTCAGCGGTGACATGCTGGGACTGTACTTGGAAGCCAAACCACACTTGCAATGTGAGGAAAAGCATGATTTGTTATCGTCTGAGAATAATTTAATCTATGCTGCACTGAAAATGAATATAAAAGGGGGGAAATCTCTGTCGCCCATGGGTTCAGCATGCCAATTAGAAAACTAGGGGAAAGGGTGGGGGCAGGAACAAGAGGCTCCACACAGTTTTATGAATGTTTTCCAGTCTCTGGGCAGGCACCTGTGGTCTCTGGCGAGAACACAATGGATGGTGACTGAACTTTCTCGTCCTTCTCAGCACAGAAGGTGATACCCATGAAGACAAGGACCCAGGAGCCCATGGGAGAGAGAGAATGGACGTTTTCCTTCTGTTCCTAAACCTTTCAGGGAGCAGCTGGGTACCGGGAAAATAAGCGAGTGATTTCAGATTTACGAAGCTGCATCCTGGCCCCCTAGGCTGAGCCTTTGAGAACAGAAGGTAGGAGGCTGACAGAGATAGGTAGGCATGGGCAACTGAACCCAAAAAACTGGCTCTGATTGCATATGGACCTTTGAACCAGCTGCTAGAAAGGGTTTCCACCATGCCAGAGAACATTACTGGAAAGAATCGCCATTTGCTGCTGTAAATTTCTGTTGAATAAGTTAATTCTTAAATTTAGCAAGAATATAATTTAAAATTTCTTCTGCAAATATTTCTATGCTTGAGGTGTACATCTATAAATGTCCACGATTTTTTCAGATAATGTTTGCCATTTACTGATAACTAATTAACTTCCACTGGTGGTAGGGTCTCTAACCCATGCCCACCACTCTTTTCCTGTGGAGATGAGAAGAATCAAAAAGTAGGAAATATGCAAAAGTTTCCACACTGAGAAGACAATCCATATATGTTTATAACAATTCCAATACTTGCAAAAGATTGGGGAACATTACCCTAGCTAAGTGGTGTAAGTTTGTTGTTAACAGATATTTGCTCCCCTCCTGAGGGGGGAGGTATATTTTCTCACCCATGACATCAGACAGGGCCTTGTGACTTGCTTTTGAAAATGAAATGTAAGCAGAAGTGACATGTGCCACTTCAGGCGGAGCTTTAAGAGTGAGAGCATCAGCTGCATATTCTCTCTTCTTTCTGCCAGGAGATTATCACAAATACGGGCATCTCCTTCACCTTCGGTCCCTGGAATGAAGATGCTATTGAGTGGAGCTGAATCTGACCTGCAGTGGATATGCAGCATGACTGAGAAATAAACTTTTATTATAAGCCACTAAAATTTGAGGATCATTTGTTACCACAGCATAACCTGGCCTGCACCAACTAATACAAAGTACTTTAGAGAATATACATTGACCTTTTTTTGAAATATAATATGTTAATATGAATTGAAAAAATTGATAGGAACTATAGCAAAATATTAATAATGATTATGTCTTGGGTTGGAGATTATACATTTTTTCCTACTTCATATCTTTTTATAATTCCTAAATTTTCTACAATATAAAAATAGTACATTTATTATTAAGAAAAGCATAAATATCATGTTTTTTCAAAGGCAAGGTACCAATTCATGTCTACACTGAAAGTTCTAGTGTCAGCCTCACCAATCACCATTAAGTATGGGACTTTGGTGACAAGTATACTACCTTTCACTAACCATAGCTGGCTGCCTGTACCCTTCCTCCTTGTTTCCTCTGGACCCACACCCTCCCATTTATTCCTCCAAATCTGAACTTGACTTCAGAGTCCTAGAGGTCCTACCTGCTGCACAGGCAGTCTACAGCAATTGAGCACTCACTCAGCACAGAAGAACCTCTGTCTTCCTTAGGAGTTCTGTGCACACATCCTCTTGTTTCTCATTTGTGAGCATCAGAATCCAGGGAGTTCTTTTCTAATACCTAGACCTTCACTGTCAACTGTATAATATCTATCTATGGACATAGGAGTAGAGGAAATGCTTCTATTCTGCAGACATTGCAGGAAATTGAGAGTGTATCCCAGAATGAAAAGTTCTCTTTGAAAGAACCAAGAACTGTGCCATGATCTTGTAAGTGTAGTAGGTATCAGAGTCAGGCATTCTGAGTCATCCTGATTCCATTTGTCAAATCCCTAAAAATTGTTCTAATAGTGTTTTTTATTTCCTTCATGACTCAGTCACCATAAGACACTATATTTGCACTAACAAATAGTAGCTCATGACTATAAAGGTTTATTTTTCACTTGTTTCACAGGCTGATATGGATAAAGAGGCCTTCCTGGGTGGCTCTCCTTAAAGCAATGACCCCCAAATCCAGATTCCTTCTATTTTAGATACAGACACCTTCAATGGTGGCCACTGTGGTTGTCAATGAAAGAGGAAAAGAGTGAATGATCACAGAGTCACTTGTATGCCATAGGAAGAAATATGCATTATCTCTGTCCAAATGCTATTGTCCAGAAACCAACTAGATATACCACCAAATTACAAAGGACACTGGGAAATAGATTCTTCTCTGTGCTCAAAAATGAAAAATAAGATTGATGAGCATCTGGTGCTGCCTCCATTTTACCTCCCAGTCATCAAACATTGATTTCACTCTTCCTCCAACACATAGACACTCCCTCACTGTTTTAGTTTCCTCATTCCTAAGCAAATACCATGCAATAGGTTGGCTTAACAAACAAGAATTTATTGGCTCATGGCTCTGAGGCTAAGAAAAGTCCAAATTCAAGGTATCATCAAGGCAATACTTGCTCCCAGAAGACTGTGGTATTCTGGGGCTGGCTGGCTGTGATCACTGGTTCTTGGCTTTTCTGTCTAACGGAAGTGCACATGGTGGCCTCTCCTCCCTTACGGGTTCCCTTGATGTTCAGCTTCTGGCTGCTCCCTCTGGCTTTCTCTGTCAGTCACCTTCCTTACAAGGCCTTCAGTAACAGGAGTCAGACTCAACCTGATACAGCCAGGCCACACCTTATCCAAAGTAACCTCATCAAGAGGTCCTATTTATAAGAGTTCACATCCACAGGAATGGACTAAGTTTAAGAACATGTTTTGGAGGGTACATAGCTCCAAACCACCAACTCATCTACCCCAAGAAGGTCTCTCAAGTTCTTTCTCTTCACAGAGCATCCAAAGCTCAATTCCAGGATCTCTGGAAGACGTGCAGACTTTTCTATCAGGTCCAAATAAGGCTCTTCTTGATCTCCTGACCTATGAACTAAAAAGGTAGATGGCCTGTGCCCACATATATCCCAACAAGCCACAATAGTAAAACAGATCCAAGAGAGCCCCAATAAGCCCTCTCATTTGGAAAAAGAAGAGAAGACACATATTAGTCACTGCTTTGTAGCAACTCATAAATCCCAATGGGAAAACACTTTAGAGAACTCCCAACCCTAGAGTGGGGACAGTGTCCTGAGTAGGCCCTGGTTGTGCTCTCTGGGAGGAACATCCCTCCATGTCCTTCAGGACCCATTGTCCTCCATGTCCTCTGGCTCTGCCTATGAGGGTTCCTCTTTGTTTGTTACTCTCCTTGGCCACATCTCAAGATGGCCCTTGGAAATTAAACAACCTATGAAGTTGTTTTCTGTTTTTGGAAGGTTAGAAGCCTCCAAGTAAGTCAATGACTTTGAGTCAATCAAGAGACAATCAAAAGAGTTTTTGTTATTGTTTTGTTTTGTTTTCTTCAGGCTCATGGTTTCATTGGCATAACAGTTCCTTGGAACAATGAGTAGGCTTCTGATTTGCTTTCAGTCAATTTCAGGATAAGAAATCATACTCAAAGCTCTTTTAGTACGTACTTCTCAAATGTGCTTTATTTCTCTTCTTCAACTTAATGGTGATAACCTTGAGCCTGTCAGACTTGAATAGGAAAACTACATCTTTAAAATGATCTTTACCCTGAATCATTTTCTTTATCTGGTCATTTTTACTATGCCATTATTACTCAAAGCCTTCTTATAACTCCTTCTAGGATCTTGAAGCACTTAGCTTTTACAGATCTGCAAAGCTCCAAATTTGAGGACTTTCTAAAATTTCTTTTCATTTCTGCTTACAACCTGGTCAGTGTTTTCCTAAGCTCTTTTCATATAACATTTATTAAATGCAGCCAAGAATAATCAGTACAAATATCTCTCCTGTGCTACAGGCTGAAGACGCATATGATGTTCCTTCCACATGTTTTGTCTCTTTTTAACATGAATTTTCTCCTTCCAGCTTCGATTCCTTGCCACTCACCTCCCCTACTTTATTCTACTTCCCTTAAAGGAACACATTTCTGAACCTACCAGACTTCTGTTCAGAAAACAGAGGCTGTGTCTGGTATTTGAGTAGGAAGAAGTTTAAAACATGGAATTAGAGGACACAGCCTTTGGAAAGTCAAGAGAGCATAGAGCAAGAAAGCCATAAATACAGCATCTTCCTGCAGCTCAAACACAGCTGATTTTCAGAGGACCTGCAACACAGCTGGAAGTCATGGCCAAGTATCTCAGCTGTCTACAGCACTGACGTGGATTATTCTTAGGAAAATTCCTTAAACTAAGCCACCAGAAAAATCACACATCAGCTATCTGTTCATGCTTACCAGAAAATCATAGCTTTTCTTATCTTTATGTCATCCAAATATCCTGAAAGGATACCACAGGTCTTCTCACCAAGATGCTCTTGGCAAGGGAAACTGAGAAAGGTAGTTTCCATGTTTTGTCCCCTTGAATTTCATGGAAATTATAATGTCATGATAGTGCAAAGGTTCAAAACAATATCCTGCATACTGAGGTTCACAGTAATTATTAAAGGTCATGTCTGTGTTGACCATCACTTTCTTGCCATTGATTCTTATTTAGTCCTTCATGAGAGTTTAGTATCATTCATGAGAGAACATGAAAGCACAAAACAAACCATTTGAGGCCAATAGCATGAGAAGAATAAAGGATTCTTCAGAACTGAAAATTCTTGACCCTGATCCATAAGCCTCATATAATTCCAATCTTTTGAAAAGCAGGGGAAACATATGTGATGGAGAGTGAACATGTGAGGTCCTGAGTTTGCTACTAGTATTCCACCCGGAGGAAAGTTATACACCCTCTTGAGCCCTTAATTTTGTTTCATCTGGAATAAAGGGGTTAACCTAGATGTGTTGTTTCCATACTTCCATATAGCTATGACACTATTCTTCAAATGAAATCTTACAAGGAGGTCCAAAAACTAAAATAGATGAGGGAAGAGCTGCTCTGTTTTGGAGTGGGGATGGACACCTGGAGCCTAGAATTTCCATGGGGCACCTCCAGAGAACCCCTTGGGCTCCATTGGGGCACAGTTAAAAAAAACTTATATGACTATAATCATTTTCCAAGCCTTGACGCCATTGACACTATTAATGTAATACGTCATTAACTTTCAAGGAATTTGTGAGGGAAACAGTAACACCATATATAGAGAAAAAGAAAGACATAGAAGCTCAATTTAAAAATTGTCAAGAAGACAAGAATTGTCAAGAAAGCTCTAGTAATCAGGCAATTTTTCCCCCTCAGTTCTCTGTCTTTTAAATTACTTCAAATGAACCTCGAAGGTGGTTACCAAATGTTTAGCACAACGTCAGCATATAGTAACTGCTCAATAAATTCTAGTTACCTTCTTCTCCTATTGGCAGAACCTTTTACCCAGGAGACAGTCATTATTGTTATTGACACTATTGGAGGTAATACCAAATACTATTTTTTCAACATTTTCAACAAGCATTTAAGGTTAATTTGTATTTGTTGGCACACACAATTCCAAAAATCTGTTAAAGTTGAATAGGTTCAACATTTTTAAAGCATTATGTTTGGGACCCAAAACTCAGTTTCCAAATGCTATATGATTTATTAAAAAATCTGATGTGTCAGTATTCAAATGATATTCTAATATCTAGGATAATGCCACAGAAGACTTCCCATAAGCACCATAAAAGAAAAACAAAAAAGTGCTACTTAGGGGACAGTAATTAGACTTAACCAGAACCAACTGATATTGTCATGTGGAAACATAAAAATCAATATTATTTCCAAAGGCGGACAAAGTATTCCATGTCTTCAACACAAATTCTCAGTTCCATTCATTAAGGACCAGCCAGGGTTAGGGTATATTTGGAGTAATTTAAAAAGACAGGGAACTGAGGGAAAAAAAAATGCCTCATTACAAGATCTTTCTTGACAATTCTGTCTTCTTGCCCATTTTTAAATTGAGCTTCTATGTCTTTCTTTTTCACTATATATGGTGTCACCATTTGAGCCACTGCAAAGGCCAAACCATGAAATTGGCCACTGAAGGCTTAAATAGAAGCAGCCTGAGGATGCAGCATCAGGGATCCCAGGAATGACTTTAATTTTGCCATGTTCTGAGGACCAGAGCTTCTACCAGCCATGATGTGCCCCCGAGGCTTTGGAGCCTGAGGAAACCCTGAACTTGACTCCTTAAGCCCTCTTACTTCTTCCTGAGTTCACCCCATGGTCACAAACTCTGCACTGCATTAGAAGTTGGTTCTTATGTTTGATCATGATTCTGAATGTGCCCCTAGAGCCTTCTAATTCTTCAAAGATCAGCTCAAACCTCACATCTTCTTTGATTCTATCCCTGACCACCCTACTGCCTCTGTGACTTAAATGAGTTGATAAATTTACTTGCATAACTCTCTCTAGGCATGTATCCTTTCCATTCAGCAGGATAAAAGGGAAAGCTTACAGACTTCCATGTCATAAGTATTAGGATTTAAATCTAGGCTCTGCCTCTTACTAGCTGAGTCACCATCAAGTCACTGTGAGCCTCAGTTTCTCATATGTAAATGGGGGATATTGATACTGACACCTCCAGGGTGGCTACCAAATGCTTAGCACAATGTCAGCATATAGTAACTGCTCAATAAATTCTAGTTACCTCCTTCTCCTTCCTCCTTTCCCTCACAAATTCCTTGAAAGTTAAGAACATGTGTTCATATCAACAGAACCTTTTACCCAGGAGACAGTCATTAATTGTTTGGTTGTTGATGATAATTCTGACAACTACATATCCCAAACAGAGTTGAGGAAGATTTGTGACAATTGAAGATAAATTCTCTACTCTGTCTTTCTCCTCCTCCTGGGATATCTTCCCACTGAAACAGAAATACTGTGGGCTTCCTCTGGTAGGATTCATGACTGAACAACCAAAGAAGACATTTTAGGACAGAAAGCACATATTTCCCCAGGCTTCTGTCATACTCAGCCTAAATTTACAGGGGATTGGTAATCTGATCATTGTCAGTGGACACAATAAGTGCAGACAAACCACAAGAAAGTGATGAGACTTTTTCTTAATGATTTTCTAAAATTCTACCTCGATTTTCTAAGTCTCTGCTCTTTCTCTATTACATTATGAAATATAATATGAGCCTCGACAGCTGAGGAGAGAAGTGCAGGCAGTGGGAAGATGCTGCTGTTGGGCATAAATTGCAATCAATTAGGGATATTTTCTCAGAATTAAGTTAGAAGTGTGAGTTCAGCAGTGAGCCCTCCATCACTGCTCTGACCACCTCAGAAGGGGAGAATGGATTGATCAGGAGTGAAAAAGAAGAGCTTGCTAGGAGTCAAAGAAAATGATAAAAAGTCCAGCACTAAGGCTCCTTCTCCTACCAAAAGCAAAAACCTGACAAGAAGTCCAAGGATCGCTCTAAAGATAAGAGAGGCCCCTAAGACTTGAGCGAGAAGGATCGTGGCAGGGAAAAAACCCAAAAGAGGTGCAGTGCTTCCAGCGGTAGCAGCACCAGGTCTTGCTCCAGCTCGGGCTCCAGCTCGGGCTGTAGCAGCAGGGTGGGCTCTGGCAGGCGTTCCAGCTCCTCTTCAGCCTCAGGCAGCTTGGGAAATTCCAGCATATCCCACAGCTCCAGCTCCAACAGCTTCTTGGTCTCTCAGAGTCCTCCTGGGAGCAGACACAATAGATGGCATTCCCCCTCCAAAGCGGAACCACCCAAAAGAGTTGAAAAGGAAAGAAAAAGGCAGAGTCCTTCCCCTAAACCCACCAAAGCGCACAATGGGAGGCTCACCAGAGTGTG